>NC_091282.1:515060378-515371212 GCF_032444005.1 Ranitomeya imitator | reverse complement strand
TTTGTTTACAAATCCTGCAATTCTATCAACACATTGCGTTATACCCTTGTGATGTCAAGCTGACAGGATAAGGTACCATAGTAATTTAATACATTTAATTTCCATGGCAAAAAATGTCAGAAACTTACTTAGTGCCTTTTGCTACTTTGTCATCAATTAGGTTTTCAAGGAGGCTCTCAGAAGTGAACAGATCTTTTAAAATTCGAATTAGCTGAATTATCCCAAATAATTTCATTTGCGGAAAAAATATTTGGGTGGATATCAATACTGGAAAGCTTGTAATTAATAGGAAATTACATATCGGGGAGAGGAGAGAGAGATAAAGAAAGAACATTGTCTCCGGTCTATAGAGTGTAAGCTGTTATGGTGAGCAGAGAGGACCCCACTGACTGTAACAGCCTAGATTTTACAGGCAAGAAAGAGAGGACCCAACTGACCTTAAGAGCTTACACTCTGCAGGTGAGAGAGAATCCAGGTGACCAGAAGAGCTTACACTCTACAGGAGAGAGAGAACACAGGTGACCAGAAGAGCTTACACTCTACAGGAGAGAGAGAACCTAGCTTACCAGAAGAGCTTACACTCTACAGGCGAGTGAGAAGCCGGATGACCAAAAGAGCTTACACTCTACAGGCGATAGAGACAGGAGCAATGCTGATCATAAGAGCTTACACTCTACTGAAGCGAGAAAGAACACTGCTAATCATAAGAACTTACACTCTACAGAAGAGAGAGAGGACACTGCTTACGATAAGAACTTACACTCTACTGGAGAGATAGAGAGTTGACCTCACATTGTAAAAGCTTACACATTACAGAAGAGATAGAAACAAAAAGAGAAGGTCCTGTTGATAATAAGAGCTTACACACTACAGAAGAAAGAGAGGGAGAAGAGCCTGCTGACTATAAGTACTTGCAATCTAGAAAAGAGAGAGAAGATCCTTCTGACCATAAGAGCTTACAATCTGCAAGAAAGAGATAAAGGGCCTTACTAACCATAAGAGTTTACACTCTACAAAAGAAAGAGATTTACCCAGTGAATCTGGAGATGGAAATTGACCCTGCCTTACAACTACCCCACTGGGAACTGCTGATCTGTGATGGCCTAGGTACTGACCACCACTGTATAAGAGATTATACTGGGTGGGCAATGTGTATGGATACACCTAAATAAAATGGGAATGTTTGATGATATCAACTTCCTGCTTGTGGCATATTAGTATATGGGAGGAGGAAAACTTTTCAAGATGGGTGGTGACCATGGCAGCCATTTTGAAGTCTGCCATTTTGGATCCAACTTTATTTTTTCCAATGGGAAGAGGGTCATGTGACACATCAAACTTATTGAGAATTTCACAAGAAAATCAATGGTGTGCTTGGTTTTAATGTAACTTTATGCTTTCATGAGTTATTTATAAGTTGCTCTATGTTTAAAGCCATTGACATGTCGCAGAGGTTGACAAAAAGGGAGAAGAAAGACGCTGCTACAAAAATTGCACACCACCCGGTATATGAACATGCAAAAAACACTTTATTGGCATAGACAATAAAAACAATTAAAAACATAGAACCACTGTAAACCACCTGGACATAAATACATGTGTATATACATAGCAATAATTATACAGCCTATCAAAATGTCCATAGGGAATATACACCCTATATGGACATGTATGCTGGTAAACACCTACCTAATGGCTCATGAGGACTCTGAATACAAGCCTATTATAAAAGGGATATATATCCCGCAGAACCCACAGGCAAGTGTGCCAAATAATGACCACCCACCTGCCCATATGAAGGAAAAAAAAAAAATTAATTAATGGGACCATCATTGGAAGCTGTCATTCCATCACCTGGTTTACAGGAACCACCAGGTAAGTTACAGGTTATTAATTTATCGGAGTATCAACTCACCCCGGTGGAACTTTCAGTATTACAAAGGGGCTTGACGTTCTCCCCGGTACAGAAGGTGGATAAATTTACACTGGTTAAGGACCTGTATTTATTTTGTAGGCGCTTGGTTTTACAAGTTCTACACAATAGGCCACACGACAGGGATGGATTGGATCAGATGGACCGACAAGTACTCCAGGATTTGCTGCAACTATTACAGGAGGACTCCATCGATAGTGGTAAGGACCGGTTTACCCATAAAAATAAATCAACGGTGGCTCCCCTCTTTTCACTGGTACCGGCAATAAGGGTGTTTTTTGAGTTGGTAAAAAAAGACATTCTCCGACTACGCCCCTTTTCTGGCACGCTTAACAACCTTGGAGTAGAAGAAAAACGTGCCATTACTAATTTGAAATCTAATCCTGCCTTCCTAATTAAGGAGGCTGATAAGGGGGGGAATGTGGTCCTATGGCCCCACACTTTATATCTGGAGGAGGTCCATCGCCAGTTGGACAATGTCCGATTTTACCGGAAGTTACCATCAGACCCTACAGGGGTGTTTTCAAGTAAGTTGAGGGGCCTTTTGGAAAGGGCTCGGGACTTGGGGATCATTAATGGCCAGGAATTTAATTTTATGTGCGTTGAACACCCAATCATTGCGACCTTTTACATGCTCCCCAAGATGCATAAAGATCTTTGTAAGCCACCGGGCCATCCAATTGTGGCCAGTATCGGCAGTCTATGCGAGAAAATCTGTATCTATGTCGACCACTTTCTGCAACCTATGGTTAAGAAATTACCTTCCTTTATTTTAGACTCTTCATATTTCATCAAGAAGTGCAGGGATATTATATTACCTAGTAAAACGTTGCTGGTTACTTGTGATGTAGAGTCCCTCTACTCAAACATCGATCACGAAGATGCGGTTAGGGCAGTCCTCTATTTTTTGGATCAGTCGGGGCATTCTGACAGAATGCACGACTCATTAATTGTGGATCTGATGGAATTTGTCCTCAAACATAATTATTTTACATTCGATAGGACATACTACCTTCAGACCTCCGGCGTGGCCATGGGGGCCAGATGTGCCCCGACCCTAGCCAACCTATTTTTGGGTTGGTGGGAGGCCACTGTGGTATATGTACTTGATGCATTCAAAGATAAGGTGCGTTATTGGATGCGCTTTATCGACAATGTGTTTTTTGTTTGGTCGGGGACAGAAGCTGAGTGTAGGGTATTTATGGATGGGTTGAACGAGAAGCCATATAACATTATTTTGACTTATTCAACATCTTCCTCCTCAGCTACCTTCTTGGATTTGGAAGTCATGATGGAGCATGATACTATTGACACCAAGCTATATCGTAAACCCACGGCTACAAATAGTCTCCTGGACTTCAGAAGTTTCCATCCCCACCATACAAAGCGCGGAGTCCCTACCAGACAATTTCTCAGAACAAGGAGGAACTGCACACGCGATGACGACTTCAGATCACAGGCCTTGACATTGACGTCCCGTTTTAAAGAAAGAAACTATCCGCAGAGATGTATTTCAATGGCATTTCAGAGGGCGAGGACACATACACAAGAGTCCTTGCTAAATACAGAACGCAAGGTACGGGATAATATGCCCAGATTCATTACAAACTATAATACACACTGGTCGCAATTGAGGGGTATCTTGTGTAGACATTGGGGCATTTTGGCTACTGATTTGAACACTTCTAACATTGTGGGTGAACAGCCCCTTTTGGTAGCTAGGAGAGCACCCAATTTGAGGGATCTCCTAGTCCAAAGTCACTATAGAAGACAGACTACCCGGTTGAATCGTGGAGTGAGGCTTAGGGGGTCGTTCCCCTGTGGAGTCTGTAACATTTGTCCCCACATGGGTCCAACCAGGGAAACCTTTCAAAACCCCATTGATGGATCTAGGCATAGACTTGGAGGTTACATCAATTGCAGGACTAGATGCGTCATTTATGCTCTCATCTGTCCTTGCAAGATGGTCTATGTGGGTCAGACCTCACAAGAGTTGCGACGGAGAATCCAAAAACACTTCTCCACAATCAATCTGGCAAGAAGTGACATGGAGAAAGGGAGAGCATTAACCCCGGTAGCGGCCCATTTCTTATCACATCACTCTGGCAGTACATTGAAGACACGGATAGTGGGATTGGAGAAAATTACAATGTCAGAGAGGGGGGGATCCCACAAAAACCGGTTACTTCAAGTAGAGTCTCGGTGGATTTTTAATCTCGGATCTGTCACCCCTACAGGTCTGAATGAAGAGTTACTGTTCACTGGCTTCCTTGGTTGAATATGTGGACTGTCGGACTACACTCTCCCTATTGGAACTGGAGCAATTATGGACCATTCTGTGGGACCCAGGCTCAATATGGAAAGAGCAGTATGGATGAACGCTGTTCTTGGATCTTGCTCCATTGGAGGAACATTGGAATCTGGGACTATCCAGTATTTTCTATTTGTATATGGGTCCTATATTTGGTACGGTCTCATAATTATGGGTTTCTGTGTGGAACACTTGGATCTATATCAGCTGTGGATCTATGGGGATATCCCTTATATTAGGTGGCTCATGGGGTAGGTAGGATATTTGGGAGTCCAATGGTTCTTGGCCCCTATGTGATGGATTCGGCCTGACATCTATTGCGGACCTTGGGGGGTATTCCATTTAATCAGCTTGGCTCATGGGGCAGGCAGGTCATTTGGGGCCTCTTACCGTTCCCCGTCGGGGATCTTGTTCTGGTGGGGCTTTTGGAGAATATTTATATTCTAAAGGGATAGGTTACCCCCTACTGTATCATATGGACCAATTGTGTCCTCTATATTTATTTTTCCTTTTCTGCTGTTGATACTCTTTTCTGTGGTTGATACTTTTAAATCATCCTTTTGTGTTATGATTTATTACAATAAATGAATTGACTTATGATGTTGGTTGTTAGTTCATTGTTTGATTGGTGCGGGATGTTTGGGGGATGTAGCCCCTTGGTGCACATGTATATATGTGGTATTGTGTATGGTTGTGTGTGTATAAGTCAAGTTGTGGTTTGTGGTCTTGTATGTGATATGGGGGATGTATGTGTGTTGGTTATATATATACAGTGGTTTATGGGTGGCTATGTATGGGTATGGTATATGGGTGTTTTATTGTATTAGGAGTGTATGTTATATTGGATGGGTATATTAGGTTGGATGTAGCGGTATAACTGTATGATGGGTGGACTTTTACTAGGATCCATTTGCTATGGTATAGATGCATCTATATATTGCTTCAATGCATATGTATTTTGCGACCCTCTTGACCTATGTTTACATTACTCCTTAATGGAATTTTTTTTTCCTGCCCTTTTCTCCCCCTGCCTATCCTCCCCTGGCCTGCATTTTGCAATTTTTTCTGTTTGGCTCTATGTGTACACAGTTTGCTTCAACCCCCGAACTGTGGCTGTCCGGGATTATTTCCCGGACATGCGCAGAACGGTGGTTTTCTATATTGTGTTTGATATCGTTGTGCTCCTGTAGTCCAGTTGCGGACGCGCGCTGGTTCAGGCTGCTCTCCTTATGTACGTGGCCTCTAGTATTATAGCATATATTTGCGCGGTCATAGTTTGGTGGTGACCACTTTTTAGTCCTGAGGGGGCGCATTGTGCTCTTGTCAGATGTGGTATAGTGTGCGCCCTGGGTGATCATGATGATTGATCTGTGTATGCGCACTGTCTCTTGGAGACACAAGTGTTTTGGTAGGGGCGCATGCGCCCTTGGAGGATGTGGTGCGGCTCCTGCGTAGTGTCCTAGGGTCAGATTTGCGCACGCGCACGAGCTATCTGACTATGTGCGCAGGTGCTATGCAGCCCTGGTCTTATGACACTTGGATGGTCGTCGCTTCCGGGTGAGGGGCGTGGATGTTTATCACGCTCCTATGGTAGGACTCCGGACACACCAGTGAGAGCTTAAAACAATTATCTGGGACATATAAACACTGGTTTATTTGGCTACTGCATACTTCCCCTGACGAAGCCTCATTAAGGAGGCGATACGCGTGGGGTTAGGGTCCACTGTCTCTCCCCCTGGACACCTCAGCTTATCGGACATAGGTTGGTACAGGTTTGGGTTGGGGATATCTTGCCCTCACTGCTTAGGCTCTTTTTTTTTTTCCTTCATATGGGCAGGTGGGTGGTCATTATTTGGCACACTTGCCTGTGGGTTCTGCGGGATATATATCCCTTTTATAATAGGCTTGTATTCAGAGTCCTCATGAGCCATTAGGTAGGTGTTTACCAGCATACATGTCCATATAGGGTGTATATTCCCTATTGACATATTGATAGGCTGTATAATTATTGCTATGTATATACACATGTATTTATGTCCAGGTGGTTTACAGTGGTTCTATGTTTTTAATTGTTTTTATTGTCTATGCCAATAAAGTGTTTTTTGCATGTTCATATACCGGGTGGTGTGCAATTTTTGTAGCAGCGTCTTTCTTCTCCCTTTTTGTCATTTACTATGCTGCTACTTGCACCCCCCTTTTATGTGTATAGTTTATAGCTGTGCGCCAGTTCTTTTGGTATGTTTAGTATCTTGCATAACCTGACTTCTATAGCGCGTTTTCTTTTTTGGCAGCACGCACTCTATTAGGGGTCTTTAAATCAGTTAAATTATTATTGTTTACTGACGTATACATATTTTTTGTTTTATAGCTCTTTACTTGTGTTGGGTCCATCATGGACTGGGATGCATGTGAGGCGGCCTGGCGTGCGGAGTCAGCCAGTGTTTTTTCTTCCACGGAGAGTCATATACCGGGCTCAGAGTTTTCTATACTAACAGCTGAGCTTACTTCAGCCCATAGATTAGGGATCAGACTGTGGTGGAATGTTCGGAGTTTGGAGGAGTACAAGAAAGCTAATATTGTACCCCGGGGCCTTAGGGTTCCCATTTATCCCGCATGGGAGCCGTCTGTGGCTTTTCGTTCAACATGGGAACAGGGATTGTTACGTTGCTCCAATATTATCATGAACATGCTCCTAGAGCATGATAGGGAGTTGCTTGTGAGCACTAAAGGCCACATTAAGGAACTAGAGTCCAAGTTATCTAATTTTGACGACAAAACACAGGTCCAGCCCTTTAGGATGAGACTCAAGGATACCCTTGATAAATATGATCTGGATATCAGAGAGAAGAAGAGACCTAAGTTCCTTCGGGATCGGAAGGACTTTGATACTCAACAAGTCTTCCAATGGAAGCACCAGGGGAATCAAAGACAGGCCCCCTATATGTCTAGACAACCTGGGGCGGGGTCTGGGCCATCCAAGGGAGGTGGAGGAGGTCCTCATTCATCTGGTAGTGGGAGTGATTTTTTATCATCGGCCGACAGCGAGCCCGACGGAGGACCAGAAGGGGCCGCAAGTGCCGCTCAGCCACCTCGACGGTTCACCAGGTTTGGAGGTCGCAAGATGCCGAAACGGCACAAATTCTTCCATTAATGGGACCATCATTGGAAGCTGTCATTCCATCACCTGGTTTACAGGAACCACCAGGTAAGTTACAGGTTATTAATTTATCGGAGTATCAACTCACCCCGGTGGAACTTTCAGTATTACAAAGGGGCTTGACGTTCTCCCCGGTACAGAAGGTGGATAAATTTACACTGGTTAAGGACCTGTATTTATTTTGTAGGCGCTTGGTTTTACAAGTTCTACACAATAGGCCACACGACAGGGATGGATTGGATCAGACGGACCGACAAGTACTCCAGGATTTGCTGCAACTATTACAGGAGGACTCCATTGATAGTGGTAAGGACCGGTTTACCCATAAAAATAAATCAACGGTGGCTCCCCCCTTTTCACTGGTACCGGCAATAAGGGTGTTTTTTGAGTTGGTAAAAAAAGACATTCTCCGACTACGCCCCTTTTCTGGCACGCCTAACAACCTTGGAGTAGAAGAAAAACGTGCCATTACTAATTTGAAATCTAATCCTGCCTTCCAAATTAAGGAGGCTGATAAGGGGGGGAATGTGGTCCTATGGCCCCACACTTTATATCTGGAGGAGGCCCATCGCCAGTTGGACAATGTCCGATTTTACCGGAAGTTACCATCAGACCCTACAGGGGTGTTTTCAAGTAAGTTGAGGGGCCTTTTGGAAAGGGCTCGGGACTTGGGGATCATTAATGGCCAGGAATTTAATTTTTTATGAGTTGAACACCCAATCATTGCGACCTTTTACATGCTCCCCAAGGTGCATAAAGATCTTTGTAAGCCACCGGGCCGTCCAATTGTGGCCAGTATCGGCAGTCTATGCGAGAAAATCTGTATCTATGTCGACCACTTTCTGCAACCTATGGTTAAGAAATGACCTTCCTTTATTTTAGACTCTTCATATTTCATCAAGAAGTGCCGGGATATTATATTACCTAGAAACACGTTGCTGGTTACTTGTGATGTAGAGTCCCTCTACTCAAACATCGATCACGAAGATGCGGTTAGGGCAGTCCTCTATTTTTTGGATCAGTCGGGGCATTCTGACAGAATGCACGACTCATTAATTGTGGATCTGATGGAATTTGTCCTCAAACATAATTATTTTACATTCGATAGGACATACTACCTTCAGACCTCCGGCGTGGCCATGGGGGCCAGATGTGCCCCGGCCCTAGCCAAACTATTTTTGGGTTGGTGGGAGGCCACTGTGGTACGTATATGTACTTGATGCATTCAAAGATATGGTGCGTTATTGGATGCGCTTTATCGACGATGTGTGTTTTTTGTTTGGTCGGGGACAGAAGCTGAGTTTAGGGTATTTACGGATGGGTTGAACGAGAATCCATATAACATTTTTTTGACTTATTCAACATCTTCCTCCTCAGCTACCTTCTTGGATTTGGAAGTCATGATGGAGAATGATACTATTGTCACCAAGCTATATCGTAAACCCACGGCTACAAATAGTCTCCTGGACTTCAGAAGTTTCCATCCCCACCATACAAAGCGCGGAGTCCCTACCGGACAATTTCTCAGAACAAGGAGGAACTGCACACGCGATGACGACTTCAGATCAGAGGCCTTGACATTGACGTCCCGATTTAAAGAAAGAAACTATCCGCAGAGATGTATTTCAATGGCATTTCAGAGGGCGAGGACACATACACAAGAGTCCTTGCTAAATACAGAATGCAAGGTATGGGATAATATGCCCAGATTCATTACAAACTATAATACACACTGGTCGCAATTGAGGGGTATCTTGTGTAGACATTGGGGCATTTTGGCTACTGATTTGAACACTTCTAACATTGTGAGTGAACAGCCCCTTTTGGTAGCTAGGAGAGCACCCAATTTGAGGGATCTCCTAGTCCAAAGTCACTATAGAAGACAGACTACCTGGTTGAATCATGGAGTGAGGCTTAGGGGGTCGTTCCCCTGTGGAGACTGTAACATTTGTCCCCACATGGGTCCAACCAGGGAAACCTTTCAAAACCCCATTGATGGATCTAGGCATAGACTTGGAGGTTACATCAATTGCAGGACTAGATGCGTCATTTATGCTCTCATCTGTCCTTGCAAGATGGTCTATGTGGGTCAGACCTCACAAGAGTTGCGACGGAGAATCCAAAAACACTTCTCCACAATCAATCTGGCAAGAAGTGACATGGAGAAGGGGAGAGCATTAACCCCGGTAGCGGCCCATTTCTTATCACATCACTCTGGCAGTACATTGAAGACACAGATAGTGGGATTGGAGAAAATTACAATGTCAGAGAGGGGGGGATCCCCCAAAAACCGGTTACTTCAAGTAGAGTCTCGGTGGATTTTTAATATCGGATCTGTCACCCCTACAGGTCTGAATGAAGAGTTACTGTTCACCGGCTTCCTTGGTTGAATATGTGGACTGTCGGACTATACTCTCCCTATTGGAACTGGAGCAATTATGGACCATTCTGTGGGACCCAGGCTCAATATGGAAAGAGGAACACATGGGCTACTTGCACAGTGAACAAGTCTGTAAGAACATGTTCACACACCACCAAGAAACCTGAAGACACAAAAGAGAATGGTAAAACCAAAAACACTCAGTTTGAAAAAATGTTTGCAGTAATCCGCAAGTGCTAGTAAAAGATGTAAATAACAGGGTATTTGGTTGATACGTTTTTTGCAAAAAATGTATACTAAGCTGCTCCACCAATCTTCACGGTATACCCATATCAGAGCAGTCCTAACTAATGTATGCAATCCCTATCTGATGTATTTAAAAACCTGATCATCTGTATATTACCTGTGTGAACAGGGTTCAGAGAGGAAAAATCCATGTGTGCATACAGGGCAGAACAGCTTTTGTGCAG
Source organism: Ranitomeya imitator (assembly GCF_032444005.1). NCBI lineage: Eukaryota > Metazoa > Chordata > Amphibia > Anura > Dendrobatidae > Ranitomeya > Ranitomeya imitator. Next base: position 515,360,961 of record NC_091282.1, on the reverse strand, counting down.
CTAGCCCAAGAGGAGTGGTGGAACTCCCCAGTCTTGTAGACACAAGAGAACAATCATGGAAACAGGAACACATGGGCTACTTGCACAGTGAACAAGTCTGTAAGAACATGTTCACACACCACCAAGAAACCTGAAGACACAAAAGAGAATGGTAAAACCAAAAACACTCAGTTTGAAAAAATGTTTGCAGTAATCCGCAAGTGCTAGTAAAAGATGTAAATAACAGGGTATTTGGTTGATACGTTTTTTGCAAAAAATGTATACTAAGCTGCTCCACCAATCTTCACGGTATACCCATATCAGAGCAGTCCTAACTAATGTATGCAATCCCTATCTGATGTATTTAAAAACCTGATCATCTGTATATTACCTGTGTGAACAGGGTTCAGAGAGGAAAAATCCATGTGTGCATACAGGGCAGAAATACATCAGGTTTTTTAATACATCAGATAGGGATTGCATACATTAGTTAGGACTGCTCTGATATGGGTATACCGTGAAGATTGGTGGAGCAGCTTAGTATACATTTTTTGCAAAAAACGTATCAACCAAATACCCTGTTATTTACATCTTTTACTAGCACTTGCGGATTACTGCAAACATTTTTTCAAACTGAGTGTTTTTGGTTTTACCATTCTCTTTTGTGTCTTCAGGTTTCTTGGTGGTGTGTGAACATGTTCTTACAGACTTGTTCACTGTGCAAGTAGCCCATGTGTTCCTGTTTCCATGATTGTTCTCTTGTGTCTACAAGATTGGGGAGTTCCACCACTCCTCTTGGGCTAGCTGCACAAAAGCTGTTCTGCCCTGTATGCACACATGGATTTTTCCTCTCTGAACCCTGTTCACACAGGTAATATACAGATGATCAGGTTTTTAAATACATCAGATAGGGATTGCATACATTAGTTAGGACTGCTCTGATATGGGTATACCGTGAAGATTGGTGGAGCAGCTTAGTATACATTTTTTGCAAAAAACGTATCAACCAAATACCCTGTTATTTACATCTTTTACTAGCACTTGCGGATTACTGCAAACATTTTTTCAAACTGAGTGTTTTTGGTTTTACCATTCTCTTTTGTGTCTTCAGGTTTCTTGGTGGTGTGTGAACATGATCTTACAGACTTGTTCACTGTGCAAGTAGCCCATGTGTTCCTGTTTCCATGATTGTTCTCTTGTGTCTACAAGACTGGGGAGTACCACCACTCCTCTTGGGCTAGCTGCACAAAAGCTGTTCTGCCCTGTATGCACACATGGATTTTTCCTCTCTGAACCCTGTTCACACAGGTAATATACAGATGATCAGGTTTTTAAATACATCAGATAGGGATTGCATACATTAGTTAGGACTGCTCTGATATGGGTATACCGTGAAGATTGGTGGAGCAGCTTAGTATACATTTTTTGCAAAAAACGTATCAACCAAATACCCTGTTATTTACATCTTTTACTAGCACTTGCGGATTACTGCAAACATTTTTTCAAACTGAGTGTTTTTGGTTTTACCATTCTCTTTTGTGTCTTCAATATGGAAAGAGCAGTATGGATGAACGCTGTTCTTGGATCTTGCTCCATTGGAGGAACATTGGAATCTGGGACTATCCAGTATTTTCTATTTGTATATGGGTCCTATATTTGGTACGGTCTCATAATTTTGGGTTTCTGTGTGGAACACTTGGATCTATATCAGCTGTGGATCTATGGGGATATCCCTTATATTAGGTGGCTCATGGGGTAGGTAGGATATTTGGGAGTCCAATGGTTCTTGGCTTCTATGTGATGGATTCGGCCTGACATCTATTGTGGACCTTGGGGGGTATTCCATTTAATCAGCTTGGCTCATGGGGCAGGCAGGTCATTTGGGGCCTCTTACCGTTCCCCGTCGGGGATCTTGTTCTGGTGGGGCTTTTGGAGAATATTTATATTCTAAAGGGATAGGTTACCCCCTACTGTATCATATGGACCAATTGTGTCCTCTATATTTATTTTTCCTTTTCTGCTGTTGATACTCTTTTCTGTGGTTGATACTTTTAAATCATCCTTTTGTGTTATGATTTATTACAATAAATGAATTGACTTATGATGTTGGTTGTTAGTTCATTGTTTGATTGGTGCGGGATGTTTGAGGGATGTAGCCCCTTGGTGCACATGTATATACAGTGGGGCAAAAAAGTATTTAGTCAGTCAGCAATAGTGCAAGTTCCACCACTTAAAAAGACGAGAGGCGTCTGTAATTTACATCATAGGTAGACCTCAACTATGGGAGACAAACTGAGAAAAAAAAATCCAGAAAATCACAGTCTGTTTTTTTAACATTTTATTTGCATATTATGGTGGAAAATAAGTATTTGGTCAGAAACAAACAATCAAGATTTCTGGCTCTCACAGACCTGTAACTTCTTCTTTAAGAGTCTCCTCTTTCCTCCACTCATTACCTGTAGTAATGGCACCTGTTTAAACTTGTTATCAGTATAAAAAGACACCTGTGCACACCCTCAAACAGTCTGACTCCAAACTCCACTATGGTGAAGACCAAAGAGCTGTCAAAGGACACCAGAAACAAAATTGTAGCCCTGCACCAGGCTGGGAAGACTGAATCTGCAATAGCCAACCAGCTTGGAGTGAAGAAATCAACAGTGGGAGCAATAATTAGAAAATGGAAGACATACAAGACCACTGATAATCTCCCTCGATCTGGGGCTCCACGCAAAATCCCACCCCGTGGGGTCAGAATGATCACAAGAACGGTGAGCAAAAATCCCAGAACCACGCGGGGGGACCTAGTGAATGAACTGCAGAGAGCTGGGACCAATGTAACAAGGCCTACCATAAGTAACACACTACGCCACCATGGACTCAGATCCTGCAGTGCCAGACGTGTCCCACTGCTTAAGCCAGTACATGTCCGGGCCCGTCTGAAGTTTGCTAGAGAGCATTTGGATGATCCAGAGGAGTTTTGGGAGAATGTCCTATGGTCTGATGAAACCAAACTGGAACTGTTTGGTAGAAACACAACTTGTCGTGTTTGGAGGAAAAAGAATACTGAGTTGCATCCATCAAACACCATACCTACTGTAAAGCATGGTGGTGGAAACATCATGCTTTGGGGCTGTTTCTCTGCAAAGGGGCGAGGACGACTGATCCGGGTACATGAAAGAATGAATGGGGCCATGTATCGTGAGATTTTGAGTGCAAACCTCCTTCCATCAGCAAGGGCATTGAAGATGAAACGTGGCTGGGTCTTTCAACATGACAATGATCCAAAGCACACCGCCAGGGCAACGAAGGAGTGGCTTCGTAAGAAGCATTTCAAGGTCCTGGAGTGGCCTAGCCAGTCTCCAGATCTCAACCCTATAGAAAACCTTTGGAGGGAGTTGAAAGTCCGTGTTGCCAAGCGAAAAGCCAAAAACATCACTGCTCTAGAGGAGATCTGCATGGAGGAATGGGCCAACATACCAACAACAGTGTGTGGCAACCTTGTGAAGACTTACAGAAAACGTTTGACCTCTGTCATTGCCAACAAAGGATATATTACAAAGTATTGAGATGGAATTTTGTTTCTGACCAAATACTTATTTTCCACCATAATATGCAAATAAAATGTTAAAAAAACAGACAATGTGATTTTCTGGATTTTTTTTTCTCAGTTTGTCTCCCATAGTTGAGGTCTACCTATGATGTAAATTACAGACGCCTCTCATCTTTTTAAGTGGTGGAACTTGCACTATTGCTGACTGACTAAATACTTTTTTGCCCCACTGTATGTGGTATTGTGTATGGTTGTGTGTGTATAAGTCCAGTTGTGGTTTGTGGTCTTGTATGTGATATGGGGGATGTATGTGTGTTGGTTATATATATACAGTGGTTTATGGGTGGCTATGTATGGGTATGGTATATGGGTGTTTTATTGTATTAGGAGTGTATGTTATATTGGATGGGTATATTAGGTTGGATGTAGCGGTATAACTGTATGATGGGTGGACTTTTACTAGGATCCATTTGCTATGGTATAGATGCATCTATATACAGTTAGGTCCATATATATTTGGACAGAGACAACATTTTTCTAATTTTGGTTATAGATATTACCACAATGAATTTTAAACAAAACATTTCACATGCAGTTGAAGTTCAGACTTTCAACTTTCATTTGAGGGTATCCACATTAAAATTGGATGAAGGGTTTAGGAGTTTCAGTTCCTTAACACGCGCCACCCTGTTTTTAAAGGTACCAAAAGTAATTGGACAATTGACTCCAAGGCTATTTCATGGACAGGTGTGGGCAATCCCTTCGCTATGTCACTCTCAATTAAGCAGATAAAAGGCCTGGAGTTGATTTGAGGTGTGGTGCTTGCATTTGGAAGGTTTTGCTGTGAAGTAAACATCTGGTCAAAGGAGCTCTCCATGCCGGTGAAACAAGCTATCCTTAAGCTGCAAAAACAGAAAAACCCATCCGAGAAATTGCTACAATATTAGGAGTGGCAAAATCTACAGTTTGGTACATCCTGAGAAAGAAAGAAAGCACTGGTGAACTCATCAATGCAAAAAGACCTGGGCGCCCACGGAAGACAACAGTGGTGGATGATCGCAGAATAATCTCCATGGTGAAGAGAAACCCCTTCACAACAGCCAACCAAGTGAACAGGAGGTAGGCGTATCAATATTCTAATCTACCATAAAGAGAAAACTGCATGAAAGTAAATACAGAGGGTTCACTGCACGGTGCAAGCCACTCACAAGATTCAAGAATAAAAAGGCTAGACTGGACTATGCTAAAAAACATCTAAAAAAGTCAGCAAAGTTCTGGAAGAACTTTCTTTGGGCAGATGAAACCAAGATCAACCTCTACCAGAATGATGGAAAGAGAAAAGTAAGGCGAAGGCGTGGTACAGCTCATGATCCAAAGCATACCACATCATCTGTAAAACATGGCGGAGGCAGTGTGATGGCTTGGGCATGCATGGCTGCCAGTGGCACTGGGTCACTAGTGTTTATTGATGATGTGACACAGGACAGAAGCAGCCGAATGAATTCTGAGGTATTCAGAGCCATACTGTGTGCTCAGATCCAGCCAAATGCAGCAAAACTGATTGGTCGTCATTTCATACTACAGATGAACAATGACCCAAAACATAAAGCCAAAGCAACCCAGGAGTTTATTAAATCAAAGAAGTGGAATATTCTTGAATGGACAAGTCAGTCACCTGATCTCAACCCAATTGAGCATGCATTTCACTTGTTAAAGACTAAACTTCAGACAGAAAGGCCCACAAGCAAACAGCAACTGAAAGCCACCGCAGTGAAGACCTGGCAGAGCATCAAAAAGCAGGAAACACAGCGTCTGGTGATGTCCATTAGTTCAAGACTTCAGGCAGTCATTGCCAACAAAGGGTTTTCAGCCAAGTACTTAAAATGAACATTTTATTTAAAATTATTGAATCTGTCCAATTACTTTTGGTCCCTTTAAAACCAGGGTGGCACGTGTTAAGGAGCTGAAACTCCCAAACCCTTCATCCAATTTTAATGTGCATACCCTCAAATGAAAGCTGAAAGTCTGAACTTCAACTGCATCTGAATTGTTTTGTTTAAAATTCATTGTGGTAATGTCTATAACCAAAATTAGAAAAATGTTGTCTCTGTCCAAATATATATGGACCTAACTGTATTGCTTCAATGCATATGTATTTTGTGACCCTTTTGACCTATGTTTACATTACTCCTTAATGGAATTTTTTTTTTCCTGCCCTTTTCTCCCCCTGCCTATCCTCCCCTGGCCTGCATTTTGCAATTTTTTCTGTTTGGCTCTATGTGTACACAGTTTGCTTCAACCCCCGAACTGTGGCTGTCTGGGATTATTTCCCGGACATGCGCAGAACGGTGGTTTTCTATATTGTGTCTGATATCGTTGTGCTCCTGTAGTCCAGTTGCGGACGCGCGCTGGTTCAGGCTGCTCTCCTTATGTACGTGGCCTCTAGTATTATAGCATATATTTGCGCGGTCATAGTTTGGTGGTGACCACTTTTTAGTCCTGAGGGGGCGCATTGTGCTCTTGTCAGATGTGGTATAGTGTGCGCCCTGGGTGATCATGATGATTGATCTGTGTATGCGCACTGTCTCTTGGAGACACAAGTGTTTTGGTAGGGGCGCATGCGCCCTTGGAGGATGTGGTACGGCTCCTGTGTAGTGTCCTGGGGTCAGATTTGCACACGCGCACGAGCTATCTGACTATGTGCGCAGGTGCTATGCAGCCCTGGTCTTATGACACTTGGATGGGCGTCGCTTCCGGGTGAGGGGCGTGGATGTTTATCACGCTCCTATGGTAGGACTCCGGACACACCAGTGGGAGCTTAAAACAATTATCTGGGACATATAAACACTGGTTTATTTGGCTACTGCATACTTCCCCTGACGAAGCCTCATTAAGGAGGCGATACGCGTGGGGTTAGGGTCCACTGTCTCTCCCCCTGGACACCTCAGCTTATCGGACATAGGTTGGTACAGAGCAAAAAAAGGGGAGAAGCCAGCGCAGCCTAAGGTTAAGACGCAATACATAGAGTGCAAATGCACATATTAATTTCTAACTGTATTATCAAAATGAGACATTTAGCAAACAATTGATCAATTCTTTGAGCCACCCCGCCTCTTCACGGCAATCTCATATTGGGGCAGTCCTACACTACGTTTTTTATATTCGCTGTGCCATAAAGGCCTCCTAAATGAACTAAATGCAAGACCACATTAAAAACATGCTGTACCTGGAGCATATACTGAGTCACCCCCATGGCGCCAGAGTAGACAAGCAAGGATAAAGGTTGACCAGGTCCAGACAGCCTGTTTCACTCTTCATCTGTGGCTCTAGATGGGCAGTGTGGAGGTTGGATCCGAAATGTGTGTCTGGACCTGGTCAACCTTTATCCTCGCTTGCCTACTCTGGCGCCATGGGGGTGACTCAGTATATGCTCCAGGTACAGCATGTTTTTAATGTGGTCTTGCATTTAGTTCATGTAGGAGGCCTTTATGGCACAGCGAATATAAAAAACGTAGTGTAGGACTGCCCCAATATGAGATTGCCGTGAAGAGGCGGGGTGGCTCAAAGAATTGATCAATTGTTTGCTAAATGTCTCATTTTGAAAATACAGTTAGAAATTAATATGTGCATTTGCACTTTATGTATTGCGTCTTAACCTTAGGCTGCGCTGGCTTCTCCCCTTTTTTGCTCTGTTATAGGTTGGTACAGGTTTGGGTTGGGGATATCTTGCCCTCACTGCTTAGGCTCTTTTTTTTTGTTTGTTTTTTTCCTTCATATGGGCAGGTGGGTGGTCATTATTTGGCACACTTGCCTGTGGGTTCTGCGGGATATATATCCCTTTTATAATAGGCTTGTATTCAGAGTCCTCATGAGTCATTAGGTAGGTGTTTACCAGCATACATGTCCATATAGGGTGTATATTCCCTATGGACATATTGATAGGCTGTATAATTATTGCTATGTATATACACATGTATTTATGTCCAGGTGGTTTACAGTGGTTCTATGCTTTTAATTGTTTTTATTGTCTATGCCAATAAAGTGTTTTTTGCATGTTCATATACCGGGTGGTGTGCAATTTTTGTAGCAGCGTCTTTCTTCTCCCTTTTTGTCATTTACTATGCTGCTACTTGCACCCCCCTTTTATGTGTATAGTTTATAGCTGTGCGCCAGTTCTTTTGGTATGTTTAGTATGTCGCAGAGGTTAACACGTGAGGAGCAAATAGAAATTGTGTTGATGTCTGGTGAACGCAGTACCTGTGCCATTGCAGCAGATTTCAATGCAAGACTGTCACCATCCCCATGTTATTTAGATGTATCCATATGAATGGCCTGCCAGAAAAAGTTTGCCTCAATACTGAAAATAATGTTGTGTGTAAACTGAGTGTCCTGTTCCAATTTTTCTTTTGCCCATTCTGCTAATTCAGCGCCCCGATCTGGCATCAGTCGAACATTCCTTCAGCGGATATTAGCTACTCACAAATGGCACCCATACAAAATCCAGCTGCTGTAGCATGTCAGCGAGGATGACCCAGATTGACGCATTCCCGTGCCATCGGCACTTCAAAACGCCGCATGTTGATGCATCCGCATACAATGCATGTCCATGTGTACCCAATATTAAAGATAGGTTCGCAGGATGATGCAGGACGCATGCAGAGCACAGGCAGAGCTTAACAGAGGATGTACGCAGCCATATGCAGACCAGCTAAACGAATCTCTCAGCGTGGTTTTGCTATGTAATCCAAGGACATCATGAGGCATAAGTTTAATTAGTGAATTCAATGATGTGTTACTTATTAAAATGTGTGATGTTGTTTACTTACACTGAAAGTTTTATCACTAGTAGATTATCATTGCCAGGTCTGATGTGCATGCAACTATTAGTCCTAATCCACCACATCCTGTAAAAGCAGCTTACTATCCATAGATTATGTACACAGAGAGCCTGGGGTGGGCATGGTTGGGTTTCTCCGCTCCTTTGCATTCTGCATCTAAAAACTCTGAGTCAGAACCGCTACACCCAGTAAATTGATACAACGCTGGATTCATTGTCTTTTTTCCTATATTATGTTTCTCTCAGATTAGGTAGCAAACACCTGCTAACAGATTCCCTTTAATTCCTTCATGACATAAAAATATGGCGCTGCGTGAAAAGCATTCCTGCAAACTGAGGTATATGTATGATGCCGCAAGTACCGGTCAATAGCGAGGTTACCAAGTTAAGATGGCTTCTGTCTCTGACAGCAGACCATCTCTGCATGTTGTACTAACCCCCTCCCCACACATCAGCAATAGCTATGATTGGCCAATTAATTCTGAACAGCCAAAAATTGCGTTTTAGCAATAAAGTTGAAAAAAATCAATGTGACCTGCTGTGATTGGTGCCGTCTGAGAGAGCACCAATAACAGCAGTCAAAATGGATGGTGATAACAATGTTATCAATGTTTGTGAACCCTTTACGGTGCTGATTAGTTAATAACTATTCTTCAACCAATCAGTGCCAAAAGAGTTGAGTTAAAATAATGATTACTACTACGCATGCCGTCTTTTCCTCAGATCTGGCATGCAGCTCAGTTGCGTAGAACCTCTGTGTACCTGAGAGAAAGAGAAAAATCATTGGTCGCTAGTGTGATCCTGCTGTGATCCTCCTTGTCTCCTGAGATCCTGCTGAGTCTCCTGTGTTGTTTGTGTGGCCAATCTTTGATCGCAGCAGCAGTTCCCAAATCCCTGTACCAGCTCCCATTCCAACCCCCATCCCCTTCTTCAGTCATCACTCTTCATTCCGACTCTCGCTCTACCCTCACAAGACCCATCGGCTGTGAACTGTGAATGTCTGTATCCTTACTGACATCATCACTCGTCAAAGCAACAGGGTATTTGCGGAGTGCAGCATGAGAATAGTCAGTGTCTGCTGGTTAGAGCTTATGGAGCTTCTTTCTCTGAACAGGGCTACATTGCCTGTACAAAGAAGATGGGGATCATTTTGGGACCTCCATTTGATGTACGGTGGACCGGTTTGGATAATTTTTATTTCAATAAATGGGTGAAACGGGGAAATTGTTGGGAATGATTTATACACATTAAGGACTTTTGTATGTGTGTATTTCTTTTGACTTATTATTGGGGGTGCCTAACAGACATCTATCCATTAGTGTTGAACCACCTCCCTAGTGTTCAGGTTCGGTTCGGTTCGCCGAACAGGGACATGTTCAACGAAATGTTAATCGAACGTTCGACGAACACCGTCGAACCCCATTGAAACCAATGGCAGGCAAACACAAACACATACATACACATGGAAAACACATAGAAAACACCTTAAAGGGACACTGTCACCTGAATTTGGAGGGAACAATCTTTAGCCATGGAGGCGGGGTTTTGGGGTTTTTGATTCACCCTTTCCTTACCCGCTGGCTGCATGCTGGCTGCAATATTGGATTGGAGTTCATTCTCTGTCCTCCGTAGTACATGCCTGCACAAGACAATCTTGCCTTGCGCAGGCGTGTACTATGGAGGACAGAGAATGAACTCCAATCCAATATTGCAGCCAGCATGCAGTCAGCGGGTAAGGAAAGGGTGAATCAAAAACCCAAAAACCCCGCCTCCATGGCTGAAGATTGTTCCCTCCAAATTCAGGTGACAGTGTCCCTTTAAAAGGTGTTCAAAAGCTGACAAACTGCTCAGAAGACACAACAAAAACATGGAAAAGTCACAACTACATATAGTCATGCGAAAAGAAAAGAGGTGGAGGAGTAAAAGGAGGAGGAGGCACAGATATAGGCATGTCATGCCCTTTTAAAATCAAGAAAGGCTGGAGTAAAAATCTAATCTCACTCTACCAACACCCAGATGTCTTGAAAAAAAAAGAAAAAAAGAAATATCTTTAGGTAGAAGGTGGTGGGTCCATTCAGAACACTTTTGTGGGTCCATTCAGAACACTTTTCTTAGAAGACATAGTGGTACCCCCGTTGGGAGTTGTGCCAAAAAATGAACCCAATACATTCAGACTAATCCACCATTTGTCATATTCAAGGGGCAGGTCAATAAACAAATGTTTTAATGGCCAAAACAGACATTGAGAAGGCATTCCGGTTACTACCTGTGCCTCCGAACAGTGTCCTTCCATTGGGCTGCTTCTGTGAAGGAGCATACTACATAGATCACTGTTTGCCCATGGGGTGCTCCATATCCTGCTTACTATTTGAGGCGTTTAGTTGCTTCCTCAAATGTGTTGTCATGGATGTTTGTAAGGCGGCACATATTATCCATTACCTCAACGACTTCTTATGCCTGGGCCCAAAAGATTCGCCACAGTGTGAAAACACGTGGTAGTCCACCTGTGAGAAGGAGAGAGCTGGAGGAAGAGTGGACACCCCAGAGCCGAGGGGTTAGATTGAGAAAGAAAGAAGGTGGTATAGCTTGCTTCATGGGTGGGGTACGCTGCTGACTAGCAGAAATTGCTATTAGGCCCAAAAGGATTTCCGGGCCAAATGCCATTAAAAAATAGTACTTAGGTAAACAGGCGGTGTAGCTTGCTTCATGGGTGGGGTACGCTGCTGAGTAGCACTAAATTCTACTAGGCCCAAAAGGATTTCCTGGGCCAGATGCCGTTAAAAATAGTACTCAGTACTACTGAGTTACTCAGTACTCAGTACTCAGTTAAACAGACGGTGTAGCTTGCTTCATGGGTGGGGTACTGTGCTGAGTAGCACAAAATGCTATTAGGTACAAAACGATTTCCTGGGCTAGATGCAGTTAAATATTAGTAATTAGGTCAACAGGCGGTGTGGCTTGCTTCATGGGTAGGGTACGCTGCTGAGTAGCACTAAATTCTACTAGGCCCAAAAGGATTTCCTGGGCTAGATGCCGTTACAAAATAGTAGTTAGGTAAACAGGTGGTGTAGCTTGCTTCATGGGTGAAGTACGCTGCTGAGTAGCACCAAAATTCTACTAGGCCCAAAAGGATTTCCTGGGCTAGATGCCGGTACAAAATAGTAGTTAGGTAAACAGGCGGTGTAGCATGCTTCATGGGTGGGGTACGCTGTTGAGTTGCACCAAATTCTACTAGGCCCAAAAGGATTTCCTTGGCTAGATGCCGTTAAAAAATAGTACTTAGGTAAACAAGCGGTGTAGCTTGCTTTATGGGTGGGGTACGCTGCTAAGTAGTACCAAATTCTTGTAGGCCCAAAAGGATTTCCTGGGCTAGATGCCATTACAAAATAGTAGATAGGTAAACAGGCGGTGCAGCTTGCTTCACGGGAGGGGTACTCTGCTGAGTAGCACAAAATGCTATTAGGTACAAAACGATTTTCTGGGCTAGATTCAGTTAAAAATTAGTAAATAGATCAACAGGTGGTGTAGCTTTCTTCATGGGTGGGGTACGCTGCTGAGTAGCACAAAATGCTATCAGGTACAAAACGATTTTATGGGCTAGATGCAGTTAAAAATTAGTAAATAGATCAACAGGCGATGTAGCTTGCTTCATAGGTGGGGTACGCTGCTGAGTAGCACTAAATTCTACTAGGCCCAAAAGGATTTCCTGGGCTAGATGCCATTACAAAATAGTAGTTAGGTTAACAGGTGGTGTAGCTTGCTTCATGGGTGGGGTACGCTGCTGAGTAGTACCAAATTCTACTAGGCCCAAAAGGATTTCCTGGGCTAGATGCCATTACAAAATAGTAGTTAGTTAAACAGGCGGTGTAGCTTGCTTCATAGGTGGGGTACTCTACTAAGTAGCACAAGATGCTATTAGGTACAAAACGATTTTCTGAGCTAGATGCAGTTAAAAATTAGTAATTAGATCAACAGGCGGTGTAGCTTGCTTCAAGGGTGGGGTATGCTGCTGAGTAGCACTAAATTCTATTAGGCCCAAAAGGATTTCCTGGGCTAGATGCCGTTACAAAATAGTAGTTAGGTAAACAGGTGGTGTAGCTTGCTTCATGGGTGAAGTACGCTGCTGAGTAGCACTAAATTCTACTAGGCCCAAAATGATTTCCTGGGCTAGATGCCGTTAAAAATAGTACTTAGGTAAACAGACGGTGGGTGGCTGGGCTACTCTGCTGACTAGCAGACACTGAAGCTTTGGAGCAGACCTCTGAATCCCAGGCCATAGTATGAGGAAACAACTCTGCAGATGACCCCACCTACCTGGAATTGACGATGGCAATGTCATGTAAAACTCAGCAAGGGGACTAAATAAAAGAGTCTCCATTTTTTCCAAAAATTTGGCCACAGACACCACTTAAGTGGCATCAATTTCGCCAGAGTTTTTTAAAACGGTTGGTGAGATGATTTTCAAAAGTCATCAAGCTTTTAGTCTCCCCAAGATGACACAGGGGTAGAAAAGTTATTGCAGATCCAGGATTTGTTCATCTTGATGAGCGTTAGTCTGTCTACATTGTCACTAGACAGCCGCATGCGCTAATCTGTCAGCACACCACCAGCAGCACTGAACACACTTTCAGAGAGAACGCTGCCTGCGGGGCACGACAAGATCTCCAAGGCGTGAGTGGCGAGCTCAGGCCATTTTTCAAGATTGGAAGCCCAAAATGAGCAAGGGTCCAGTTTAACAGTCATGGCATCGATGTTAACTTGGAGATACTCTTGTACCATCCTCTCTAGGCGTTGGCTGTGCATCACACTTCTTGTCTCCTGTGGCCTTGCAAAGGATGGTCTAAAAAAATCTTGAAACGATTGGAAAAAATAGCTGTTACCACCAGATACGATGTTACTGTTATGGTTTGAGTGATGACTCGATAGTCCCACGGTTGGCAAGTTAGAACTCAGAGATGCACTACGTGCACCACTGGTGTTTTGTGGAAAAGCAGATGCTAGATTCTGTAACAGTCTCTGCTGATACTCCTGCATGTGTGAATCCTTTTCTATGTCAGGAATTATTTCGCCAAATTTGGTTTTGTACCGGGGATCTAAGGGTGTGGCAACCCAGTAGTCGGCATTACTTCGGATTCTGACAATCCGAGGGTCATGTTGCAGGTATTGCAGCAAGAAGGCACTCATGTGTCTTGCGCAATCAGGAGGACAAAGTCCTTGTTGTCTTTGTGGTGGCGAGGTGAGAATCATGCTTCCTTCGTCTGCCCTCTCCCCCCAACCTCGCACAACAGAAATATGATCAAGGTCTCCCTCATCTGAAGAGTCTTCCATGCCCAGTGCCAGTTCGTCCTCCACTTTTTCCTCGCCTCCTGCACCTTGCTCAATAGTTTGGCTGCTACCATGCGCCCTCGGTAATCCCTCTCCCCCAGTCTCCAATGCCAGCCGCCTAGGTGCTGCCAACCTTCTTGACCTTGGAGATATGATCCCTTCCACATACAACTCCTCCTATTCCTCCTCCTCTTGTTCCACCACCTGACTCCGAACACTGTGTAAGGTGTGCTCCAGCATGTAAATCACTGGAATGGTCATGCTGATAATGGCGTGGTCAGCACTAAACAGCTTCGTTGTTATTTCAAAACTGTGCAGAAGGGTACATAGGTCCCTGATCTGAGACCACTCCTGCAGCGTGATTTGCCCCACCTCTTGATCTCTTTGGCTCAGGCTATACATCATAACGTATTGAACCAGGGCTCGTTGGTGCTGCCACAGTCGCTGCAACATGTGCAGAGTTGAATTCCACCATGTGGGCACATCGCATTTCAGCCGGTGAACTGGCAGGCCCAACGACTTCTGTAGAGATGCAAGTCGTCGAGCTGCGGGATGCGAACGGCGGAACTCAGCACACAGTGACCGTGCCCTCTGCAGAAGCCCATCTAGTCCGTGATAGTGGGATAAAAATTGCTGGACAACCAGGTTCAGCGTGAGCCATACAAGGCACTTGTGTAACATTGCCCCGGCAAAGGGCCGCACCCAGGTTTGCAGCATTGCTGCACACAGCCTTGCAGGTTGAGTGGAGACAACCATTGATGGAACTCGGTCTCCAGAGCTGACCACAACTCCTCAGCTGTGTGACTCACATTTCCTAGACATTTCAATGTAAACACTGCCTGATGCCGTTGCGCCCTGGTGACAGCATAGTGAGGAGGTGTGCAGGATTCCTTCTGTAACAACGCGGGTGGCATTACCAGAGAGGCTTTGGGTGCAGGTGGAGGACCCAGAGGAGGTTGAGGAGGCAGAAGCAGTGTGGGAACTTCTAGATACAGAGGATCGATGAGCAACTCATGGGAATGGCAAGACTTGGACAGCAGCCCCTTCTCCTGATGTCGCCGTAGTTACCCAGTGCCCAGTCACCAACATGTAATGCCCCTGTCCATGTCTACTAATCCAAGTGTCTGTGGTGAAATGCACCCTGTCACAAACAGAGTTTCTCAAGGAAGCGGTGATGTTGTGTGCGACATGCTGGTGTAGTGCAGGCACAACTTTCTTTGAGAAGTAGTGGTGACTGGGCATCTGGTACTGGGGCACTGCGACGGACATAAGGTCTCGAAAATCCTGTGCCCACCAGGCAGAAAGGCAGCATTTCTGTATCCAACAGCTTGCAGATGGAGAAATTCGACCTCTTAGCTTTGTCATGGCTAGGAGGAGTGGTCTTTTACTTGTCCACATCAGAGGGACTGAGGGCTGGCTGCCGTGCTTAGACGGAGTTGTGTAGGGTGTCCCCGGAAAAATGCTGGTCTGTGAGGAAGGTGCAGGCGGAGATGTTATGTTGCCTTGATCAAAATGTAGTGTCGATGTCGGAGAGCACTCAACACCAGCAGGTGTTTCCACTAGCAAATGTCCTGACGACCTGCCAATCACAGGCTGTTGCAGGTAAAGAGGTGGAAGATCTGCATCCAAAGCCATGTGCGACTGCTGTCCCCACAGACACAGAGGATGAAGAGGACACGGATGCACTTGATGGGGCAGACGGTGGTTGACCCGGCCCACTAGGCCGCATTGTAGCACAGTGAGGTTCCCACTGCAACTTATGCCTCATATCCATGTGACGGTTCATGCATGAAGTACTCAAGCTAGTGATTTTTTGGCCTCTACTGAGATTTTGTTGACAAATCTTACAGACAACATGAGTTGGGTCATCCTTTGCGATGTCAAAAAATGCCCAGGCTATGCAAGGCTTAGAGCCCGTGCGACCTGAAGAGCCACCATGACTTCTGGTCTGAGGCACAGTTGGGGTTGAGGATGCAGTTGTTGACGTGCTTCCAGTACTCCGTCTCTGTCCAGGAAGGTGCACCATTACCTCATCGTCAGACTCGTCACTAGCATCCTCCTCCACCTCCTCTGCTGACCTCACAGACTGGTGGACTGGGGGTTGACAGTAAGTGGGGTCTACAACCTCGTCATCATTATCCTGTGTGTTCTCACACCCGTCGTCCTCAGAGCCAACCTCTTCCTGCCCTGACCGAAAAGTCAAGTTTTCATTCTAATCAGGTATCTCATTCTCATCATCATCTTCCTCATTGTCTCCACCAACAGGAGTTACAGTTTGGGAACGAGAGTCTACATTATGCTCAGAACCTTCTTCATCTGGGCCTGGATCCGACTCACAAAGATTCTGGGCATCAGTGCAGATCATATCCTCGTCTTAAATCACAGAAGCTCTGGAGCAGACCTCTGATTCCCAGGCTATAGTATGCGTAAACAGCACTACAGACTCAACCATGTGTGTTACCCCATGCTCAGACGGGCAGCTGGAGACTTGGGAGCTGTGAGGAAGCAAGTGTGATTGGGGTGACAACTCTGAGGACTGAAGTAGTTGTGATGTTGAAGTTGACATGGAGGAGAGCCCACTTGAACGAGCACTTGATATCCGTTCAAGCACCTGCTGTTTTTGTGTCTCATCTAGAATTTTTGGCGATGCTTGTAGTGATGGTCGTAAGAAAGGGATCATATCAGATTGTCCACGAATAGAAGTAGACATCTTACTTTGGCTGAAAGATGGTCTTTCTTCTGCAGATGTTACTGTTGCTTGACCACCTACCCCACGAACACAACATTTTTTTCCCTTTCCTACACGCCTATTCCCCTTTCCACCAGCAGCAGGCCTTTTACCACTCATTTTAGTGCTTAACTAATTGGCAACTCTGTATCTGTAGTTGTTGGCACAACAACCGATGGATGAAAACCGAGCAGAACTGAGTGGCCAAACTGTGGTACTAGGCCCTAAACTATCAACTGGATTAGATGCAGTGAAAATTGAGATACACAGGTGGTATAGTTTGTTTCACAGGCGGGCTACTCTGCTGACATGCAGACACTGCTCCTAGGCCCTAAACTATTAACTGAATTAGATGCAGTGAAAATAGAGATACTCAGGCGGTGTAGTTAGTTTCACAGGCGGGCTACTCTGCTGATGTGCAGACACTGCTCCTAAGCCCAAAACTAATAACTGGATTAGACGCAGTGAAAATTGAGATACACAGGCGGTATAGTGTGTTTCACAGGTGGGCTACTCTACTGACATGCAGACACTGCTCCTAGGCCCAAAACTATTAACTGAATTAGATGCAGTGAAAATAGAGATACTCAGGCGGTGTAGTTAGTTTCACAAACGGGCTACTCTGCTGATGTGCAGACACTGCTCCTAAGCCCAAAACTAATAACTGGATTAGACGCAGTGAAAATTGAGATACACAGGTGGTATAGTGTGTTTCACAGGTGGGCTACTCTGCTGACATGCAGACACTGCTCCTAGGCCCAAAACTAATAACTGGATTTGATGCAGTGAAAATTGAGATACACAGGCAGTATAGTTTGTTTCACAGGCAGGCTACTCTGCTGACGTGCAGACACTGCTCCTAGGTCCTAAACTATTAACTGGATTAGATGCAGTGAAAACAGAGATACACAGGTGGTGTAGTTAGTTTTACAGGCGGGCTACTCTGCTGACGTGCAGACACTGCACCTAGGCCCAAAACTCTTAACTGGATTAGATGCAGTGAAAATAGAGATACACAGGCGGTGTAGTTAGTTTCACAGGCGGGCTATTCTGCTGACGTGCAGACACTGCTCCTAGGCCCTAAACTATTAACTGGATTAGATGCAGTGAAAATAGAGATACACAGGCGGTGTAGTTAGTTTTACAGGCGAGCTTCTCTGCTGACGTGCAGACACTGCTCCTAGGCCCTAAACTAATAACTGGATTAGATGCAGTGAAAATTGAGATACACAGGCGGTATAGTTTGTTTCACAGGCAGGCTACTCTGCTAACGTGCAGACACTGCTCCAAGGCCCTAAACTATTAACTGGATTAGATGCAGTGAAAATAGATATACACAGGCGGTGTAGTTAGTTTCACAGGCGGGCTACTCTGCTGACATGCAGACACTGCTCTTACGCCCTAAACTATTAACTGGATTAGATGCAGTGAAAATAGAAATACACAGGCGGTGTAGTTAGTTTCACAGGCTGGCTACTCTGCTTACATGCAGACACTGCTCCTAGGCCCAAAACTAATAACTGGATTAGATGCAGTGAAAATTGAGATACACAGGCAGTATAGTTTGTTTCACAGGCGGGCTACTCTGCTGACATGCAGACACTGCTCCTAGGCCCAAAACTAATAACTGGATTTGATGCAGTGAAAATTGAGATACACAGGCAGTATAGTTTGTTTCACAGGCGGGCTACTCTGCTGACGTGCAGACACTGCTCCTAGGCCCTAAATTATTAACTGGATTAGACGCAGTGAAAATTGAGATACACAGGCGGTATAGTTTGTTTCTCAGGCGGGCTACTCTGCTGACGTGCAGACACTGCTCCTAGGCCTTAAACTATTAACTGGATTAGATGCAGTGAAAATAGAGATGCACAGGCAGTGTAGTTAGTTTCACAGGTGGGCTACTCTGCTGACGTGCAGACACTGCTCCTAGGCCCAAAACTATTAACTGGGTTAGATGCAGTAAAAATTGAGATACACAGGCTGTGTTGCTAGCTTCACACGCGGGCTACTCAGATGACTATCAGACAATGCTACTAGCCCAAAAGGATTGGCTGAGCTAGATTACACCAAATGCTGTGACAAACACTTGCACATCACTGGCACAGACGTGCCTGGCAAATAGTGGTATGAACTGCTGTAACCTACCCTGAAAAGGGCTGATATTACAACTAGTCCCGACTCCTCCCGACTCCCTAAACCTATCTCTCTGACAATTCGCTCCCAAAAAATACTCTTAGTTTGTATAGCGTCCACAGCAGCAGCGGTGCTGTCTAACACTAAGCTGCAGCAGTGAGGAAATGGTGGCGACGGGGCAAATGGCTGGTTCTTATAGGGCAAGGACATGTGACATACACAGCCAATGACACATGCCCTTGCTTGTGTGCATCACATTCACATTGCTGTGTGTGTGCACTGCTGATAGGCTGAGAGACTGCACCGCCCCACTGCAAATGCGGAAAGAAAAAAAAATGGAGATCGGCGTTATTTCAGCACAGATCTATCCCCCCTCCCGCCCACTATATACTGAAACAGTCTATAAACAATGATAAACAGTTTTACTGTGCAAATCAAGCTAGGCTTTTGGTGAGCCAACAGTTATCGAACAGAAACTCGAACAGACGAATTTTAAGCAAATTGTTCGGGTTCGTCGAACGACTCGAACACTGCCCAAAACAGCTCAAATTTGAAATTGGCAAACAGTTCAACTCGAACACCGCTCATCTCTACTCTCCATTACTAACCCCAGGTTTTGATGTTAGCGACTGCTGCTGGCATCAACCGCTCAATTTCATTACCCTGATTGCCACTACACCGGGGCAATCAGGAAAAGCAGAGGCTATGTGCCAGAATTGGCACATCTAATGGATGCACTATTTCTAGGGCGGCTGAGGGCTGGTCTTATTAGGTTGTGAAACGGACAATATCCATGGACCTTCCCATCTTATTAATATCAGCCCAAAGGGGTCTGTTTAGTCTTTGATACTTATTAAAAATAGAGGGGACCACATCATATTTTTAGGGTACCCCATCTATAATATAACGCTGGGAGCGTCACTCTGTCCGAAGCCTTTATAGACTGCGCAAGCGCCGGTGCAGTCTGGCCCCCACAGAGTGACGCTCCCAGGAGATCGCGGTATGCGTTAACACTGAACGCACACCGCGATCTCCACCGGAGAGTCAGGGACCGCCAGGAGGGTAAGTATATTCACCCGTCCCCCGTTCTAGCGCTGCGTGCGGCTCCGTCTCCCGGCTCCTCTGCTGTGACATTCACAGTTCAGAGGGCGCGATGACGCGCTTAATGCGCGCCGGCGCCGCCCTCTGACTGACCAGTCACAGGCAGAGGAGCCGGAGTGTGTCTTCAAGAAAATGGCGCCGGAAAGCGCCGACTGCGCAGGCGCCGATCCCGGCAGCAGGAATCGGCACCTGCGCAGTCTGCACTTTCCGGCGCCATTTTCTTGAAGACACACTGCAGTGCGCAGGTGCCGATTCCGGCAGCAGGACAAAGATAATGGCACCTGCGCACTGCAGTGTGTCTTCAAGAAAATGGCACCGGAAAGCGCGGACTGCGTAGGCGCCGATTCCTGCTGCCAGAATCGGCGCCTGCGCAGTCCGCGCTTTCACGCCATTTTCTTGGAGACACAGGACAAAGAAAATGGCGGCACCTGCGCACTGCAGGTGTGTCTTCCGGCAGCAGGAGGACGAAGAAAATGGTAAGTAACAAGTAAGTAACAAATTGTTGTGGCATGAAGCTGTGGCACTTCATGCCACAGCAATTTGTTATTTACGCCACCTGATTCCTTTCCGCTGCCATTTTCTTGGTCCTGCTGCCGGAATCAACGCCTGCGCAGTCCGTGCTTTCTGGCGCCATTTTCTTGAAGATACACTGTAGTGTGTCTTCAAGAAAATGGCGCCGGAAAGCGCGGACTGCGCATGCGCCGATTCCGCCAGCAGGAGGACCAAGAAAATGGCGGCGGAAAGGAATCAGGTGGCGTAAGTAACAAATTGCTGTGGCATGAGGCTGTGGCACTTCATGCCACAGCTATTTGTTACTTACGCCACCTGATACGGGGCATATACTATGGAGCATCTTATGGAGCAGCGTATGGGGCATATGAATGGGAGCAGCAAATGAAAGAACGGTGCCGCAGGATGGCAGCAGCACATGACAGAACGGGGGCGCAGGATGGAAGCAGCACATGACAGAACGGGGGTGCAGGATGGGAGCAGCACATGACAGAACGGGGGTGCAGGATCGGAGCAGCACATGACAGAATGGGGGTGCAGGATGGAAGCAGCACTTGACAGAACGGGGGCGCAGGATGGGAGCAGCACATGACAGAACGGGGGCGCAGGATGGGAGCAGCACATGACAGAACGGGGGCGCAGGATGGGAGCAGCACATGACAGAACGGGGGTGCAGGATGGGAGCAGCACATGACAGAACGGGGGCGCAGGATGGGAGCAGCACATGACAGAACGGGGGCGCAGGATGGGAGCAGCACATGACAGAACGGGGGCGCAGGATGGGAGCAGCACATGACAGAACGGGGGCGCAGGATGGGAGCAGCATATGACAGAACGGGGGTGCAGGATGGGAGCAGCACATGACAGAATGGGGCGCAGGATGGGAGCAGCACATGACAGAACGGGGGCGCAGGATGGGAGCAGCACATGACAGAACGGGGGCGCAGGATGGGAGCAGCACATGACAGGATGGGAGCAGCAAATGACAGAATGGAGGCGCAGGATGGGAGCAGCACATGACAGAACGGGGGCGCAGGATGGGAGCAGCACATGACAGAACGGGGGCGCAGGATGGGAGCAGCACATGACAGGATGGGAGCAGCAAATGACAGAATGGAGGCGCAGGATGGGAGCAGCACATGACAGAACGGGGGTGCAGGATGGGAGCAGCACATGACAGAACGGGGGCGCAGGATAGGAGCAGCACATGACAGAACAGGGGCGCAGGATGGGAGCAGCACATGACAGAACAGGGGTGCAGGATGGAAGCAGCACATGACAGAATGGGGGTGCAGGATGGGAGCAGCACATGACAGAACGGAGGCGCAGGATGGGAGCAGCACATGACAGAATGGGGGCGCAGGATGGGAGCAGCACATGACAGAACGGGGGCGCAGGATGGGAGCAGCACATGACAGGATGGGGACGCAGGATGGAACAGCACATGACAAGATGGGGACGCAGGATGGAGCAGCACATGACAGGATGGAGACCATATACCAATATAAATGCTCGCCACCCGGGTGTAGAACGGGTTCAATAGCTAGTTTTTATATAACCAGTAAAAGCTAAACAAACAGCTGTGAGCTGATATTAATAGGCTGAGACGTTCCATGGTCCTTGGGCCCTTCCTTTAAAGGGACACTGTCACCTGAATTTGGAGGGAACAATCTTCAGCCATGGAGGCGGGGTTTTGGGGTTTTTGATTCACCCTTTCCTTAACCGTTGGCTGCATGCTGGCTGCAATATTGGATTGAAGTTCATTCTCTGTCCTCCATAGTACACGCCTGTGCAAGGCAAGATTGCACCTTGTGCAGGCGTGTACTATGGAGGACAGAGAATGAACTTCAATCCAATATTGCAGCCAGCATGCAGCCAGCGGGTAAGGAAAGGGTGAATCAAAAACCCCAAAACCCCGCCTCCATGGCTGAAGATTGTTCCCTCCAAATTCAGGTGACAGTGTCCCTTTAAGACTAGCTCACTGCCGTCTGCTTTCCCATAATGGGTTATTAAAAATAATGGTGACTAAACTAAATACATGTACACTAAACTATAAATGCACTGCATTAATTATGTATCTCATGGACATCTATCTATCCTTTATTTTTGCACAGCTAACATCTAAATCTGTCTTTTCTATTCTGCACTCTTTTCCAATACATGGCACATGGATGTGCACGTGGACATGGATGGCAGAGGTACATTTTTTCCAGTAATAGAAATATCAGGACGTGTGAAGGAGGCCTTATAATCTGCACAACTTACACGTACCACCATATTATAAATTTGTTCACCAGTAAAATCAAAAGTGTTATTATCATTACTACAACTCTGCCTCTATATTTCGTAAGGGGTGTAGTTTCCAAAAAGGGGTCACTTGTGGGAGATCAACTGTCTATACAGGGCTCTCCAAATTAAAAATGGCAACCGCACACAATTTCATCAAAGTTTGAGTTCCAAAAAGTCACTTCTTCCTTTCAGTGCCTGGCAGTGTGTCCAAATAGTAGTTTCCCATCACATGTGGGATATCATCGTACTCAGTGGAAATTGCACAATACATTTTCGGGTCCATTTTTCTACTGCTACCCTTATGAAAAGAAATACAATTGGGGCTAAAGCAAGATTTTTATGGGAAAGTTGTAAACTTCTGTGATGCACCTGTGTGTTCAAGGTGTTCACCATGTCTACATAAATTCCTTGAGGGGTGTAATTTCCAAAATAGGGTCACTTGTGGGGGTTTTCCATTGTTTAAGCACATCAGGGGCTCTCCAAACGGGACATGACACCCACAGACCATTCCATCAAAGTTTGCATTCCAAAATGTCACTCTTTCCTTTCAAAGAAGGTCAGTGTGTCGAAATAGTAGTTTTTCACCACATGTGGGGTATCAGCTTACTCGGGGGAAGTTGCATGACAAATTTTTGGATCTCTTTTCTCCTGTTACACATGTGAAAATAAAAAAATGGAGGCTATAACAACATTTTTTGTGGGAAAAATTAGATTTTATATTTACATGGCTCAATGTTATAACATTCTGTGAACCACCTGGAGGTTGAAAGTGCTCACGACACATCTAGATAAATTTCTTCAGGGGTGTCATTTCCAAAATAGGTTAACTTTTTGGGAGTTTCCACTGCGTAGGCACACCAGGGGCTCTCCAAACTTGACATGGCGTTCGCTATCTATGCCAGCCAATATTGCATTCCAAAAATTAAATGTCTCTCCTTCCATTCTGTGCCATGCGACTAAATAGTAGTTTTCCACCACATACAGGTCCTTCTCAAAAAATTAGCATATAGTGTTAAATTTCATTATTTACCATAATGTAATGATTACAATTAAACTTTCATATATTATAGATTCATTATCCACCAACTGAAATTTGTCAGGTCTTTTATTGTTTTAATACTGATGATTTTGGCATACAACTCCTGATAACCCAAAAAACCTGTCTCAATAAATTAGCATATTTCACCCATCCAATCAAATAAAAGTGTTTTTTAATAACAAACAAAAAACCCAACAAATAATAATGTTCAGTTATGCACTCAATACTTGGTCGGGAATCCTTTGGCAGAAATGACTGCTTCAATGCGGCGTGGCATGGAGGCAATCAGCCTGTGACACTGCTGAGATGTTATGGAGGCCCAGGTTGCTTCAATAGCGGCCTTAAGCTCATCCAGAGTGTTGGGTCTTGCGTCTCTCAACTTTCTCTTCACAATATCCCACAGATTCTCTATGGGGTTCAGGTCAGGAGAGTTGGCAGGCCAATTGAGCACAGTAATACCATGGTCAGTAAACCATTTACCAGTGGTTTTGGCACTGTGAGCAGGTGCCAGGTCGTGCTGAAAAATGAAATCTTCATCTCCATAAAGCATTTCAGCCGATGGAAGCATGAAGTGCTCCAAAATCTCCTGATAGCTAGCTGCATTGACCCTGCCCTTGATGAAACACAGTGGACCAACACCAGCAGCTGACATGGCACCCCACACCATCACTGACTGTGGGTACTTGACACTGGACTTCAGGCATTTTGGCATTTCCTTCTCCCCAGTCTTCCTCCAGACTCTGGCACCTTGATTTCCGAATGACATGCAAAATTTGCTTTCATCAGAAAAAAGTACTTGGGACCACTTAGCAACAGTCCAGTGCTGCTTCTCTGTAGCCCAGGTCAGGCGCCTCTGCCGCTGTTTATGGTTCAAAAGTGGCTTTACCTGGGGAATGCGGCACCTGTAGCCCATTTCCTGCACACGCCTGTGCACGGTGGCTCTGGATGTTTCCATACCAGACTCAGTCCACTGCTTCCTCAGGTTCCCCAAGGTCTGGAATCGGTCCTTCTCCACAATCTTCCTCAGGGTCCGGTCTCCTCTTCTCGTTGTACAGCGTTTTCTGCCACATTGTTTCCTTCCAACAGACTTACCATTGAGGTGCCTTGATACAGCACTCTGGGAACAGCCTATTTGTTGAGAAATTTCTTTCTGGGTCTTACCCTCTTGCTTGAGGGTGTCAATGATGGCCTTCTTGACATCTGTCAGGTCGCTAGTCTTACCCATGATGGGGGTTTTGAGTAATGAACCAGGCAGGGAGTTTATAAAAGCCTCAGGTATATTTTGCATGTGTTTAGAGTTAATTAGTTGATTCAGAAGATTAGGGTAATAGGTCGTTTAGAGAACCTTTTCTTGATATGCTAATTTATTGAGACAGGTTTTTTGGGTTATCAGGAGTTGTATGCCAAAATCATCAGTATTAAAACAATAAAAGACCTGACAAATTTCAGTTGGTGGATAATGAATCTATAATATATGAAAGTTTAATTGTAATCATTACATTATGGTAAATAATGAAATTTAACACTATATGCTAATTTTTTGAGAAGGACCTGTAGAGTGTACCATCCTCATCCTACTCAGGAAAATTGCACAACAAATTGTATGGTCCATTTTCTCCCTTGTAAAAATGCAAAATTTGCTGATAAAAAAATATGTTTGTGGGAAAAAATAAAATGTTCATTTTTTTCCTTCCATGTTGTTTCATTTCCTGTGCAGTTCTTAAAATGGTGTCGCTTTTGGGCACTGTCTGTCACTTAGTACCGTCAAAATCACTTCAAATGTAATGTGGTCCTGAAAAAAATAGTTTTTCTAAATTTTGTTGAAAAAATGAGAAATTGTTGATAATCTTCTAACTCATCTAACACAAAAGATATGTTAACAAAATCAAACACATGCAAAGTAGGCATGTGGGACATGTTATGTGTTAATTATTTTCTGTGATATAAATAACTTGTTTAGGAGCATAAATTCTAAGTTTTCAACATTTTGCCAAATATAAGATATTTCCACAAATAAATGCAAACAGCATTGTTCTAAATTTACTACTAACATAAAGTACAAAGTGTCACAAAAAACAATCTCAGAATCAATGGGATCTGTTTAAGCTTTCCAGATTTACAGTTGTGCTCAAAAGTGTACACACCCTGGCAGAATTTTTGCTTTTTTGGCCTTTTTTCAGAGAATATGAATGATAACACCAAGCCTTTCTCTCCACTCATGGTTAGTGGTTGGGGTTTGTAAACTTTTGAGCACAACTGTATTATCTGGTCAGGTAGGTTAAAAAAATGCTTTGCTGGCCAATCAAGCACAGTGATACTGTTGTTTTTTATACCAGGTATTGGTACTATTGGCAATGTGGACAGGTGTCAAGTCCTGCTGGAGAATTAAATTTTCATCTTCAAAAAGCTTGTCGGCAAAGGAAAGCATGAGGTGCTCTAAAATTTCCTGGTAGATGGCTCCGCTGACTTACAGTACAGACCAAAAGTTTGGACACACCTTCTCATTTAAAGATTTTTCTGTATTTTCATGACTATGAAAATTGTATATTCACCCTCAAGGCATCAAAACTATGAATTTACACATGTGGAATTATATACCTAACAAAAAAATGTAAAACAACTGAAATTATGTCTTATATTCTAGGTTCTTCAAAGTAGCCACCTTTTGCTTTGATGACTGCTTTGCACACTCTTGGCATTCTCTTGATGACCTTCAAGAGGTAGTCACCGGAAAAGGTCTTCCAACAATCTTGAAGGAGTTCCCAGAGATGCTTAGCACTTGTTGGCCCTTTTGCCTTCGCTCTGCGGTCCAGCTCACCCCAAACATTCTTGATTGTGTTCAGGTCTGGTGACTGTGGAGGCCAGGTCATCTGTCATAGCACCCCATCACTCTCCTTCTTGGTGAAATAACCCTTACACAGCCTGGAGGTGTGTTTGGGGTCATTGTCCCATTGAAAAATAAATGATAGTCCAACTAAACACAAACCGGATGGAATAGTATGCCGCTGCAAGATGCTGTGGTAGCCATGCTGGTTCTGTATGCCTTCAATTTTGAATAAATCCCCCACAGTGTCACCAGCAAAGCACCCCCACACAATCAAACCTCCTCCTCCATGCTTCATGGTGGGAACCAGGCATATAGAGTCCATCCGTTCACGTTTTCTGCGTCACTCAAAGACATGGTTGTTATGAACTGGTGGTTTAGGAGCAACATGGGACGAGCTCTGAAGGAAGTGGTACCTGTACTGACCGCAGTCCCTAAGCTCAAGACAACACTAGAAGTAGCCGTGGGATGCTCCTGACACTCCCTAGGCACCTCGTCACAGCCTGAGAACTAACTACCCCTAAAGATAGAAACAGGAAAACTATCTTGCCTCTGAGAAAATCCCCAAAGGATAGATAGCCCCCCACAAGTAATGACTGTGATTGGAGAGGGAAAAGACATAAACAGAATGAAACCAGGATGTAGCACAGGAGGCCAGTCTAGCTAGATAGATAGGACAGGATGGAATACTGTGCGGTCAGTATAAAAACTACAAAAAATCCACACAGAGTTTACAAAAATCTCCACACCTAACAAAAGGTGTGGAGGGTAAATCTGCTTCCCAGAGCTTCCAGCTTCACTGAATTAATCCATACTGACAAGCTGGACAAAACATAGAAAGCACAGAACGGATAAATCCACAACCTGTGAACAGAAGCCAAAACCTAGAGACAAACTGAGAACCTCTGTCAGACACAATATTCTCCGGAATGCCATGCAAACGAACCACATGCTGAAAAAACAATGGAACCAAATCTGAGGAGGAAGGCAACTTAGGCAAAGGTACCAGATGGACCATTTTAGAGAACCGGTCACAAACAACCCAGATAACAGACATCTTCTGGGAAACAGGAAGATCCGAAATAAAATCCATGGAAATATGCGTCCAGGGCCTCTCAGGGACTGGCAAAGGCAAAAGTAACCCACTAGCGTGGGAACAGCAAGGCTTGGCCCGGGCGCAAGTCCCACAGGACTGCACAAAAGCACGCACATCGCGCGACAAGGAAGGCCACCAAAAGGACCTAGCAACCAAATATCTGGTACCAAAAATCCCAGGATGACCAGCCAACACTAAACAATGAACCTCAGAAATTACCTTACTTGTCCATCTATCAGGAACAAACAGCTTCCCCACTGGACAGCGGTCAGGCCTATCAGCCTGAAATTCCCGAAGCACCCGCCGCAAATCAGGGGAGATGGCAGAAAGAATCACCCCTTCCTTAAGAATGCCAACCGGCTCAAGGACTCCAGGAGAATCAGGCGAAAAACTCCTAGAGAGGGCATCAGCCTCAACATTTTTAGATCCCGGAAGATACAAGACCACAAAATCAAAACGGGAGAAAAACAGGGACCATCGAGCCTGTCTAGGATTAAGCCGCTTGGCCGACTCGAGGTAAATCAGATTCTTATGATCAGTCAAGACCACAACGCGGTGCTTAGCTCCCTCAAGCCAATGTCGCCACTCCTCAAACACCCACTTCATAGCCAACAACTCCCGATTGCCGACATCATAATTGCGTTCCGCAGGCGAAAACTTTCTGGAAAAAAAAGCACACGGTTTCATCAAAGAACCATCAGAATCCCTCTGAGACAAAACGGCCCCTGCCCCAATCTCAGAAGCGTCAACCTCAACCTGAAAAGGAAGAGAAACATCCGGCTGACGCAACACAGGGGCAGAAGTAAATCGGCGTTTAAGCTCCCGAAAGGCCTCAACAGCCGCAGAGGACCAATTCGTCACATCAGCGCCTTTCTTCGTCAAATCAGTAAGGGGCTTAACCACACTGGAAAAGTTGGCAATGAAACGGCGATAGAAATTAGCAAAGCCCAAAAATTTTTGAAGGCTCTTCACAGATGTGGGTTGAATCGAGTCATGAATAGCTTGGACCTTAACAGGATCCATTTCCATAGACGAGGGAGAAAAAATAAAACCCAAAAAAGAGACCTTCTGAACTCCGAATAGGCACTTAGACCCCTTCACAAATAAAGCATTATCACGAAGGATCTGGAATACCATCCTGACCTGCATCACATGAGACTCCCAATCATTGGAAAAAATCAAAATATCATCCAAATATACAACCATGAATTTATCAAGATAATTGCGGAAAATATCATGCATGAAAGATTGGAACACCGATGGAGCATTAGAGAGCCCGAATGGAATCACGAGGTATTCAAAATGGCCTTCGGGCGTATTAAATGCAGTTTTCCATTCATCACCCTGTTTAATATGAACAAGATTATATGCCCCTCGGAGGTCAATCTTAGTAAACCAACTAGCCCCCCTAATCTGAGCAAACAAATCAGAAAGCAAAGGCAAGGGGTATTGGAATTTGACCGTGATCTTATTAAGAAGACGATAATCTATACAGGGTCTCAAGGAGCCATCCTTCTTAGCAACAAAAAAGAAACCCGCTCCCAATGGTGACGAAGACAGCCGAATATGCCTCTTCTCCAAAGATTCCTTAACATAGTTCCGCATGGCGGCATGCTCTGGCACAGACAGATTGAAAAGTCGGCCCTTAGGGAACTTACAACCTGGAATCAAGTTAATAGCACAATCACAGTCCCTATGTGGAGGAAGGGAACTGGACTTGGGCTCATCAAATACATCCTGGAAATCCGACAAAAACTCAGGGACCTCAGAAGAGGGGGAAGAGGAAATTGACATCAAAGGAACGTCACTATGTACCCCTTGACAACCCCAACTAGTCACAGACATAGATTTCCAATCCAGCACCGGATTATGTTCCTGTAACCATGGAAAACCCAGTACAACAACATCATGCAGGTTATGCAACACCAGAAAACGGCAATTTTCCTGATGTGCTGGAGCCATGTACATAGTCATCTGCGTCCAGTACTGAGGTTTATTCTTGGCCAATGGTGTAGCATCAATGCCCCTCAAAGGAAAAGGGCTCTGCAAAGGCTGCAAGGAAAAACCACAGCGCCTGGCGAATTCTAAGTCCATTAAGTTCAGGGCAGTGCCTGAATCCACAAATGCCATGACAGAAAAGGATGACAATGAGCAAATCAGGGTCACAGATAAAAGAAATTTAGGCTGTACAGTACTGATCGTAACAGACCTAGCGACCCTCCTAGTACGCTTAGGGCAATCAGAAATAACATGAGCAGAATCACCACAGTAAAAACACAGCCTATTCTGACGTCTGAATTCCTGCCGTTCTGTTCTAGTCAAAATCCTATCACATTGCATAGGCTCAGGACTCTGCCCAGAGGACATTGCCATATGGTGCACAGCTTTGCGCTCGCGCAGACGCCGATCAATCTGAATGGCTAGAGACATAGATTCGCTCAAACCAGTAGGCGTAGGGAAGCCCACCATAACATCTTTAAGGGCTTCAGAAAGACCTTTTCTGAAAATAGCAGCCAGAGCATCCTCATTCCATTTAGTGAGCACAGACTATTTCCTAAATTTCTGGCAGTATAATTCTGCCGCTTCCTGACCTTGACACAGGGCCAACAGGGTTTTTTCTGCATGATCCACAGAATTAGGTTCGTCATACAATAATCCGAGCGCTTGAAAAAATGCGTCTACATTCAGCAATGCCGGATCCACTGATTCAAGGGAGAATGCCCAGTCTTGAGGGTCACCACGCAGCAAGTATATGATGATTTTAACTTGCTGAATAGGATCACCAGAAGAACGGGGTTTCAAAGCAAAAAACAATTTGCAGTTATTTTTAAAGTTCAAAAACTTGGATCTGTCCCCAAAAAACAAATCAGGAGTAGGAATTCTAGGCTCCAAAGCCGGAGTCTGGACAACATAATCTTGGATACTCTGTACTCTTGCAGCAAGTAGATCCACACGAGAAAACAAACCCTGAACATCCATGCCAGAGCATAAATCCTGAACCACCCAGAGATCAAGAGGAAAAAAAAAGACAAAACAGAGCACAGAAAAAAAAATGGCTCAGAATTTTTTTTTCCTTCTTTTGAGATGCATTTAATTCATTTTTGGCCACTTGTACTGTTATGAACTGGTGGTTTAGGAGCAACATGGGACGAGCTCTAAAGGAAGTGGTACCTGTACTGACCGCAGTCCCTAAGCTCAACACAACACTAGAAGTTGCCTTGGGATGCTCCTGACACTCCCTAGGCACCTCGTCACAGCCTGAGAACTAACTAGCCCTAAAGATAGAAACAGGAAAACTATCTTGCCTCAGAGAAAATCCCCAAAGGATAGATAGCCCCCCACAAGTAATGACTGTGAGTGGAGAGGGAAAAGACATACACAGAATGAAACCAGGATGTAGCACAGGAGGCCAGTCTAACTAGATAGATAGGATAGGATGGAATACTGTGCGGTCAGTATAGAAACTACAAAAAATCCACACAGGGTTTACAAAAATCTCCACACCTAACTAAAGGTGTGGAGGGTAAATCTGCTTCCCAGAGCTTCCAGCTTCACTGAATTAATCCATACTGACAAGCTGGACAAAACTCAGAAAGCACAGAACGGATAAGTCCACAACTGTTGTGAATTCTGTGGCAGAGTTCACTCCTGTGGTCACAAGTGGTACTTCGGCTGATTCTCTCTGGGATCTTCCGTTTGTGGAGGAAAGTGGTACTGCAGCTTCTGAGTTTCCTCCCTCAGGTGATCTGGTGAGCTCGTTAGCTTCTTCTCTACTTAACTCCACCTGATGCTTTGATCCATGCTTCCTGTCAATGTTCCAGTGTAGGATTTGTTTTTTCCCTGGATCATTCCTGTGGCCTGCTGCTCTGCAAAGCTAAGTTTTGCTTTTGTTATTTTGTTGCTATTTTTCTGTCCAGCTTGCTTTATTGGTTTTTCTCGCCTGCTGGAAGCTCTGAGACGCAGAGGGACCACCTCCGTACCGTTAGTCGGTGCGGAGGGTCTTTTTGTCCCCTCTGCGTGGTTATTTATAGGTTTTTGTGCTGACCGCAAAGTTATCTTCCCTATCCTCGTTCTGTTCAGCTAGTCGGGCCTCTCTTTGCTAAATCTGTTTCATCTCTATGTTTGTGTTTTCATCTTACTCACAGTCATTATATGTGGGGGGCTGCCTTTTCCTTTGGGGAATTTCTCTGAGGCAAGGTAGGCTTAATTTTCTATCTTCAGGACTAGCTAGTTTCTCAGGCTGTGACGAGGCGCCTAGGTTCTGGTCAGGAGCGCTCCACGGCTACCTTTAGTGTGGTTTGATAGGATCAGGGATTGCGGTCTGCAGAGTTCCCACGTCTCAGAGCTCGTTCTAATATTTTGGGTTATTGTCAGATCACTGTATGTGCTCTGACCTCCATGTCCATTGTGATTCTGAATTGCCTTTCATAACAGTACAGGAAGCCAAAAGTGCTAATGATTCTCAATAGAGGGAAAAAAGAAGTTCTGAGACCATTTTTTTTTCTTTGCACTGTGTTTTGTCTTTTTTTTCCCCTAGACATTTGGGTGGTTCAGGACACCGGTGTAACAATGGACATTAAAGGTCTGTCTTCATGTGTGGATCAGCTCACGGCAAGAGTTCAAAATATTCAAGATTTTGTGGTTCAGAATTCTTTGCTAGAACCGAGAATTCCTATTCCAGATTTGTTTTTTGGAGATAGAACTAAATTTCTGAGTTTCAAAAATAATTGTAAACTATTTCTGGCTTTGAAACCTCGCTCTTCTGGTGACTCAATTCAACAGGTTAGGATCGTCATTTCTTTTTTGCGCGGCGACCCTCAGGACTGGGCGTTTTCTCTTGCGTCAGGAGATCCTGCATTGAGTAATATCGATGCGTTTTTCCTGGCGCTTGGGTTGCTGTACGATGAGCCTAATTCAGTGGATCAGGCAGAAAAAAATTTGCTGGCTCTTTGTCAGGCTCAGGATGAGATAGAGGTATATTGTCAGAAATTTAGAAAGTGGTCAGTGCTCACTCAATGGAATGAATCTGCGCTGGCAGAAATATTCAGAAAGGGTCTCTCTGAAACCCTTAAGGATGTCATGGTGGGATTTCCTATGCCTGCTGGTTTGAATGAGTCTATGTCTTTGGCCATTCAGATCGGTCGACGCTTGCGTGAGCGTAAATCTGTGCACCCTTTGGCGGTATTACCTGAGCTTAAACCTGAGCCTATGCAGTGTGATAGGACCTTGACCAGAGTTGAACGGCAAGAACATAGACGTCTGAATGGTCTGTGTTTCTACTGTGGTGATTCCACTCATGCTATCTCTGATTGTCCTAAGCGCACTAAGCGGTTCGCTAGGTCTGCCACCATTGGTACTGTACAGTCAAAATTTCTTCTGTCCGTTACCTTGATCTGCTCTTTGTCATCGTATTCTGTCATGGCATTTGTGGATTCAGGCGCTGCCCTGAATTTGATGGATTTGGAATATGCTAAGCGTTGTGGGTTTTTCTTGGAGCCCTTGCAGTGTCCTATTCCATTGAGAGGAATTGATGCTACGCCTTTGGCCAAGAATAAGCCTCAATACTGGACCCAGCTGACCATGTGCATGGCTCCTGCACATCAGGAGGTTATTCGCTTTCTGGTGTTGCATAATCTGCATGATGTAGTCATGTTGGGGTTGCCATGGCTACAAGCCCATAATCCAGTATTAGATTGGAAATCCATGTCGGTGTCCAGCTGGGGTTGTCAGGGGGTACATGGTGATGTTCCATTTCTGTCAATTTCGTCATCCACCCCTTCTGAGGTCCCAGAGTTCTTGTCTGATTACCGGGATGTATTTGATGAGCCCAAGTCCAATACCCTACCTCCGCATAGGGATTGTGATTGTGCTATCAATTTGATTCCTGGTAGTAAATTCACAAAAGGTCGATTGTTTAATTTGTCCGTGCCTGAGCACACCGCTATGCGCAGTTATGTGAAGGAATCCCTGGAGAAGGGGCATATTCGCCCGTCATCGTCGCCATTAGGAGCAGGGTTCTTTTTTGTAGCCAAGAAGGATGGTTCGCTGAGACCTTGTATAGATTACCGCCTTCTTAATAAGATCACGGTTAAATTTCAGTACCCCTTGCCATTGTTATCTGATCTGTTTGCTCGGATTAAGGGGGCTAGTTGGTTCACAAAGATAGATCTTCGTGGTGCGTATAATCTGGTGCGAATTAAGCAAGGCGATGAATGGAAAACTGCATTTAATACGCCCGAGGGTCATTTTGAGTATCTCGTGATGCCGTTCGGACTTGCCAATGCTCCATCAGTGTTTCAGTCCTTTATGCATGACATCTTCCGAGAGTACCTGGATAAATTCCTGATTGTGTACTTGGATGACATTTTGATCTTCTCGGATGATTGGGAGTCTCATGTGAAGCAGGTCAGAATGGTTTTTCAGGTCCTGCGTGCTAATTCTTTGTTTGTGAAGGGATCAAAGTGTCTCTTTGGTGTGCAGAAGGTTTCATTTTTGGGGTTCATCTTTTCCCCTTCTACTATCGAGATGGATCCTGTTAAGGTCCAAGCCATCCATGATTGGACTCAGCTGACATCTCTGAATAGTCTGCAAAAGTTCCTGGGCTTTGCTAATTTTTATCGTCGCTTCATCTGCAATTTTTCTAGTATTGCTAAACCATTGACCGATTTGACCAAGAAGGGTGCTGATGTGGTCAATTGGTCTTCTGCTGCTGTGGAAGCTTTTCAAGAGTTGAAGCGTCATTTTTCTTCTGCCCCTGTGTTGTGTCAACCAGATGTTTCTCTTCCGTTCCAGGTCGAGGTTGATGCTTCTGAGATTGGAGCAGGGGCTGTTTTGTCACAGAGAGGTTCTGGTTGCTCAGTGATGAAATCATGCGCTTTCTTTTCCAGGAAGTTTTCGCCTGCTGAGCGAAATTATGATGTGGGCAACCGAGAGTTGCTGGCCATGAAGTGGGCATTCGAGGAGTGGCGTCATTGGCTTGAAGGAGCTAAGCATCGCGTGGTGGTATTGACTGATCATAAGAACTTGACTTATCTCGAGTCTGCCAAGCGCTTGAATCCTAGACAAGCTCGTTGGTCATTGTTTTTTGCCCGTTTTGACTTTGTGATTTCGTACCTTCCGGGCTCTAAAAATGTGAAGGCGGATGCTCTGTCTAGGAGTTTTGTACCCGACTCTCCGGGTTTATCTGAGCCGGCGGGTATCCTCAAGGAAGGAGTAATTGTGTCTGCCATCTCCCCTGATTTGCGGCGGGTGCTGCAAAAATTTCAGGCTAATAAACCTGATCGTTGCCCAGCGGAGAAACTGTTTGTCCCTGATAGGTGGACGAATAGAGTTATCTCTGAACTTCATTGTTCGGTGTTGGCTGGTCATCCTGGAATCTTTGGTACCAGAGAGTTAGTGGCTAGATACTTTTGGTGGCCCTCTCTGTCGCGGGATGTGCGTACTTTTGTGCAGTCCTGTGGGATTTGTGCTCGGGCTAAGCCCTGCTGTTCTCGTGCCAGTGGGTTGCTTTTGCCCTTGCCGGTCCCGAAGAGGCCTTGGACACATATCTCTATGGATTTTATTTCTGACCTTCCCGTTTCTCAAAAGATGTCAGTCATTTGGGTGGTCTGTGATCGCTTTTCTAAGATGGTCCATCTGGTACCCTTGTCTAAATTGCCTTCCTCCTCTGATTTGGTGCCTTTGTTCTTCCAGCATGTGGTTCGTTTGCATGGCATTCCAGAGAATATTGTTTCTGACAGAGGTTCCCAGTTTGTTTCGAGGTTTTGGCGAGCCTTTTGTGGTAGGATGGGCATTGACTTGTCTTTTTCCTCGGCTTTCCATCCTCAGACTAATGGCCAGACCGAGCGAACCAATCAGACCTTGGAAACATATCTGAGGTGCTTTGTTTCTGCTGATCAGGATGACTGGGTGTCCTTTTTGCCTTTGGCTGAGTTCGCCCTTAATAATCGGGCCAGCTCGGCTACCTTGGTTTCACCGTTTTTCTGCAATTCTGGGTTCCATCCTCGTTTCTCTTCTGGACAGGTTGAGTCTTCGGACTGCCCTGGTGTGGATACTGTGGTGGACAGGTTGCAGCAGATTTGGACTCAGGTAGTGGACAATTTGACCTTGTCCCAGGAGAAGGCTCAACTTTTCGCTAATCACAGACGCCGTGTGGGTCCCCGACTTCGTGTTGGGGATCTGGTTTGGTTATCTTCTCGTCATATTCCTATGAAGGTTTCCTCTCCTAAGTTTAAACCTCGTTTTATTGGTCCGTATAGGATTTCTGAGGTTCTTAATCCTGTGTCTTTTCGTCTGACCCTTCCAGATTCTTTTTCCATACATAACGTATTCCATAGGTCATTGTTGCGGAGATACGTGGCACCTATGGTTCCATCTGTTGAGCCTCCTGCCCCGGTTTTGGTGGAGGGGGAATTGGAGTATATTGTGGAGAAGATTTTGGATTCTCGTGTTTCAAGACGGAAACTCCAGTATCTGGTTAAATGGAAGGGTTATGCTCAGGAAGATAATTCCTGGGTTTTTGCCTCTGATGTCCATTCTCCCGATCTTGTTCGTGCCTTTCATGTGGCTCATCCTGGTCGGCCTGGGGGCTCTGGTGAGGGTTCGGTGACCCCTCCTCAAGGGGGGGGTACTGTTGTAAATTCTGTGGCAGAGTTCACTCCTGTGGTCACAAGTGGTACTTCGGCTGATTCTCTCTGGGATCTTCCGTTTGTGGAGGAAAGTGGTACTGCAGCTTCTGAGTTTCCTCCCTCAGGTGATCTGGTGAGCTCGTTAGCTTCTTCTCTACTTAACTCCACCTGATGCTTTGATCCATGCTTCCTGTCAATGTTCCAGTGTAGGATTTGTTTTTTCCCTGGATCATTCCTGTGGCCTGCTGCTCTGCAAAGCTAAGTTTTGCTTTTGTTATTTTGTTGCTATTTTTCTGTCCAGCTTGCTTTATTGGTTTTTCTCGCCTGCTGGAAGCTCTGAGACGCAGAGGGACCACCTCCGTACCGTTAGTCGGTGCGGAGGGTTTTTTTGTCCCCTCTGCGTGGTTATTTATAGGTTTTTGTGCTGACCGCAAAGTTATCTTCCCTATCCTCGTTCTGTTCAGCTAGTCGGGCCTCTCTTTGCTAAATCTGTTTCATCTCTATGTTTGTGTTTTCATCTTACTCACAGTCATTATATGTGGGGGGCTGCCTTTTCCTTTGGGGAATTTCTCTGAGGCAAGGTAGGCTTAATTTTCTATCTTCAGGACTAGCTAGTTTCTCAGGCTGTGACGAGGCGCCTAGGTTCTGGTCAGGAGCGCTCCACGGCTACCTTTAGTGTGGTTTGATAGGATCAGGGATTGCGGTCTGCAGAGTTCCCACGTCTCAGAGCTCGTTCTGTTATTTTGGGTTATTGTCAGATCACTGTATGTGCTCTGACCTCCATGTCCATTGTGATTCTGAATTGCCTTTCATAACACACAACCTGTGAACAGAAAAGAGCAAGCAAGGACTTAACTTTGCTGAACTGGTCAGGATAACAGGGAAATCCAAGAGAGAAGTGAATCCAACCAGGAACCATTGACAAGTGGCACTGGCTGAAGGGAAGAGCCAGGCAAAAATACCCGAGCAGAAAGACAATCAGTGGAAGCAGCTGCAGACTGCTAAATCCAAGGAGCAGCCATACTACTTAAAACCACAGGAGGGAGCCCAAGAGCAGAACTCACGAAAGTGCCACTTACAACCACCGGAGGGAGACCAAGAGCGGAATTCACAACACATGGTGGTTGGAACCAAAAATCTCAAATTTGGACTCATCAGACCAAAGCACATATTTCCACTGGTCTAATGTCCATTCATTGTGTTCTTTAGCCCAAACAAGTCTCTCCTGCTTGTTGCCTGTCCTTTTGGTCTGTACTGTAGGTCTTGATAAAACACAGTGGATCTACACCAGCAGCTGACATGGATCCCCAAACCATCACTGATTGTGAAAACTTCACACTAGGCCTCAAGCAGCTTGGATTGTGTGCCTCTCCACTCTTCCTCCAGACTCTGGGACCTTGATTTCCAAATGAAATGCAAAATTTACTTTCATCTGAAAACACCTTGGACCACTGAGCAACAGTCCAGTTCTTTCTCTCCTTGGCCCAGGTAAAATGCTTCTAGCGTTGTCTATTGGTCATGAGTTACTTGACACAAGGAATGCGACACTTGTAGCACATGTCCTGCATATGTCTGTGTGTTGTGGCTCTTGAAGCAATGACTCCAACAGCAGTCCATTCCTTGTGAATCTCCCTCAAATTTTTGAATGGCCTTTTCTTAACAATCTTTTCAAGGCTGCAGTTATTCCGGTTGTTTGTGCTCCTTTTTTTCTACCTCACTTTTTCCTTCCACTCAACTTCCCATTGATATGTTTGGATACAGCACTCTATGAACAGCCAGCTTCTTTAGCAATGGCCTTTTGTGGCTTACCCTCCTTGTGGAGTGTGTCAATGACTGCCTTCTGGACATCTGTCAAGTCAGCAGTCTTCCCCATGATTGCGGAGACTACTGAAACAGACTAAGTGACCTTTTAAAATGCTTAGGAAGCCTTTGCAGGTGTTTTTGTTAATTATTCTAATTTACTGAGATAATAACTTTTTGGTTTTCATTGGCTGTAAGCCATATTCATCAACATTAACATAAATAAACACTTGAAATAGATCACTTTGTTTGTAATGACGCTTTTCATGTTTTGTTTTAAAAAACTGAAATAAATTAACTTTTTGGTGATGTTCTAATTTTGTGAGAATCACCCGTATGTATGATAATTCCTCTAAATATATCTGCTTTGTTTGCTGAAAAGTTTATACCAAAGAGAAAAAGGGTGACAATTCTATTGTAGAGTAATAGACGATTGTAGATAGAAATGTTCGTAGAAATGGAAGCTTGGGAATGAATATTTAGTATGAATAGTGTCAAATAGATTTAATGAAAAATCTTCAAAGAGTTTTACGAAGACATCATTCCCATGTATTCCCTAAGGCTCATGTGAGGTATGTTGTATTTCAAAGCTAATAACAGGATATCCAGCATGGATAGATTTAGCAATTTACTGATTAGTATTGCTCCACTCATACTCTAAAATCTGCATAAATCTTAGAATGCACATGTATGGTAGTAGTTTGGCTACTAGAATAGCTTTTATTTAGAAGATGTAAGGTGGTTTCAAAAATTCAAGGAAAACTAGTGCCCCAGATAAATTTGATGTGGCAGGATGTATTGCAAATAATAAAGAAGCTTTGGTAGAGCGAGCATTGTAACTGAATTTATTCTTTCAACCTAAGACAAATGAGTTGCAGAGCATTCCTCATACCTTTAATTTTGTTCAGCAGATAATACTTGGAAGTTAGTTTTAATCAGGTGATAGATGGGATTTGTTATTATTTTTAGGTACACAATCGGTCATAATTATGAACAAAGGTCTGATTTTTTGGCACATTTTATATTAAACATATTATTAACTACACAGAAAAAAAAGGATTTTACTACATCCTCCACCTGTTTCTCCTTAACCCCTTCATTTTACGATTTTGCACTTTCATTTTTTTCTTCAGGTTAGTACGAGTATGCAGATACCAAACATGTGTAGGTTTTTTCTTATTTCTCTTTCTGACCGTTTCATGTATCTGTACATGGTTTTCTTGAGGAAGAAGTGTGTTAACTTTGAAAAGAGTTGATAATAAAACCGCATTTATTATAGTACTTGTATATGAGATCGTGTCTCTAACCTATCAGCAATGCAGAAAATCCACATTATTTTCCCTTATCCATTTGAACCAGTCGGAGGACCTGTGGACATGCAGCAGCTGTATATCTATGCCTTCAAACTGCTGTGCATATAGAAATTTATCAGCTTAGCACAACAATTAAATAGTAATTATTTTTATATTTGCACGCAGGTCCTGTATAGCTGTGCTACAATATTAGCCCCTTCATGACCTTGGGATTTTCAATTTTTCTGTGTTCGTTTTTCGCTCCCCTCCTTCCCAGAGCCATAACTTTTTTTTTCCGTCAATTTGGCCATGTGAGGGCTTATTTTTTGCGGGACGAGTTGTACTTTTGAATGACATCATTGGTTTTACCCTGTCGTGTACTAGAAAACGGTAAAAATATTCCAAGTACAGTGAAATTGCATAAAAAGTGCAGTCTCACACTTGTTTTTTGTTTGGCTTTTTTGCTATGTTCACTAAATGCTAAAACTGACCTGCCACTATGATTCTCCAGGTCACTACGAGTTCATAGACAACTAACATGTCTAGGTTATTTTTTACCTAAGTGGTGAAAAAAAATTCCAAACTTTGCTAAAAAAAAAAAAAAAAATTGCGCCATTTTCCGATACTCGTAGCGTCTCCATTTTTCATGATCTGGTGTCAGTTAAGGGCTTATTTTTTGCGTGCCGAGCTGGTGTTTTTAATGATTCTAATTCGGTGCAGATACGTTCATTTGATCGCCCATTATTGCATTTTAATGCAATGTCGCTGCGACCAAAAAAACGTAATTCTGGTGTTTCAATTTTTTTTCTCGTTACGCCGTTTAGCGATCAGGTTAATGCTTTTTTTTTA
Source organism: Ranitomeya imitator (assembly GCF_032444005.1). Taxonomy (NCBI): domain Eukaryota; kingdom Metazoa; phylum Chordata; class Amphibia; order Anura; family Dendrobatidae; genus Ranitomeya; species Ranitomeya imitator. The sequence continues at coordinate 515,320,979 of NC_091282.1, read as the reverse complement.
TAGATCGGTCGATTCTGAATGCGGTGATACCAAATATGTGTAGGTTTGATTTTTTTTTTTATTGATTTATTTTGATTGGGAATATCAACGATTAAGGGGGTGCTCACTGATTATTAGGTGCCAGGAGAAAAAATCCAATACAATTAAAGTCTGAAACTCCGGCACTCAAGACAAAAAATGATAGATTTTCAAGAAAAAATCCTTTATTGCAAGACACAACGTTGGTGGGAATCCACATATGATGGTTAGTTTATAATGGTTGATAATAAACAGTGTATATGGTTCTCAACGTTTCGGCTTTTGAGCCTTTTTCAAGAGATTACTGTCTGCAACATACACAAAAATATGTAAGTAAAATGCAATTTTCATATATAGTATTCATACACAATGATAGATAAAAAACAATAAACAAAAATACATGAAACACTGTTACATTCCACAGCGAAACCCTTTGTGAACCATAGTTCTTCTCAAGATTAAACCGAGTCTTATATAGGATTCACCAACCTATATATCTCACTAGTTAACAATATGGACCTAAAAAATGAATCTTGGATTACTAAATATTTTACTAAATATTTTGCGGTATTTTACTGGATACTTTACGGTAATTACACCTAATAGCCGCCCAGTGTGCACCCTCCAACTGGTATCATTAATGAAAGCAGTGGCATCAGTTCTTATACGGGCATGAGATCGCTGACATATTAGAAAAAACGCTGATATCCAGAAAACATTGTTGTTTTGTGGCGGTGATATGCAGCTGTCTGCAGACCTCAAGCACATTAAAATATATATATTTTTCTGTTGCTAAACATGATACAGACTGTTATAAACTTTTCATTTAGTTGAGTTGAAATTGTTCTGTGTGCAGAGCTTTTGCACATTAAAATATATTTTATTTTTATTTACAAATGTGATAGAGCAGCCAAGATCTGAGTTTGAAATGGTTTTGAGCCTATGTTCTAGATTATGTGTATCTTTGGCATCCAATTTCTCATGGCCATCTTTTATGCCTAGCTTGAGACGTGCATCTGTTACACCAATCTTCTGATGAGCATCAAGTGCTCTCTGATAATTGGTGTTGGGTAAAAGAGAAATCATTGTAGGCTGGATCCTGGATCTCATACCTCCTATAGCCGCCCTGTTATTGATCCTTTTGTACAATTCTTTTCCTGCCGTCATCATGTCCCTTTTCCTGATCAGTTCAGGTAACTACACTTGGGTCATATTTCTCCAGCCAACCTGGATCTTACCAGCAGCAACTATAGGAATGTATGAAAGAGGGTGTTCAAATGCCACGGACAATCTTCTAGATTACATAGGCCTCATCCACACTAAAAAGATATTTTTTATGTTACTATCATGATAAAGAAGGGGGATCTCAGTTTAAAATTGTTTGGAGCATGTAGTCTATGTTACACAAGCCTCATCCACACACACACAAAAAACTGTTACTAACATCATACAGTAGGGTACATCTCACTTTGAAATTTTCTGGGGCAGATATTCTTTGTCTTACAGGCCTCATCCACACTGAAAGTTTTTTCTTCTGTGAGTAATGTGATTCATCACGCCATATTTCACCTTTTAATTTTGTGCAGCTTACATTCAGCTGTGTGCAAGGGTTATGCAGAATAAAAAATTCTAATTTTTAGTTGTTAATAGTGTACTCTTAGTACACTGTCTGAGCAACATGGCTGGGAAAGGGTGAGGTCGTGATTAGCCTTGGTGTTCGAGGCGTATGTGTGGTAGGTGTTAATGTTTCTGAAATCACTAGTGAACAAATAACGTGGCATCCTAGCCAAAGACAACTGACAACTTATGTTACTGGATGTTGTAGTTTTTAGTGTGCTGCACTGCTCTTGCGTAATTGCAGTCTCTGATATCTTTAGTGGGGCTTATGTGCCTACTGTTGCTGCTGCTGGAGATGTTAACACTAATTTGTGGAAATGTGAACAATCCTGCTAAGGTGTTCATCTGCTGAGATTTGTGATTTAAGAATCTCAGTGTGACTGCACAGTGTGACATCTGAATATAGCGAGGCGAGAACACAAATACTCTCAATGTAATGAGTAACCCGAGTACCGTACTATCTGTGCGACTTGCAAATAGTAACAAATACACTCAAATACACTTGGTAACTTTTGACTGTTTTATATGAACTGCTGACTTGTAAAGCTATGCGGAATGTGCTTGCAATATATATATAAATAAAGGTTATTATTATGAGAAGATTGAAGATAGTGAAGTTCAACCTCCTAACTTTGCTATGCGTAGGAGGAAATAATCTTTTACATAAACAAAACTGAATAAACGTGAGTTTGCTGCTGTGCTGACACAGGGTGGAGTAGGCTGAACACGTCAAGCTGCTGGACTGTGAGAGAGGTGCAAGTGGAGACGTTATGGCGGATTGAGGAGAAAGATGGTAAGATTAGTATGTAAGATCAATCAAAAATGGCAGACATGTCCTATGCCGTATCAGCTGACAGGCTCTCAGTCACCCCAAATGTAGGGGGTAAACAAGTGGAGGTTTTTTGGCCTGTGTGAAAACACTTGCCACAGTGAGGGAGGAGGAAGAATCAGAAGATGTGGTTGATGGGGTGGATGGAGGTTGGCGAGGCCCACTCTTCTGCATTTTAGCACAGTGACATTGCCTGATTAACGCATGTTGATTGCACATGTGTCAGTTCCTGCATGTAGTGCTGAAGTTGTTTCATTTTTTTAACTCCACTAGGTCGTTATTTAAAAAGTTGGCAGATATCGTGATTTTTTTAGCTTTTGCTGGTCTGAAAAAAAGATCCAAGATAGGCAACTTCAGAACTGTGCACACTTCTGTCCACTGCCAGAGTTGGGGCTCAGGAAGCATTGGTTGTTGTGCTTGTATAACTCGGTGTCTACATAACCTCCACATCTTCCTCCTCCTCCTCCATTGCAGAGCTACTTAGCTGCATGTCCCTGGCTTTACACCAAGTGTGATCTACTACTTCATTGTCATCTTCTCTGTTCTCCCACTCCTCACCCCGAGAGTCACCCTCCTCCTCTTCCTGCCTTGCCAGCACAGTACAGTCTGCGGGCACCTCAAGTATCTGAGTCTCGTCATGAATAGATTAACTTCACCCAATGGGGTTAATGTCTTTTGACAAGGGTTTGGACTATGCTTGGACCCAACCTCATCCATCCATGGATCAAACTGAGAAACAATTTGGCCATTGATGAGTACACTTCCGATGCCCATGGAACACAATGTATGAAGAGATCTGCAGACTCAGCCATCTGTGGTTTCCAACAGTCAGTTGGACAATTGAAGAAATGGGATGTGGTAAAAAAAGGGTAATTGGGCTGCCGCACTGAGAACAGTACTGTGTATGTGTTGTTAACATGGAGGAAGAGGAGAAGAGGCCACTTGGTGCAATGTCTGCCATCTACAGATGCACATGTTCTTTCTGATCCTCATCTACAAAGCGTACACCTGTATGGCTACCAAAGAAAGAGAGTGGAGTAGCCCGTCTAGTAACAAAATCTGTACAAACGCTGTGCAATTGCTCACTGCAGAAAAACAAACCAACTTCTCATCCCTCATATCATACCTGTCTCACAACCCTAAACAGCTATTCAGTACTTTCAATTCTCTGCTGCGTCCATCAGCTCCCCCTACGTCTCCTCTCATCTCAGCTGAAGATTTTGCCTCACCGCCTGTGAACTTGACACAATGACATCCCACCTCATTCCAAACTTTACCACAGTCTTCACAAGCCTAACCTACCTCTTTAACCTGTCACTAACAACTGGTGTGTTTCCTCCTGTTTCAAACATTCCTTGATCACATCCTTCCACAAAAAACCCAACCTTGACCCATCCTCTGTGTCCAGATATCGCCCCATATCATTTCTCCCCTATGCCTCCAAACTACTGTAACAACATGTCCATTTTAAACTGTCCTTGCACCTCACCTCTTGCTCCCACTTTGACAGCTTACATTCTGGCTTCAGAATGCACCTTTTTAATGAAACTGCCCTGACTAAAGTCACCAACGATCTACTAGCCACCAAATGAATGTGACGTACGTTTGTCCTCCTCCATCTCCTGGACCTGACATCTACCTTTGACACAGTGGACCTTTACCTCTTATTGCAGACTTTCTGATCTGTTGACATTACAGATTTAGCTCTTTGTTGAATCTCCTTGTACCTAACAAACAAGACATTCAGTATCTCAAGCTCACACACCACCTCCTCAATTTGCCCCCTATGTGTTGGTGTCCACCAAGGTTCAGTTGTAGGACCGGGCACTCTGCTCAGGGCGCGTGTATGCTCCTTCTGTTAGGGCTAGCGGAATGCACCAAATAATATAAAGGGAGATAAGAGGTGTGCTCGCAGCCCACGCTCCACCGTGCAGAGATGGAACCTGCTGCTGAGTAATGGCTGATGGACGCTTGCCCACACGTGGGTTTAGACCTCACCCAGTGTGAATATAAGCGATCTCTGTTGCTTCACAGAGTCGCCAAATATACACTGCACCCTGTTAGCAGTCACAGGGTGCAGCTGAAAGACCCTTGTGGGATCCCTATGTATCACCCCCACTAAACTGCTGATTGGACTTGCTCTGACCCTCAGTGGCTTTTGAGCCCATGCCTGAGGAAGCCCTGAGTCAGATGATGGATCCAAGCAGGAATTCCCACCCTACACTGACCGGTTGTCAGGAAAGCGCACTGATTGCGCATGGTGCCGCAGTGGCGGTCAATGCTAACAGATGCTGCAGCTTGTGCCTAGTGCTGGATGGCACAGTCTGGCGCTAGATAGCTCAATCACCCAAGTACTTTCAACAACACTAGGGATGGGAATGATTATTATTGTTATTATTATTATTTATTGTTATAGCGACATTTATTCCATGGCGCTTTACATGTGAGGAGGGGTATACATAATAAAAACAAGTACAATAATCTTAAACAATACAAGTCATAACTGGTACAGAAGGAGAGAAGACCCTGCTGGCGAAGGCTCACAATCTACAAGGGATGGGTGAGAATACAGTAGGTGAGGATAGAGCTGGTCATGCAGCGGTTTGGTTGATCGGTGGTTACTGTAGGTTGTAGGCTTGTTGGAAGAGGTGGGTCTTCAGGCTCTTTTTGAAGGTTTCGATAGTAGGTGAGAGTCTGATGTGTTGTGGTAGAAGTTTCTAGAGTAGGGGTGATATGCGAGAGAAATCTTGTATACGATTGTGGTAAGAGAAGATAAGAGGGGAGAAGAGAAGGAGATCTTGTGAGGATCGGAGGTTGCGTGTAGGTAAGTACCGGGAGACGAGGTCACAGAATGATTAAGGAGCTTTCACCAGATTCAGTCATACATCCACACCCACAATTTCAGTTTAATACTAGCGCATGGCCGAGCCGCCATACGAACCTTTTATATCTGTAGCCTTCCAGGACCTTCCTAGTGCTCCAATCGGAGCTGCGACAGGACCTGAGCATGACCCCCGACCACCAATGAGAGGTCGTTCCGTGGGCATGCTCAGTAGAAGAAAATCAGGACTTAGTCCCTGGAATGTCTGCTCGCTGCTGATCAATGCTGGTTACAAAGGCTGAACCTGGAATGACAGCTCTAATCAAACGCACAGTATCTGCTTGAGCCAGATAATGGGACTGATGTCTCTGCTGATCAGGCTCCACTGCGGCTGAAGGAGAATGGGAGACCACAGCGGACATGGTTCGAGATTCCCCCTGTGCAGCAGTGGGCACTCGACACCTAACTCCCTCCCTCTTAAAGGGACCGCTCGCATCAACCTAAGGTATTCCCAGCCTATAGCTGGGCGACACCTTCTATATAAGGCTTCTCCTCCAATATGGAGGTGCCTGAGCCACGTTGTAAGCTTGCCTTGTTTGCTTGCTAGTTGTCAGTTTTCCCAAGGTTCACCCATCTGCTTGTCTACTCTATACCTGAATGCTCTTACCTGTCTGTGACTCTCTGCTTGTACCTGTTTGTGCTCTTCTGTCCATCAGCGAGACCAGATCGCACCAGCCAGTGCCCATCTGTGTAACATCTGGTTCATCCCGCACCTGCCAGCGCTTTTCTGTTCCTCAGCGCTCTGATCTGAACCTGTGGTTCCAGAATTCCTACAGTGCTTGCCAGCTTTCTTCATCCCTCCTTCGGGCCATAGCAGCTTACCCGCTGTAGGGGGTCTGCTACCACCTTCTGTAGGTAAGCCATGGAGTAGCACCTGGTACCACCTCTCTGTTCCTCCTTGGCGCATAGTTTTCACTTGCTACCATTTATCCAGGTTGGGATTTGGTTGGCTAGCTAGTTATGCCCCTCCAGGCTTTTTGAACAATAGGTTCCACCACCTTGCCCGTTACAGTCTCCATCTGTTGGATTGGCTGCACTGAAAGAAGTGTTGGTCCCCGCTATACTAGTGCTACTCTATTGCAATTGATGTTGGATGTTTGTTGGTGTCTGCCACTAATTTTTTAAATGCGTAGACTCCTGGTTGTGTGTCCTTCATGCTTGTTGCCTGTAGCAGTAGGCCTCTGAAACCGTCAGGCCTCCACTTCCTTTTACTCAACTTCCCACATTACTATCATTAGATTTTTCTGACAATAGTAGTCTATGAAATTTATTTGATATTTGTGTCACCTGAGTGTGGTTGAGCATGAAATCAGGTTGAGCTTTTGCATGTGATATCAGGGCTCCCAGCACAGGATGCCTACACTAATCCCTCACCCATTTCGTCTTACTGTGACATTCAATTGAAAGTTGTAAATGCTGTCCTAGTCCCCGATACCTCATGCCTGGCTGATTGCTGCAGTGCAGTGCCACAATTTTGTACTGTGGGTGAATTGAGGCCACTTTCGTGGTGTCTGTCCCTCATTTCATGTGCTTTGGCAGCTTTTGTGGCCTTTATAAGGTGTTGTGCATGCATTTATTTTTCCTCCTATTGCTTTGAATGGTGTATGGTTATGTTCAGAGAATATTCGATGAATACATTGACAAATGTTGCAAGTTTGGCAATTGTAATCAGACCCGAACATTGAAATATTCTTTAGTCAGATGTGACATCATTTGAAGTGACATCTTTTAAGTGTATCATCAGAAATATACCAGAATGGTAATCCATGGTATATTCTCCTTTATGCTGCCATGCCCTGACCCATCTGCTTCCATCCACAGGTACGCCTGAATGGTCTCCTAACCTGGAATATACACTGCACACCTAAATCCATGCATCTCTGCCCCTCTCTTCTACCTGCTACGTTTGAACGGTCTCCTAACCTGGAATACCCAATGCACCCCTGAATCCATGTACCTCTCTCCCTCTGTTTCTACCTGGTACGCTGCTACTTTTTCCCTGACTTTAATTCCATGTATCATACTCCAATTTACTGCATGCAGATTGATATATCCATGCTCTTCACACCTAAACGCTCCTTCACATTAAGCGACGCTGCAGCGATACCGACAACGATCCGGATCGCTGCAGCGTCGCTGTTTGGTCGCTGGAGAGCTGTCACACAGACAGCTCTCCAGCGACCAACGATCCCGAAGTCCCCGGGTAACCAGGGTAAACATCGGGTTACTAAGCGCAGGGCCGCGCTTAGTAACCCGATGTTTACCCTGGTTACCAGCGTAAAAGTAAAAAAAAAAAAACACTACATACTTACCTACCGCTGTCTGTCCCCGGCGCTCAGCTTCTCTGCACTCCTCCTGTACTGGCTGTGAGCACAGCGGCCGAAAAGCAGAGCGGTGACGTCACCGCTCTGCTTTCCGGCTGACCGACGCTCACAGCCAGTACAGGAGGAGTGCAGAGCACAGCGCCGGGGACAGACAGCGGTAGGTAAGTATGTAGTGTTTGTTTTTTTTTACTTTTACGCTGGTAACCAGGGTAAACATCGGGTTACTAAGCGCGACCCTGCGCTTAGTTACCCGATGTTTACCCTGGTTGCCAGTGAAGACATCGCTGGATCGGTGTCACACACGCCGATCCAGCGATGTCCACGGGAGATCCAGCGACGAAATGAAGTTCTGGACTTTGTTCAGCGACCAACGATCTCCCAGCAGGGGCCTGATCGTTGGTCGCTGTCACACATAACGATTTCCTTAACGATATCGTTGCTACGTCACAAAAAGCAACGATATCGTTAACAATATCGTTATGTGTGAAGGTACCTTAACTCTCCTTCTGTGTTATTCTATCTTTCTTCACCTTTGATGGCAGTCAAATGTTTCTATTAACTTCAATCTGCTAATTGTTCCCTGCTGTTAACTGTCCTCCACCTCCTTCCTCCTCCCCCCTCCCTCTCTCACCTGGCTCCATTTTATGGACACTTGAATGGTATAAGTTGAATGGAGCTGGTCTGATTTGACTTTAGTCAGATGTGACATCATTTGGAGTGACATCTTTTAAGTGTATCATTAGAAATAGTCCTGAAATCGGCCAGACGGTAAGACTAATCACTGTCTTCTAAATTTACTCGCTCATCTTTTCTTCCCCTGCTTTTTAACGATACTCACATTTGCCCTCACTGTTTCTGCTCCACTAAACCTCACTCTCCTTCGCTAACCCCTACCCCTGCACCCTAAAACCAAATAACTATTTCCCCTTCTTTCTTACCCCCTTCATTGCTTTATCCGCAGACTTGCTCTTTAACTTCAGACCTCATCTACTAAAATATAATATAAGCCGATTGCTCTCCTTCACCCATCTGCTTTCCCTTTTTCTTCTCATTCTCACTGCTGGCGACATATCTGCAAATCCTGCCAACCCGCCTTATACATCCCAATAATCCTCACCCCTATCCTTCTCACACTAAAAGAAACTGCCGCAACCTTTCACACTTAAAATATGTGCCACTGACCCCCGCCCTCCCTGTTTCCTCTCTCTGGGGAACTCTGGAATGCCCGCTCCATCTGCATCAAGCTCCATGTGATCCACGATCTCTTCACTTCCCGCAACCTTTCCTTCCTGACCCTCACTGAGACATGGCTAACACCCTCTGACACTGCCTCCCCTGCTGCATTGAGTTACGGTGGCCTCCACTTTACCCACACTCCTCGCTCTGGCAACAGACATGGCGGAGTAGTGGGTTTCCTTTTTCTAAAAACTGCTACTTCAACCCTATCCATCCCCACCCTCCCTTATCCTCCCTTTTTTCAAGGTTCACTCTTTCCGTATCTACTTTCCCTCTAATCTCCAAATGGCTCTCATATACTGACCACCGGGCTCAGCCACTGCCTTCCTTGACCAATTCTCCACATGGCTTGTTCACTTTCTCTCTGCTGACATCCCCACCATCATAATGGGTGACTTTAATATCCTACTTACACCTGCCAGCCAGCAGCCTCCAAGCTCCTGGCCCTTACCTCATCCTTTGGACTCAATGAGGACTCACTCAATGGTCCTCCACAGCCACCCACACAGACGGACATACACTAGACCTCATCTTCACCCACCTTTGTACCTAATCTAATGTCACAACCTTTCCCTTCCCTCTATCTGACCACCCTCTACTCACCTTCTCATCCTTGTACTCCTCATCTGCCCCCATTTCCAGCCATTACCACATCCTCACAGAAACCTTGCAGACCTAGATATTCAAAGACTCTCTTCTACCCCTGTCATCCATATCTTCATTCCATGACATGGACAGCGCCACCGCTTTCTGTAACTCCACCCTCACATCAGCCATAGACTCAGTCACTCCTCTCATGCATGGCAAAGTGCGACAAATCAATAGGCAACCCTGGCATAACAACCTCACCAAAAAACTCCGACAAGCATCCAGGGTCGCGGAGCGGCGTTGGAAAAAACACACCTGCCAAACGACTTCACTGCTTTCAAACAAGTTACACTTGCCTTCAAACTAGCCCTCACTTCTGCTAAACAGACTTATTTCACTAACCCTGTATTCTCACTATCCTACAACCCAAGACAACTGTTCAGCACATTTAACTCTCTCCTCTTCTGAGGACTTTGCCACCCACTTCAAAAACAAGATCGACTAAACAAGGCAAACCTTTACTGTTCCTCCACCCCAACCACCCCATATACCAGACATCTGCCCTTCCCTAATAACTTCCCTCTCCAACATCACTGAAGGAGAACTTACTCACCTCCTTTCCAAATCACATCTCACCACCTGTGCACTTGACCCCATCCCTTCCCACCTGCTCCCTCAACCTCACTAACATGCTCATTCCAGCCCATCTCTTCAACCTATAGTTATCTTCTGGTACCTTCCCCTCTGCCTTCAAAAATGCCACCATCACACCCATCCTCAAAAAAGCTAACCTTGACCCAACTGCTATGCCCAGCTATCGCCCAATATCACTGCTCCCGTTTGCTTCCAAACTCCTTGAGCAGCATGTCCATGCTCAACTTTACTCCCACCTCTCATCTAACTCTCTCCTTGACAACCTCCAATCTGTCTTCTGCCCCACCACTCCACCAAAATTGTTCTGCCCAAAATTACTGATCAGCTACTCACAGCCAAAGCTATCAGACAGTTTTCCATCCTCCACCTTCTCGACCTGTCCTCTGCTTTTGACCACTGCCTACTGCTACAGATTATTTCTTCCCTTGGCATCAAAGGCCTTACCCTGTCCTGGATCACCTCATACTTTTCCGACCGCACATTTAGCATTTCCCACTCCCACACTACCTCGTCATCCTGCCTTCTCTCTGTTGGAGTCCCTCAAGGCTCTGTTCTAGGGCCCTTACTTTATTCCATCTATACCCTTGGCCTAGGAAAACTCATAAAGTCCCATGGCTTCCAGTACCACCTGTATGCGGATGACACTCAGATCTACCTCTCTGGCCCAGATGTCACCTCTCTGCTGTCCAGAATCCCAAAGTCTCTATCAGCCATATCCTCCTTCTTCAACTCTCGCTTCCTAAAACTGAATGTAGACAAAACCAAACTCATGATCTTTCCCCCATCTCGCGTATCCCCCCTACCTGATCTATCTATTATGGTAAACGGCATCACACTCTCTCCCACACCTGAAATCGGCTGCCTTGGGGTAACTCTCAACTCTGCCCTGTCCTTCAAACCACACGTCCAAACTCTTGCCACCTCCTGTCGCCTCCAACTCAAAAATATTGCCAGAATCCGCCCCTTCCTCAGCCCACAATCTACTAAAACTCTTGTGCATGCCCTCATCATCTCCCGCCTCAATTACTACAACACCCTCCACTGTGGCCTCCCCGCTAACTCCCTTGCACCACTCCAGTTGGTCCTCAACTCTGCTGCCTGGCTAATAAACCTCTCTCCTCGCTACTCCCCTGCTTCTCCCCTCTGCAAGTCCCTCCACTGACTCCCAATTCCCCAACAAATCCAGTTCAAACTGCTAACACTGATCTACAAAGCTGAACTAATCTCCCACTATCTTCCCACACACAATCTTCGATCCTCTCAAGTCCTCCTACTCTCCTCCACAATTATTCGTTCCTCACTAGTGTTGAGCGATACCGTCCGATACTTGAAAGTATCGGTATCGGATAGTATCGGCCGATACCCGAAAAGTATCAGATATCGCCGATACCGATATCCGATACCAATACAAATCAATGGGACACCAAGTATCGGAAGGTATCCTGATGGATCGCAGGGTCTGAAGGAGAGGAAACTCTCCTTCAGGCCCTGGGATCCATAGTGAGGTGTAAAATAAAGAATTAAAATAAAAAATATTGTTATATTCACCTCTCCGGCGGCCCCTGGAACATCACCGCGAGGAACCGGCGTCCGGCAGGCTTCTTTGTTCAAAATCAGCGCCTTTAGGACCTGCGGAATGACGTCGCGGCTTCTGATTGGTCGCGTGGCGGTCACATGGGCGGCACGCGACCAATCAGAAGCCGCGACGTCATTCCACAGGTCCTAAAGGTGCTCATTCTAAGAATTTATCTGAGGAATGACGTCGCGGCTTCTGATTGGTCGCGTGGCGGTCACATGGGCGGCACGCGACCAATCAGAAGCCGCGACGTCATTCCGCAGGTCCTAAAGGTGCTCATTTTGAACAAAGAAACCTGCCGGACGCCGGTGACTCGCGGTGATGTTCCAGGGGCCGCAGGAGAGGTGAATATAACAATATTTTTTATTTTAATTCTTTATTTTACACCTCCGATACCGGTACCACAAAAATATCGGATCTCGGTATCGGAATTCCGATACCGCAAGTATCGGCCGATACCCGATACTTGCGGAATCGGAATGCTCAACACTATTCCTCACACAACTGCCACCAAGATTTCTCCCGAATATCCCCCATCCTCTGGAATTTCACGCCTCAACACATCCGATTATCACCTACCTGTTATGATGAGGTAATTCAGTACCACAATGGACATAGAAGTCAGAGCACATACAGTGATCTGACAATAACCCAAAAACATAGAACGAGCTCTGAGACGTGGGAACTCTGCTGACCGCAATCCCTAATCCTCTCCAACCACACTAGAGGCAGCCGTGGATTGCGCCTAAAGCTCCCTATGCAACTCGGCACAGCCTGAGAAACTAGCTAGCCTGAAGATAGAAAATAAGCTTACCTTGCCTCAGAGAAATACCCCAAAGGAAAAGGCAGCCCCCACATATAATGACTGTGAGTAAGATGAAAAGACAAACGTAGAGATGAAATAGATTTAGCAAAGTGAGGCCCGACTTACTAAACAGAGCGAGGATAGGAAAGGTAACTTTGCGGTCAACACAAAACCCTTCAAACAACCACGCAAAGGGGGCAAAAACACCCTCCGTACCGAACTAACGGCACGGAGTTACACCCTCTGCGTCCCAAAGCTTCCAGCAAGCAAGAAAAAACAAATAGACAAGCTGGACAGAAAAAAACAGCAAACAAAATAGCAAAGCGGAACTTAGCTATGCAGAGCAGCAGGCCACAGGAACGATCCAGGAGGAAACAGGTCCAATACTAGAACATTGACTGGAGGCCAGGATCAAAGCACTAGGTGGAGTTAAATAGAGCAGCACCTAACGACTTAACCTCATCACCTGAGGAAGGAAACTCAGAAGCCGCAGTACCACTCTTCTCCACCAACGGAAGCTCACAGAGAGAATCAGCCGAAGTACCACTTGTGACCACAGGAGGGAGCTCTGCCACAGAATTCACAACACCTACCCTCGGATCCTTCAGACGGAACTTGAAAACCGATCTCTTCAGGAAAGCCTACAGCCCGCAATAACCATTTTGCCACTTCACCAGCCGCCTGTTATGAACAGGTGATTCAGAACCCCAATGGACCTGGTGGTTATGAGCACAGAAAATGACCTGATAGTTGCTAATCACATAGGACGAGCTCTGAGACGTGGGAACTCTGCTGACCGCAATCCCTAATCCTATCACACCACACTAGAGGTAGCCGTGGAATGCTCCTAACGCTCCCTATGCTACTCGGCACAGCCTGAGAAACTAGCTAGCCCTGAAGTTAGAAAAATAAGCCTACCTTGCCTCAGAGAAATTCCCCAAAGGAAAAGGCAGCCCCCCACATATAATGACTGTGAGCAAAGATGAAAACACAAACACAGAGATGAAATAGATTTTAGCAAAGTGAGGCTCGACTTACTAAATAGACCGAGGATAGGAACGATAGCTTTGCGGTCAGCACAAAAACCTACAAACAACCACGCAGAGGGCACAAAAAGACCCTCCGCACCGACTAACGGTACGGAGGTGCTTCCTCTGTGTCCCAGAGCTTCCAGCAAGCAAGACAAACCAATATAGCAAGCTGGACAGAAAAAATAGCAAACAAAAGTAACACAAGCAGAACTTAGCTTATGCAGGGCAGAGAGGCCACAAGAACGATCCAGGAGAGAGCAAAACCAATACTGGAACATTGACTGGAGGCCAGGAACAAGGAACTAGGTGGAGTTAAATAGAGCAGCACCTAACGACTTGACCTCGTCACCTGAGGAAGGAAACTCAGAAGCCGCAGCCCCACTCACATCCACCAGAGGAAGCTCATAGACAGAACCAGCCGAAGTACCGCTCATGACCACAGGAGGGAGCTTGACCACAGAATTCACAACAGTACCCCCCCTTGAGGAGGGGTCACTGAACCCTCACCAGAGCCCCCAGGCTGACCAGGATGAGCCAAATGAAAGGCACGAACCAGATCGGCAGCATGAACATCAGAGGCAAAGACTCAGGAATTATCTTCCTGACCATAACTCTTCCACTTAACCAGGTACTGGAGTTTCCGTCTCGAAATACGAGAATCCAAAATCTTCTCCACAATATACTCCAACTCCCCCTCAACTAAAACCGGGGCAGGAGGATCAACAGATGGAACCAAAGGTGCCACGTATCTCCGCAACAATGACCTATGGAATACGTTATGGATGGAAAAAGAAGCTGGAAGGGTCAAACGAAAAGACACAGGATTAAGAACCTCAGAAATCCTATACGGACCAATGAAACGAGGCTTAAACTTAGGAGAGGAAACTTTCATAGGAATATAACGAGATGAAAACCAAACCAAATCCCCAACACGAAGTCGGGGACCCACACAGCACCTGCGGTTAGCGAAACGTTGAGCCTTCTCCTGAGACAATGTCAAATTGTCCACTACATGAGTCCAAATCTGCTGCAACCTATCCACCACAGTATCCACACCAGGACAGTCAGAAGACTCAACCTGCCCTGAAGAGAAACGAGGATGGAAACCAGAATTGCAGAAAAACGGCGAAACCAAAGTAGCCAAGCTGGCCCAATTATTAAGGGCGAACTCAGCCAAAGGCAAAAAGGACACCCAATCATCCTGATCAGCAGAAACAAAACATCTCAGATATGTTTCCAAGGTCTGATTGGTTCGTTCAGTCTGGCCATTTGTCTGAGGATGGAAAGCCGAGGAGAAAGACAAATCAATGCCCATCCTAGCACAAAAGGCTCGCCAAAACCTCGAAACAAACTGGGAACCTCTGTCAGAAACGATGTTCTCCGGAATGCCATGTAAACGAACCACATGCTGGAAGAACAATGGCACCAAATCAGAGGAGGAAGGCAATTTAGACAAGGGTACCAAATGGACCATCTTAGAAAAGCGATCACAAACCACCCAAATGACCGACATTTTTTGAGAGACGGGGAGATCCGAAATAAAATCCATAGAGATATGTGTCCAGGGCCTATTCGGGACTGGCAAGGGCAAAAGCAACCCACTGGCACGAGAACAGCAGGGCTTAGCCCGAGCACAAATCCCACAGGACTGCACAAACGAACGCACATCCCGTGACAGAGACGGCCACCAAAAGGATCTAGCCACCAAAGCTCTGGTACCAAAGATTCCAGGATGACCAGCCAACACCGAACAATGAACCTCAGAGATAACTCTACTCGTCCATTTATCAGGAACAAACAGTTTCTCCGCTGGGCAACGGTCAGGTCTATTAGCCTGAAATTTTTGCAGCACCCGCCGCAAATCAGGGGAGATGGCAGACAAAATTACCCCCTCCTTGAGAATACCCGCCGGCTCAGGCAAAACCGGAGAGTCGGGCACAAAACTCCTAGACAGGGCATCCGCCTTCACATTTTTAGAGCCCGGAAGGTACGAAACCACAAAGTCAAAACGGGAGAAAAACAGCGACCAACGAGCCTGTCTAGGATTCAACCGTTTGGCAGACTCAAGATAAGTCAAGTTCTTGTGATCAGTCAAGACCACCACGCGATGCTTAGCTCCTTCAAGCCAATGACGCAATTCTTCGAATGCCCACTTCATGGCCAGCAACTCTCGATTGCCAACATCATAATTACGCTCAGCAGGCGAAAACTTCCTGGAAAAGAAGGCGCATGGTTTCATCACCGAGCCATCAGAACTTCTTTGCGACAAAACAGCCCCTGCTCCAATCTCAGAATTATCAACCTCGACCTGGAACGGGAGCAAAACATCTGGTTGGCACAACACAGGGGCAGAAGAAAAACGACGCTTCAACTCTTGAAAAGCTTCCACAGCAGCAGAAGACCAATTGACCACATCAGCACCCTTCTTGGTTAAATCAGTCAACGGTTTAGCAATACTAGAAAAATTATTGATGAAGCGACGATAAAAATTAGCAAAGCCCAGGAACTTTTGCAGACTCTTCAGAGATGTCGGCTGAGTCCAATCATAAATGGCCTGAACTTTAACAGGGTCCATCTCGATAGTAGAAGGGGAAAAAATGAAACCCAAAAATGAAACCTTCTGAACACCAAAGAGACACTTTGACCCCTTCACAAACAAAGAATTCGCACGCAGGACCTGGAACACCATTCTGACCTGCTTCACGTGAGACTCCCAATCATCCGAGAAGACCAAAATATCATCCAAGTATACAATCAGGAATTTATCCAGGTACTCTCGGAAGATGTCATGCATAAAGCACTGAAACACTGATGGAGCATTAGAAAGCCCGAATGGCATAACCAGGTACTCAAAATGGCCCTCGGGCGTATTAAATGCTGTTTTCCATTCATCGCCCTGTTTAATACGCACAAGATTATACGCACCACGAAGATCTATCTTGGTGAACCAACTAGCCCCCTTAATCCGAGCAAACAAATCAGACAGCAGCGGCAAGGGGTACTGAAATTTGACTGTGATTTTATTTAGAAGGTGGTAATCAATACAAGGTCTCAATGAACCATCCTTCTTGGCCACAAAAAAGAACCCTGCCCCCAATGGCGACGACGAGGGGCGAATATGACCCTTCTCCAAGTATTCCTTTACGTAACTCCGCATAGCGGCATGCTCAGGTACAGACAAATTAAACAGTCGACCTTTAGGAAACTTACTACCAGGAATCAAATCGATAGCACAATCGCAATCCCTATGCGGAGGTAGGGCACTGGACTTGGGCTCATCAAATACATCCCGGTAATCTGACAAGAACTCTGGGACCTCAGAAGGGGTGGATGATGAAATAGACAGAAATGGAACATTACCATGTACCCCCTGACAACCCCAGCTGGACACAGACATTGATTTCCAATCTAATACTGGGTTATGGACTTGTAGCCATGGCAACCCCAACACGACCACATCATGCAGATTCTGCAACACCAAAAAGCGAATATCCTCCTGATGCGCAGGAGCCATGCACATGGTCAGTTGGGTCCAATACTGAGGCTTATTCTTGGCCAAAGGCGTAGCATCAATTCCTCTCAATGGAATAGGATGCTGCAAGGGCTCCAAGAAAAACCCACAGCGCCTAGCAAACTCCAAGTCCATCAAATTCAGGGCAGCGCCTGAATCCACAAATGCCATGACAGAAAGGGATGACAAAGAGCAGATCAAAGTAACGGACAAAAGAAATTTCGACTGTACCGTACCAATGGTGGCAGACCTAGCGAAACGCTTAATGCGCTTAGGACAATCAGAGATAGCATGAGTGGAATCACCACAGTAAAAACACAACCCATTCCGTCGTCTGTAGTGTTGAGCGATACCGTCCGATACTTGAAAGTATCGGTATCGGATAGTATCGGCCGATACCCGAAAAGTATCAGATATCGCCGATACCGATATCCGATACCAATACAAGTCAATGGGACACCAAGTATCGGAAGGTATTCTGATAGATCCCAGGGTCTGAAGGAGAGGAAACTCTCCTTCAGGCCCTGGGATCCATATTAATGTGTAAAATAAAGAATTAAAATAAAAAATATTGTTATATTCACCTCTCCGGCGGCCCCTGGAACATCACCGCGAGGAACCGGCGTCCGGCAGGCTTCTTTGTTCAAAATCAGCGCCTTTAGGACCTGCGGAATGACGTCGCGGCTTCTGATTGGTCGCGTGCCGCCCAAGTGACCGCCACGCGACCAATCAGAAGCCGCGACGTCATTTCACAGGTCCTAAAGGTGCTCATTCTAGGAATTTATCAGAGGAATGACGTCGCGGCTTCTGATTGGTCACGTGGTGGTCACATGGGCGGCACGCGACCAATCAGAAGCCGCGACATCATTCCGCAGGTCCTAAAGGCGCTCATTTTAAACAAAGAAGCCTGCCGGACGCCGGTGACTCGCGGTGATGTTCCAGGGGCCGCCGGAGAGGTGAATATAACAATATTTTTTATTTTAATTCTTTATTTTACACCTCCGATACCGATACCCGATACCACAAAAATATCGGATCTCGGTATCGGAATTCCGATACCGCAAGTATCGGCCGATACCCGATACTTGCGGTATCGGAATGCTCAACACTAGTTGCCTGTGTTCTTGCCGTTCAGCTCTTGTCAAAGTCCTATTACATTGCATAGGCTCAGGTTTATGCTCAGGTAATACCGCCAAATGGTGCACAGTTTTACGCTCACGCAAGCGTCGATCGATCTGAATGGCCAAAGACATAGACTCATTCAGACCAGCAGGCATAGGAAATCCCACCATGACATCCTTAAGGGCTTCAGAGAGACCCTTTCTGAAAATTGCTGCCAGAGCACATTCATTCCATTGAGTGAGCACAGACCACTTCCTAAATTTCTGACAATATATCTCTACCTCATCCTGACCCTGACACAGAGCCAGCAAGATTTTCTCTGCCTGATCCACTGAATTAGGTTAATCATAAAGCAACCCGAGCGCCAGAAAAAACGCATCAATATCACATAATGCAGGATCTCCTGGCGCAAGGGAAAATGCCCAGTCTTGAGGGTCGCCACGTAATAAAGAAATAATGATCTTTACTTGTTGAACTGGGTCACAAGAGGAGCGGTGTTTCAAAGCCAGAAATAGTTTACAATTGTTTTTGAAATTCAGAAGCTTAGCTCTATCTCCAGAAAATAACTTAGGAATAGGAATTTTAGGTTCTAACATAGGATTCTG
Organism: Ranitomeya imitator; assembly: GCF_032444005.1. NCBI lineage: Eukaryota > Metazoa > Chordata > Amphibia > Anura > Dendrobatidae > Ranitomeya > Ranitomeya imitator. The sequence continues at coordinate 515,302,182 of NC_091282.1, read as the reverse complement.
AACCACTAAATCTTGAATGTTCTGTACACTTATAGCGAGATTATCCATCAAAGAGGACAGACCTTGAATGTCCATGTCTACACCTGTGTTCTGAACCACCCTGATGTAAAGGGGAAAAGAAAGACAAAACACAGTGCAAAGGAAAAAAAATGGTCTCAGAACTTCTCTTTTCCCTCTATTGAGAAGCATTAGTACTTTGGGCCTCCAGTACTGTTATGAACAGGTGATTCAGAACCCCAATGGACCTGGTGGTTACGAGAAAATGACCTGATAGTTGCTAATCACATAGGACGAGCTCTGAGACGTGGGAACTCTGCTGACCGCAATCCCTAATCCTATCACACCACACTAGAGGTAGCCGTGGATTGCTCCTAACGCTCCCTATGCAACTCGGCACAGCCTGAGAAACTAGCTAGCCCTGAAGATAGAAAAATAAGCCTACCTTGCCTCAGAGAAATTCCCCAAAGAAAAAGGCAGCCCCCCACATATAATGACTGTGAGCAAAGATGAAAACACAAACACAGAGATGAAATAGATTTTAGCAAAGTGAGGCCCGACTTACTAAATAGACCGAGGATAGGAAAGATAGCTTTGCGGTCAGCACAAAAACCTACAAACAACCACGCAGAGGGCGCAAAAAGACCCTCCGCACCGACTAACGGTACGGAGGTGCTTCCTCTGCGTCCCAGAGCTTCCAGCAAGCAAGACAAACCAATATAGCAAGCTGGACAGAAAAAATAGCAAACAAAAGTAACACAAGCAGAACTTAGCTTATGCAGGGCAGACAGGCCACAAGAACGATCCAGGAGAGAGGAAAACCAATACTGGAACATTGACTGGAGGCCAGGAACAAAGAACTAGGTGGAGTTAAATAGAGCAGCACCTAACGACTTAACCTCGTCACCTGAGGAAGGAAACTTAGAAGCCGCAGCCTCACTCACATCCACCAGAGGAAGCTCATAGACAGAACCAGCTGAAGTACCGCTCATGACCACAGGAGGGAGCTTGACCACAGAATTCACAACAGCCGCCCGAACTGCCGCCTCACCAGCCGCCCGAGCTGCCGCCTCACCAACCAACCGAGCTGCCGCTCGCCAACCACCCAATCTGCCGCCTCACCAGCCGCCCAAGCTGCCGCCTCACTAACCACCTGAGCTGTCGCCTCACCAACTGCCTGAGCTGCCGCCTCACCAACCGCCTGAGCTGCCGCATCCCCGACCTTCTGTTTCTTCCCCAGTATCTCATAGAATGTAAGTCCACAAGGATAGGGTCCTCTCTAGTGTTGAGCGATACCGTCCGATACTTGAAAGTATCGGTATCGGATAGTATCGTCCGATACCCGAAAAGTATCGGATATCGCCGATACCGATTTCCGATACCAATACAAGTCAATGGGACACCAAGTATCGTAAGGTATCCGTAATGGATCCCAGGGTCTGAAGGAGAGGAAACTCTCCTTCAGGCCCTGGGATCCATATTAATGTGTAAAATAAAGAATTAAAATAAAAAATATTGATATATTCACCTTTCCGGCGGCCCCTGGACATCACCGCGGGTAAACGGCAGGCTTCTTTGTTTAAAATGAGCGCGTTTAGGACCTGAGAATGACGTTGCGGCATCTGATTGGTCGCGTGCCGCTCATGTGACCGCCACGCGACCAATCAGAAGCCGCAACGTCATTCGCAGGTCCTAAATTCCTAGAATGAGGAGTTTAGTGCCTGAGAATGACGTCGCGGCTTGTGATTGGTCGCGTGGCGGTCACATGAGCGGCACGCGACCAATCAGAAGCCGCGACGTCATTCTCAGGTCCTAAACGCGCTCATTTTAAACAAAGAAGCCTGCCGGTTACCAGCGGTGATGTCCAGGGGCCGCCGGAGAGGTGAATATATCAATATTTTTTATTTTAATTCTTTATTTTACACATAACTATGGATCCGATACCGATTCCCGATACCACAAAAGTATCGGAACTCGGTATCGGAATTCCGATACCGCAAGTATCGGCCGATACCCGATACTTGCGGTATCGGAATGCTCAACACTAGTCCTCTCCCCTCTGTACTAGTATGTCATCATAAATCTGTCTACTGTAAATGATATCCATAACCCTGTATGTAACCCCTTTCTCATGTACAGCACCATGGAAATAATGGGGCTTTATAAATAAATAATAATAATAATATTCGCTCATCTATACTCAATATTGACTCAAACTGATGGTGTCTCAGTTAAAGGTAACATCATCCTGATGTGACTGAGACTAGTGATATCTCATATATTTAATATTTTAACCCCTATCTGACCTTGGATGGGAAAGTACGTCCAAGTTCAGATCCCCTGCTTTGATGCAGGGCTCCGCGGTGAGCCTGCACCAAAGCCGGGACATGTCAGCTGTTTTGAACAGCTGACATGTGCCCGTAATAGGCGCGGGCAGAATCGCGATCTGCCCGCACCTATTAACTAGTTAAATGCCGCTGTCAAACGCAGACAGCGGCATTTAACTACCGCTTCCGGCCGGGCGGCCGGAAATGACGTCATCGCCGACCCCCGTCACATGATCGGGGTCAGCGATGCGTCTCCATTGTAACCATAGAGGTCCTTGAGACCTCTATGGTTACTGATCCCCGGCAGCTGTGAGCGCCACCCTGTGGTCGGCGCTCACAGCACACCTCCATTTCTGGAGCCGATCGTGCTGTGCCTGCTTCTAGCCTCCCATGGAGGCTATTGAAGCATGGCAAAAGTAAAAAAAAAAAGTTGAAAAAAATGTTAAAAAAATAAAAAAATATAAAAGTTTAAATCATCCCCCTTTCGCCCCAATCAAAATAAATCAATAAAAAAAATATCAAATCTACACATATTTGGTATCGCCTCGCTCAGAATCACCCGATCTATCAATTAAAAAAAAGCATTAACCTGATCGCTAAACAGCGTAGCGGGAAAAAAATTCGAAACACCAGAATTATGTTTTTTTGGTCGCCGCGACATTGCATTAAAATGCAATACCGGGCGATGAAAAGAACGTATCTGCACCGAAATGCTATCATTAAAAACATCATCTCGGCACGCAAAAAATAAGCCCTCAACCGACCCCAGATCACGAAAAATGGAGACGCTACGAGTATCGGAAAATGGCACAATTTTTTTTTATTTTTTTTTTTAGCAAAGTTTGTAATTTTTTTTCACCATTTAGATAAAAAATAACCTAGTCATGTTAGGTGTCTACGAACTCGTACTGACCTGGAGAATCATAATGTCAAGTCAGTTTTAGCATTTAGTGAACCTAGCAAAAAAGCCAAACAAAAAACAAGTGTGGGACTGCACTTTTTTTGCAATTTCACAGCACTTGGAACTTTTTTCCCGTTTTCTAGTACACGACATGCTAAAACCAATGATGTTGTTCAAAAGTACAACTCGTCCCGCAAAAAATAAGCCCTCACATGGCCAAATTGATGGAAAAATAAAAAAGTTATGGCTCTGGGAAGGAGGGGAGTGAAAAGCGAACACGGAAAAATGAAAAATCCCATGGTCATGAAGGGGTTAAGGGAAAAATAGTAGCTCACCCTTTCCATTCTGACTAGAAAGTAAGCCTGAGGCGACGACACTCCCCGATGTTTGTAGATACACATTTAAAGACAGAAAAGGGTTCAGCTTTTTCTCTCCGACTGTATAGATTCCATAATACCCATCACTTCTTCTCCAGTGATACCTTTACCAGAAACAAAGATGGCCAATTTTGTTAATACTGCTGACCGAATGGCTGTTGCTAGTGGTGCTGATGGTGCTTCTGCCACTGCTGCTAGCAGCTTATATATTCTTAGCCATGGTATGATTATTCTTTTTCTTTAAATGACCCAATCAAACATTTTCTCCATCACAATTCAATGTCCTTTCCATAAATGATGTCAAAGAAAATATTACAATCTCTGAAGCCACTAGTGAGTGGGCATTCACTCCCCTCCTTATATCACTCTTAGACTGGTACAATGGGCATAAAAAAGCGAAAAATGAAGTCTAGCTGGATAGTGACACTCTTGATCAAAATGCAGTCAGCTCCTTTTGAAAGTAAAGTACCCCTGCAGTGCCAATGAGGCTATTTTTGGGTGTGAGATGGAATATTATAGATTAAACAGGTAATTAAGGCAGAATTACGGTTACCTATTGTCTCTCCACGAAGTACAGCTTGAAAAGCTTTGTTCCCTCAAGGGTAATGTTATATCTGCAATAGCCAGCCCAATTTCCGGGTCCTGATAGAAATATTGGAGTGTATTTAGATCTGATACTGATGGGACATACATTTTCAGCTTCAGAACAAATCGGAGAAGAAGAGGCATCTTTTTTTATAACTGTAACCCCTGCATATAAGCCTCAAATCTTTAGTGGGTAGATCACTGACAACAGCCATGTCATGTTTTGTCTCTGGGTAACGGTAAAATCCTATTAAAAAATATGACGGCAATCTTAAACTTCTGAAAGGCTGAGAACATCCCACAACCTGGTCATCAACGGTGTGGGGGTATATCTCAGGTGCTGATAAAAGTTCAAGACAAATAATTATCTACCTATCCTGTAGAGAGATACACATTGATATATGCACGATTCCTGTTCACTGATCATCTCCAATCGAAGTGCTCTGCTTCAATACCTGCAACAGCGCAATTTATTGATGTGGTTTATAATGATGTCAAATTTTACTGGTGCAACAGATGTTCAAAAAAAATTGTTTGTGAAACACAAACTTTATATTATGCACTGGTATGATGTCCTTTGTAAAAAAGCATGCAAAGTGGTATTCCTACTGTTCATTCTTCACTTAGCCCACAGACAGTAGCAGTTGCAGCATGGAAGAAATTAAAGAACAGGAGTGAGGAGCGTATAGTTCTAACTAGATCTGGGGTGATGTAATAGACTTGTTAGAAAGTGTTAGGGTTGGTGGATTGCACTAAATAAAAATAAATAATAAAGTGCAATCGCAAACTAGGGTCCACCATGCAGAGATGTATAACTGCTGTTAGTGAGCAATGACGGAACAAAAAAGCGAGCGATTGATTGAGCACACTGAGTTGACCTTACACAGTGTGAACAGAATGCTGAGTACCAAGCTCCATTACAGCACAGAGTAGTACTAGTCAAAAGAATACAAAGTGCAATGCCCTGTTAAATGTCACCAGGATATAGCATGTGGATTAGACTTTCTCTGAAACTAAACAGTGTCAATTAGGGTTGAGCGAAACGGGTCGTTCATTTTCAAAAGTCGCCGACTTTTGGCAAAGTCGGGTTTCATGAAACCCGATCCGACCCCTGTGCGTAGTCGGCCATGCGGTACGCGACTTTCGCGCCAAAGTCGCGTTTCAATGACGCGAAAAGCGCCATTTCTCAGCCAATGAAGGTGAACGCAGAGTGTGGGCAGCGTGATGACATAGGTCCTGGTCCCCACCATCTTAGAGAAGGGCATTGCAGTGATTGGCCTGCTGTCTGCGGCGTCACAGGGGCTATAAAGGGGCGTTCCCGCCGACCGCCATCTTACTGCTGCTGATCTGAGCTTAGGGAGAGGTTGCTGCCACTTCGTCAGAAGCAGGGATAGCGTTAGGCAGGGTCCATTAACCACCAAACCGCTTGTGCTGTAGGGATTTCCACTGTCCAACACCACCTTCGGTTTGCAGGGACAGTGGAAGCTACATTTTTTTTTTTCTCAGCGCTGTAGCTCATTGGGCTGCCCTAGAAGGCTCCCTGATAGCTGCATTGCTGTGTGTATGCCGCTGTGCAAACCAACTGCTTTTTTCAAAGCACAAATCCTGTTGTTCTGCACAGCTATCTTGTTTGTTTGTCCACACTTTTTATTTAATTTGTGCATCAGTCCACTCCTTATTGCTGCCTGCAATACCTGGCTGAGATAACTGCAGGGAGATAGTAATTGTAGGACAGTCCCTGTTTTTTATTTTTTTTTTGTGGGAGGTTAAGATTGGCATTTCTGCTAGAGTGCCATCCCTGTGTGTGCCATCTCTCACTCAGTGGGCCATAGAAAGCCTATTTATTTTTTTGCTTGATTTGGGTTCTAAAATCTACCTGAAAAAATCACTACATCAATCAGTGGGAGAAAAATATTGGCCTCAGGGCTTGTGTGCCACTCCTGACTCCTGTGTGTGCCATCTCTCACTCAGTGGGCCATAGAAAGCCTATTTATTTTTTTGCTTGATTTGGGTTCTAAAATCTACCTGAAAAAATCACTACATCAATCAGTGGGAGAAAAATATTGGCCTCAGGGCTTGTGTGCCACTCCTGACTCCTGTGTGTGCCATCTCTCACTCAGTGGGCCATAGAAAGCCTATTTATTTTTTTGCTTGATTTGTGTTCTAAAATCTACCTGAAAAAATCACTACATCGATCAGTGGGAGATAAATATTGGCCTCAGGGCTTGTGTGCCACTCCTGAGTCCTGTGTGTGCCATCTCTCACTCAGTGGGCCATAGAAAGCCTATTTATTTTTTTGCTTGATTTGGGTTCTAAAATCTACCTGAAAAAATCACTACATCAATCAGTGGGAGAAAAATATTGGCCTCAGGGCTAGTGTGCCACTCCTGACTCCTGTGTGTGCCATCTCTCACTCAGTGGGCCATAGAAAGCCTATTTATTTTTTTGCTTGATTTGGGATCTAAAATCTACCTAAAAAAAATCACTACATCAATCAGTGGGAGAAAAATATTGGCCTCAGGGCTTGTGTGCCACTCCTGACTCCTGTGTGTGCCATCTCTCACTCAGTGGGCCATAGAAAGCCTATTTATTTTTTTGCTTGATTTGGGTTCTAAAATCTACCTGAAAAAATCACTACATCAATCAGTGGGAGAAAAATATTGGCCTCAGGGCTTGTGTGCCACTCCTGACTCCTGTGTGTGCCATCTCTCACTCAGTGGGCCATAGAAAGCCTATTTATTTTTTTGCTTGATTTGGGTTCTAAAATCTACCTGAAAAAATCACTACATCAATCAGTGGGAGATAAAAATTGGCCTCTGGGCTTGTGTGCCACTCCTGACTCCTGTGTGTGCCATCTCTCACTCAGTGGGCCATAGAAAGCCTATTTATGTTTTTGCTTGATTTGGGTTCTAAAATCTACCTGAAAAAATCACTACATCAATCAGTGGGAGATAAATATTGGCCTCAGGGCTTGTGTGCCACTCCTGACTCCTGTGTGTGCCATCTCTCACTCAGTGGGCCATAGAAAGCCTATTTATTTTTTTGCTTGATTTGGGTTCTAAAATCTACCTGAAAAAATCACTACATCAATCAGTGGGAGAAAAATATTGGCCTCAGGGCTTGTGTGCCACTCCTGACTCCTGTGTATGCCATCTCTCACTCAGTGGGCCATAGAAAGCCTATTTGTTTTTTTGCTTGATTTGGGTTCTAAAATCTACCTGAAAAAATCACTACATCAATCAGTGGGAGATAAATATTGGCCTCTGGGCTTGTGTGCCACTCCTGACTCCTGTGTGTGCCATCTCTCACTCAGTGGGCCATAGAAAGCCTATTTATTTTTTTGCTTGATTTGGGTTCTAAAATCTACCTGAAAAAATCACTACATCAATCAGTGGGAGATAAATATTGGCCTCAGGGCTTGTGTGCCACTCCTGACTCCTGTGTGTGCCATCTCTCACTCAGTGGGCCATAGAAAGCCTATTTATTTTTTTGCTTGATTTGGGTTCTAAAATCTACCTGAAAAAAATCACTACATCAATCTGTGGGAGAAAAATATTGGCCTCAGGGCTTGTGTGCCACTCCTGACTCCTGTGTGTGCCATCTCTCACTCAGTGGGCCATAGAAAGCCTATTTATTTTTTTTGCTTAATTTGGGTTCTAAAATCTACCTGAAAAAAATCACTACATCAATCAGTGGGAGAAAAATATTGGCCTCAGGGCTTGTGTGCCACTCCTGACTCCTGTGTGTGCCATCTCTCACTCAGTGGGCCATAGAAAGCCTATTTATTTTTTTGCTTGATTTGGGTTCTAAATTCTACCTGACAAAATCACTACATCAATCAGTGGGAGAAAAATATTGGCCTCAGGGCTTGTGTGCCACTCCTGACTCCTGTGTGTGCCATCTCTCACTCAGTGGGCCATAGAAAGCCTATTTATTTTTTTGCTTGATTTGGGTTCTAAAATCTACCTGAAAAAATCACTACATCAATCAGTGGGAGATAAATATTGGCCTCTGGGCTTGTGTGCCACTCCTGACTCCTGTGTGTGCCATCTCTCACTCAGTGGGCCATAGAAAGCCTATTTATTTTCTTGCTTGATTTGGGTTCTAAAATCTACCTGAAAAAATCACTACATCAATCAGTGGGAGATAAATATTGGCCTCAGGGCTTGTGTGCCACTCCTGACTCCTGTGTGTGCCATCTCTCACTCAGTGGGCCATAGAAAGCCTATTTATTTTTTTGCTTGATTTGGGTTCTAAAATCTACCTGAAAAAATCACAACGTCAATCAGTGGGAGAAAAATATTGGCCTCAGGGCTAGTGTGCCACTCCTGACTCCTGTGTGTGCCATCTCTCACTCAGTGGGCCATAGAAAGCCTATTTATTTTTTGGCTTGATTTGGGTTCTATAATCTACCTGAAAAAATCACATCAATCAGTGGGAGAAAAATATTGGCCTCAGGGCTTGTGTGCCACTCCTGACTCCTGTGTGTGCCATCTCTCACTCAGTGGGCCATAGAAAGCCTATTTATTTTTTTGCTTGATTTGGGTTCTAAAATCTACCTGAAAAAATCACTACATCAATCAGTGGGAGAAAAATATTGGCCTCAGGGCTTGTGTGCCACTCCTGACTCCTGTGTGTGCCATCTCTCACTCAGTGGGCCATAGAAAGCCTATTTATTTTTTTGCTTGATTTGGGTTCTAAAATCTACCTGAAAAAATCACTACATCAATCAGTGGGAGATAAATATTGGCCTCTGGGCTTGTGTGCCACTCCTGACTCTAGTGTGTGCCATCTCTCACTCAGTGGGCCATAGAAAGCCTATTTATTTTTTTGCTTGATTTGGGTTCTAAAATCTACCTGAAAAAATCACTACATCAATCAGTGGGAGAAAAATATTGGCCTCTGGGCTTGTGTGCCACTCCTGACTCCTGTGTGTGCCATCTCTCACTCAGTGGGCCATAGAAAGCCTATTTATTTTTTTGCTTGATTTGGGTTCTAAAATCTACCTGAAAAAATCACTACATCAATCAGTGGGAGAAAAATATTGGCCTCAGGGCTTGTGTGCCACTCCTGACTCTAGTGTGCCATCTCTCACTCAGTGGGCCATAGAAAGCCTATTTATTTTTTTGCTTGATTTGGGTTCTAAAATCTACCTGAAAAAATCACTACATCAATCAGTGGGAGAAAAATATTGGCCTCAGGGCTTGTGTGCCACTCCTGACTCCTGTGTGTGCCATCTCTCACTCAGTGGGCCATAGAAAGCCTATTTATTTTTTTGCTTGATTTGGGTTCTAAAATCTACCTGAAAAAATCACTACATCAATCAGTGGGAGAAAAATATTGGCCTCAGGGCTTGTGTGCCACTCCTGACTCCTGTGTGTGCCATCTCTCACTCAGTGGGCCATAGAAAGCCTATTTATTTTTTTGCTTGATTTGGGTTCTAAAATCTACCTGAAAAAATCACTACATCAATCAGTGGGAGATAAATATTGGCCTCTGGGCTTGTGTGCCACTCCTGACTCTAGTGTGTGCCATCTCTCACTCAGTGGGCCATAGAAAGCCTATTTATTTTTTTGCTTGATTTGGGTTCTAAAATCTACCTGAAAAAATCACTACATCAATCAGTGGGAGAAAAATATTGGCCTCTGGGCTTGTGTGCCACTCCTGACTCCTGTGTGTGCCATCTCTCACTCAGTGGGCCATAGAAAGCCTATTTATTTTTTTGCTTGATTTGGGTTCTAAAATCTACCTGAAAAAATCACTACATCAATCAGTGGGAGAAAAATATTGGCCTCAGGGCTTGTGTGCCACTCCTGACTCTAGTGTGTGCCATCTCTCACTCAGTGGGCCATAGAAAGCCTATTTATTTTTTTTTATTTTTTTTTTTTTATTTGGTTTCTAAATTGTCCTTGAAAAAATCATTTTATTTTATTTGGTTTCTAAAGTCTCCCTGAAAAAAAATAAATAAATAAAACAGTGGGAGATTAATATTGCCCTTTCTGCTTGTGTGCCAGTCTTGACTCCTGGGTGTGGCATCTCTCTCTCTCTCTCTCAAATTGTGGGCCATAGAAAGCCTATTTATTTTTTTGCTTGATTTGGGTTCCAAAATCTACCTGAAAAAATCACTACATCAATCAGTGGGAGAAAAATATTGGCCTCAGGGCTTGTGTGCCACTCCTGACTCCTGTGTGTGCCATCTCTCACTCAGTGGGCCATAGAAAGCCTATTTATTTTTTTGCTTGATTTGGGTTCTAAAATCTACCTGAAAAAATCACTACATCAATCAGTGGGAGATAAATATTGGCCTCTGGGCTTGTGTGCCACTCCTGACTCTAGTGTGTGCCATCTCTCACTCAGTGGGCCATAGAAAGCCTATTTATTTTTTTGCTTGATTTGGGTTCTAAAATCTACCTGAAAAAATCACTACATCAATCAGTGGGAGAAAAATATTGGCCTCTGGGCTTGTGTGCCACTCCTGACTCCTGTGTGTGCCATCTCTCACTCAGTGGGCCATAGAAAGCCTATTTATTTTTTTGCTTGATTTGGGTTCTAAAATCTACCTGAAAAAATCACTACATCAATCAGTGGGAGAAAAATATTGGCCTCAGGGCTTGTGTGCCACTCCTGACTCCTGTGTGTGCCATCTCTCACTCAGTGGGCCATAGAAAGCCTATTTATTTTTTTGCTTGATTTGGGTTCTAAAATCTACCTGAAAAAATCACTACATCAATCAGTGGGAGATAAATATTGGCCTCTGGGCTTGTGTGCCACTCCTGACTCTAGTGTGTGCCATCTCTCACTCAGTGGGCCATAGAAAGCCTATTTATTTTTTTGCTTGATTTGGGTTCTAAAATCTACCTGAAAAAATCACTACATCAATCAGTGGGAGAAAAATATTGGCCTCTGGGCTTGTGTGCCACTCCTGACTCCTGTGTGTGCCATCTCTCACTCAGTGGGCCATAGAAAGCCTATTTATTTTTTTGCTTGATTTGGGTTCTAAAATCTACCTGAAAAAATCACTACATCAATCAGTGGGAGAAAAATATTGGCCTCAGGGCTTGTGTGCCACTCCTGACTCTAGTGTGTGCCATCTCTCACTCAGTGGGCCATAGAAAGCCTATTTATTTTTTTTTATTTATTTTTTTTTATTTGGTTTCTAAATTGTCCTTGAAAAAATCATTTTATTTTATTTGGTTTCTAAATTCTTCCTGAAAAAATCATTTTATTTTATTTTGTTTCTAAAGTCTCCCTGAAAAAAAATAAATAAATAAAACAGTGGGAGATTAATATTGCCCTTTCTGCTTGTGTGCCAGTCTTGACTCCTGGGTGTGGCATCTCTCTCTCTCTCTCTCAAATTGTGGGCCATAGAAAGCCTATTTATTTTTTTGCTTGATTTGGGTTCCAAAATCTACCTGAAAAAATCACTACATCAATCAGTGGGAGAAAAATATTGGCCTCTGGGCTTGTGTGCCACTCCTGACTCCTGTGTGTGCCATCTCTCACTCAGTGGGGCATAGAAAGCCTTTTTTTTTTTTTTTTTAATTGGGTTTCTAAATTGTCCTTGAAAAAATCATTTTATTTTATTTGGTTTCTAAATTCTTCCTGAAAAAATCATTTTATTTTATTTTGTTTCTAAAGTCACCCTGAAAAAAAAAATAAAACAGTGGGAGATTAATATTTCCCTTTCTGCTTGTGTGCCAGTCTTGACTCCTCGGTGTGGCATCTCTCTCTCTCTCTCTCTCAAATTGTGGGCCATAGAAAGCCTATTTATTTTTTTGCTTGATTTGGGTTCCAAAATCTACCTGAAAAAATCACTACATCAATCAGTGGGAGAAAAATATTGGCCTCCGGGCTCCTGACTCCTGTGTGTGCCATCTCTCACTCAGTGGGGCATAGAAAGCCTTTTTATTTTTTTGCTTGATTTGGGTTCTAAAATCTACCTGAAAAAATCACTACATCAATCAGTGGGAGAAAAATATTGGCCTCAGGGCTTGTGTGCCACTCCTGACTCCTGTGTGTGCCATCTCTCACTCAGTGGGCCATAGAAAGCCTATTTATTTTTTTGCTTGATTTGGGTTCTAAAATCTACCTGAAAAAATCACTACATCAATCAGTGGGAGATAAATATTGGCCTCTGGGCTTGTGTGCCACTCCTGACTCTAGTGTGTGCCATCTCTCACTCAGTGGGCCATAGAAAGCCTATTTATTTTTTTGCTTGATTTGGGTTCTAAAATCTACCTGAAAAAATCACTACATCAATCAGTGGGAGAAAAATATTGGCCTCTGGGCTTGTGTGCCACTCCTGACTCCTGTGTGTGCCATCTCTCACTCAGTGGGCCATAGAAAGCCTATTTATTTTTTTGCTTGATTTGGGTTCTAAAATCTACCTGAAAAAATCACTACATCAATCAGTGGGAGAAAAATATTGGCCTCAGGGCTTGTGTGCCACTCCTGACTCTAGTGTGTGCCATCTCTCACTCAGTGGGCCATAGAAAGCCTATTTATTTTTTTTTATTTTTTTTTTTTTATTTGGTTTCTAAATTGTCCTTGAAAAAATCATTTTATTTTATTTGGTTTCTAAATTCTTCCTGAAAAAATCATTTTATTTTATTTTGTTTCTAAAGTCTCCCTGAAAAAAAATAAATAAATAAAACAGTGGGAGATTAATATTGCCCTTTCTGCTTGTGTGCCAGTCTTGACTCCTGGGTGTGGCATCTCTCTCTCTCTCTCTCAAATTGTGGGCCATAGAAAGCCTATTTATTTTTTTGCTTGATTTGGGTTCCAAAATCTACCTGAGAAAATCACTACATCAATCAGTGGGAGAAAAATATTGGCCTCTGGGCTTGTGTGCCACTCCTGACTCCTGTGTGTGCCATCTCTCACTCAGTGGGGCATAGAAAGCCTTTTTTTTTTTTTTTTTAATTGGGTTTCTAAATTGTCCTTGAAAAAATCATTTTATTTTATTTGGTTTCTAAATTCTTCCTGAAAAAATCATTTTATTTTATTTTGTTTCTAAAGTCACCCTGAAAAAAAAAATAAAACAGTGGGAGATTAATATTTCCCTTTCTGCTTGTGTGCCAGTCTTGACTCCTCGGTGTGGCATCTCTCTCTCTCTCTCTCTCAAATTGTGGGCCATAGAAAGCCTATTTATTTTTTTGCTTGATTTGGGTTCCAAAATCTACCTGAAAAAATCACTACATCAATCAGTGGGAGAAAAATATTGGCCTCCGGGCTCCTGACTCCTGTGTGTGCCATCTCTCACTCAGTGGGGCATAGAAAGCCTTTTTTTTTTTTTTTATTTGGTTTCTAAATTGTCCTTGAAAAAATCATTTTATTTTATTTGGTTTCTAAATTCTTCCTGAAAAAATCATTTCATTTTATTTTGTTTCTAAAGTCTCCCTGAAAAAATAAATAAATAAATAAAACAGTGGGAGATTAATATTGCCCTTTCTGCTTGTGTGCCAGTCTTGACTCCTGTGTGTGCCATCTCTCACTCAGTGGGGCATAGAAAGCCTTTTTTTTTTTTTTTTTTTATTTGGTTTCTAAATTGGCCTTGAAAAAATCATTTTATTTTATTTGGCTTCTAAATTCTTCCTGAAAAAATCATTTTATTTTATTTTGTTTCTAAAGTCTCCCTGAAAAAAAAAAAAATAAAACAGTGGGAGATTAATATTGCCCTTTCTGCTTGTGTGCCAGTCTTGACTCCTGGGTGTGCCATCTCTCTCTCTCTCTCTCTCTCAAATTGTGGGCCATAGAAAGCCTATATTTTTTTTTGCTTGATTTGGGTTCCAAAATCTACCTGAAAAAATCACTACATCAATCAGTGGGAGAAAAATATTGGCCTCTGGGCTTGTGTGCCACTCCTGACTCCTGTGTGTGCCATCTCTCACTCAGTGGGCCATAGAAAGCCTTTTTTTGCTTTTTTATTTGGTTTCTAAATTCTTCCTGAAAAAATCATTTTTTTTAATTTTGTTTCTAAAGTCTCCCTGAAAAAAAATAAATAAATAAAACAGTGGGATATTAATATTGACATTTGTGCTTGAGTGACAGTCCTGCGTGTGTGGCATCTCTGTGATTTGGTGCCACAGAAAACAGAGTGTGTAACATTGTGCCTGATTTTCCTTGTGGTCTCACCAACCTGTAAAGGGATATTGAAATCATACTGAAGTTATAGGTCACCGTGTAAGTTGTTTGACAGCAACAAATAAAGTTACTTTGGTTAAGTTTTTAAAACAATGAGGAAGTCTGGTGCAAGAGGTCGTGGCCGTGGGCGTTCATTGTCAGCTGGTAATGATGGTAGTGGTAGCGGAGCATCAGGTGGTCGTAGGAAAAAAAATATTCCACCTAAGTCTGGAGCTGTGGAGCCAGGTTCATCGTCTGGCTACACAAGGCCTCGAACGCTCTCTTTTCTGGGAGTAGGAAAACCGCTTTTAAAGCCGGAGCAGCAACAGCAAGTTTTGGCTTACCTTGCAGACTCAGCCTCTAGCTCTTTTGCCTCCTCTTCTGAAACTGGTAAATGTAAAAGCAGCGCGTCGCTTGTGGATGTTCACGGTCAGGGACAAGTCGCTTCCTTGTCCTCTTCAGCAAAAACAACAACAAGAGAGAAGGATGCAGCAGGCGACACAACGGGTTACTCCATGGAGCTCTTTACACATACCGTCCCTGGCTTAGAAAGTGAAACACTTAACAGGCCATGCCCATTACAAGTAGATTCTGACATGGAGTGCACAGATGCACAGCCACAGCCTGACTACTATGCTGGTCCTTTGACTCAGACCACAACATTGCCCTCTCAGGGTACTGATCCACAATCAGACCCTGATGAGACTATGTTGCCCCGTCACGAACGCTATACCACCGACCGACACGGTGACACAGATGAAGTTGCACACGAGCTAGAAGAGGAGGTAATAGATGACCCAGTTGTTGACCCCGATTGGCATCCATTGGGGGAACAGGGTGCAGGCGGCAGTAGTTCAGAAGCGGAGGTGGAGGAGGGGCCGCAGCAGGCATCAACATCGCAACAGGTTCCATCTGGCGGGCCCGTATCTGGCCCAAAACGCGTGTCAAAGCCAAAACCTGTTGGAGGACAGCGTGGCCATCCGGTTAAAGCTCAGTCTGCAATCCCTGAAAAGGGATCCGATGCTAGGAAGAGTGCAGTATGGCATTTTTTTAAACAACATCCAATTGATCAGCGCAAAGTAATCTGTCAAAAATGTTCAACTACCTTAAGCAGAGGTCAGAATCTGAAAAGTCTCAATACAAGTTGCATGCATAGACATTTAACCACCATGCATTTTCAAGCCTGGACTAACTACCAAACGTCCCTTAGGGTTGTAGCACCCTCGGCCAATGAAGCTAGTCAGCAACGCAACATCCCTTCCGTCACTGTAAGGCCACCATTTTCCGCACCACCGGCAGTATCTGTGCAGGTTTCTTTGCCAGCCAAAAGCAGTCAGGGTCAGGGAATCACCAGTTTTGTAGGAGGAAATATTGCATCTAGGGCACCGGCAGAAACAATACCGTCTCCAACCGTCTCTCAGTCTGCCATGTCCACCGGCACACCCGCAAGTTCCACGATCTCCAGCTCTCCAGTCCAGCTCACCCTACATGAGACTCTGGTTAGAAAAAGGAAGTACTTATCCTCGCATCCGCGTACACAGGGTTTTAACGCCCACATAGCTAGACTAATCTCGTTAGAGATGATGCCCTACCGGTTAGTTGAAAGTGAAGCTTTCAAAGCCCTGATGGAGTACGCTGAACCACGCTACGAGCTACCCAGTCGACACTTTTTTTCCAGAAAAGCCATCCCAGCCCTGCACCAGCATGTTAAACAGCGCATCGTCCATGCACTCAGGCAATCTGTGAGTACAAAGGTGCACCTGACTACAGATGCATGGACCAGTAGGCATGGCCAGGGACGTTACGTGTCCATCACGGCACACTGGGTGAATGTGGTGGATGCAGGGTCCACAGGGGACATCAATTTCGGGACAGTTGTGCCTATCCCACGGTCTAGGAAACACTTGGCTGTAGGCGTTCGCACCCCCTCCTCCTCCTCCTCGTCCTCCTGCAGAAGCGACAGCTCTTCCACAGACCGCAGTCGGCCAACCACTCCATCGGCAGCTGACACTGTTGCACACCAGTTGTCCCATTATGGGCCAGCTACTGGCAAGCGTCAGCAGGCTGTATTGGCTATGAAGTGTTTGGGCGACAACAGACACACCGCGGAAGTTCTGTCCGAGTTCTTGCAACAAGAAACGCAGTCATGGCTGGGCACGGTAGATCTTGAGGCAGGCAAGGTAGTGAGTGATAACGGAAGGAATTTCATGGCTGCCATCTCCCTTTCCCAACTGAAACACATTCCTTGCCTGGCTCACACCTTAAACCTGGTGGTGCAGTGCTTATTGAAAACTTATCCTGGGTTCTGATCCACAATCAGACCCTGATGAGACTATGTTGCCCCGTCACGAACGCTATACCACCGACCGACACGGTGACACAGACGAAGTTGCACACGAGCTAGAAGAGGAGGTAATAGATGACCCAGTTGTTGACCCCGATTGGCAGCCATTGGGGGAACAGGGTGCAGGCAGCAGTAGTTCTGAAGCGGAGGTATAATAAGCATGAGCATCCCCCTAATGTGTCTGCTGATGCAAAGTTTGACGCACATAAAGGATCAGGCGTCTGCACCAGAGGAAGAGGAAAGCCTTGATGACAGTCAGCCATTGTCTGGTCAGGGCAGTGTACAGGACGAGGTAGTGGGCGAAGAGGAGGTGGAGGACGAGGAGGATGATGGGGATGAGTATATTTTTAATGAGGAAGCTTTCCCGGGGGCACTGGAAATTGGTTGGGTGGCAAGGCCGGGTTCTGGTTTTTTGAGGGACACAAGTGACTTAGATTTGCCTGAAACTGCCCCTCAACCAATCACAACCGCAGATTTGACAACAGGAACTTTGGCCCACATGGCGGATTATGCCTTACGTATCCTCAAAAGGGACACACGCATTACTAAAATGATGAACGATGATGATTACTGGTTGGCCTGCCTCCTTGATCCTCGCTATAAAGGCAAATTGCAAAATATTATGCCACATGAGAACTTGGAACTAATATTAGCAACCAAACAATCAACTCTTGTTGACCGTTTGCTTCAGGCATTCCTAGCACACAGCGCCCGTGATCGTTCTCACACGAGCTCCAGGGGGCAGCAGACCAGGAGTGTTAGGGGTGCACACATCAGAAGTGGCGTTGGACAGAGGGGTTTTCTGACCAGGTTGTGGAGTGATTTTGCTATGACCGCAGACAGGACAGGTACTGCTGCATCAATTGAAAGTGACAGGAGACAACATTTGTCCAGTATGGTTACTAACTATTTTTCATCCCTTAACGATGTTCTCCCTCAACCGTCATTCCCATTTGATTACTGGGCATCAAAATTAGACACCTGGCCAGAATTGGCAGAATATGCATTGCAGGAGCTTGCTTGCCCGGCAGCTAGTGTCCTATCAGAAAGAGTATTCAGTGCTGCAGGTTCAATATTAACTGAAAAAAGGACTCGTCTGGCTACCCAAAATGTTGATGATCTAACATTCATTAAAATGAACCACAACTGGATTTCAAATTCTTTTGCCCCACCTTGCCTGGCAGACACCTAGCTTTCCTACGAAAAGCTCTTGCCTGTGGACTACTGTGAATTACTTTTCGAATGTCTAATTTGCTGCAGCTGATTGTCCAGCATACGACATGTTTACACCTCCCTAAATGGCATGGGGCCGTGGTATCGCGACTTGGCGCAAGCACCCGTGAGAGTGCTGTTTGTCTGAAGAGGTGGGTGTGCCCGCTTTTGGTCGACGGCACTGCCACTGGGTCCCTCATAGTACAATAAAGTGTCTCTGGCGGTGGTGGTGCATACCCAACGTCAGACACACTGTTGTAACATGAGGGGCCCTGGGCCTGTACCGCCGGCCACAAGAGAGTTCACCCAACCCCAGGTCAAACATTGCTCTACCACTTCCACAATTATCTCTCACACTTCCACCAATGTTTAGTCTATGCGCTGACATCCTTCCATTCCTGCCACTGACAATACCATTGTGTTGACATGTATGATGGTACTTAACATAGTCAAAGGTAGTGTCCTCTATTTACCACAGTAAATACTTTGCGCTAAATTTGTAGGTCTGAAACTACGCAGAGGATCCCACCCCTGAACCTAATGATTGCACCCTTTAGTGTTTTCATTTTGTTTTAATGCGAGACATTCACATTTATTTATTGTTTTGGACTACTAACTGGCAGACACTCATTACAATCGGCCTCCGCTGACCAGACCACTGCTGCCCGTCTACCCCTGGAACCAATTTTAAATTGCCTACAGCCAGCCCATTTTATTATGTTAGGCCTTCGAAGCCTGTCTGCGGCCCGTTCTTTCAACTACTACTACACTGACCTGTCAACTGCTGCCCGTGTACTCCTGGAACCAATTATAAAGTGCCTACAGCCTGTCCAATTTTTTTATGTTAGGCCTTCTAAGCCTGTCTGCGGTCCCTCCTTCCACTAGGCCTCCACTGACCATTCTACTGCTGCCCGTGTACCCCTGGAACCAATTTTAAATTGCCAACAGCCCTATTTTGTTATGTTAGGCCTTCAAAGCCTGTCTGCGGTCCCTCCTTCCACAAGGCCTCCACTGACCATTCTACTGCTGCCCGTGTACCCCTGGAACCAATTTTAAATTGCCTACAGCCAGCCCAATTTTTTTTATGTTAGGCCTTCGAAGCCTGTCTGCGGTCCCTCCTTCCACTAGGCCTCCACTGACCATTCTACTGCTGCCCGTGTACCCCTGGAACCAATTTTAAATTGCCTACAGCCAGCCCAATTTTTTTATGTTAGGCCTTCAAAGCCTGTCTGCGGTCCCTCCTTCCACTAGGCCTCCACTGACCATTCTACTGCTGCCAGTGTACCCCTGGAACCAATTTTAAATTGCCAACAGCCCTATTTTGTTATGTTAGGCCTTCGAAGCCTGTCTGCGGTCCCTCCTTCCAAAAGGCCTCCACTGACCATTCTACTGCTGCCCGTGTACCCCTGGAACCAATTTTAAATTGCCAACAGCCCTATTTTGTTATGTTAGGCTTTCGAAGCCTGTCTGCGGTCCCTACTTCCACAAGGCCTCCACTGACCATTCTACTGCTGCCCATGTACCCCTGGAACCAATTTTAAATTGCCTACAGCCAGCCCAATTTTTTTTATGTTAGGCCTTTGAAGCCTGTCTGCGGTCCCTCCTTCCACTAGGCCTCCACTGACCATTCTACTGCTACCCGTGTACCCCTGGAACCAATTTTAAATTGCCTACAGCCAGCCCAATTTTTTTTATGTTAGGCCTTCAAAGCCTGTCTGCGGTCCCTCCTTCCACTAGGCCTCCACTGACCATTCTACTGCTGCCCGTGTACCCCTGGAACCAATTTTAAATTGCCAACAGCCCTATTGTGTTATGTTAGGCCTTCGAAGCCTGTCTGCGGTCCCTCCTTCCACAAGGCCTCCACTGACCATTCTACTGCTGCCCGTGTACCCCTGGAACCAATTTTAAATTGCCAACAGCCCTATTTTGTTATGTTAGGCTTTCAAAGCCTGTCTGCGGTCCCTCCTTCCACAAGGCCTCCACTGACCATTCTACTGCTGCCCGTGTACCCCTGGAACCAATTTTAAATTGACTACAGCCAGCCCAATTTTTTTTATGTTAGGCCTTCGAAGCCTGTCTGCGGTCCCTCCTTCCACTAGGCCTCCACTGACCTTTCTACTGCTGCCCGTGTACCCCTGGAACCAATTTTAAATTGACAGCAGCCCTATTTTGTTATGTTAGGCCTTCGAAACCTGTCTGCGGTCCCTCCTTCCACTAGGCTTCCACTGACCATTCTACTGCTGCCCGTGTACCCCTGGAACCAATTTTAAATTGCTAACAGCCCTATTTTGTTATGTTAGGCCTTCAAAGCCTGTCTGCGGTCCCTCCTTCCACAAGGCCTCCACTGACCATTCTACTGCTGCCCGTGTACCCCTGGAACCAATTTTAAATTGCCTACAGCCCAATTTTTTTTATGTTAGGCCTTTGAAGCCTGTCTGCGGTCCCTCCTTCCACTAGGCCTCCACTGACCATTCTACTGCTGCCCGTGTACCCCTGGAACCAATTTTAAATTGCCTACAGCCAGCCCAATTTTTTTTATGTTAGGACTTCGAAGCCTGTCTGCGGTCCCTCCTTCCACTAGGCCTCCACTGACCATTCTACTTCTGCCTGTGTACCCCTGGAACCAATTTTACATTGCCAACAGCCCTATTTTGTTATGTTAGGCCTTCGAAGCCTCTCTGTGGTCCCTTCTTTCTACTACTACTACACTGACCAGACCATTGCTGCCCGTGTACCCCTGGAACCAATTTTAAATTGCCAACAGCCCTATTTTGTTATGTTAGGCCTTCGAAGCCTGTCTGCGGTCCCTTCTTTCTACTACTCCTACACTGACCAGACCACTGCTGCCTGTGTACCCCTGGAACCTATTTTTTATTGCATAGAGCATCCTTTTTTTAATAGTAGGCGTACAAAGTCTGTCTGCGGTCCACTATTGAAATTGTCCTCCACTGCCCAGAGCAATGCTGCCTGTGTACCCCTGTAACCTTTTTTAAGCTGCAGTGAGCCACAATTTTTAGTTTAAGGCCTACTACCTGTGTCTGTCTGCGCCACTCAATTCAGCTGTGTTCCTTTGAAAAAAGCTGTTATGCTGTACTATCAGGCAACACAGTGTGCAGTAATCAGCGCACATACAGTGATATGGCAATAACCCAAAAACAATAGAACAAGCTCTGAGACGTGGAATCTCTGCAGACTGCAATACCTGAACCTATCCTCACACAACTAAAAGCAGCAGTGGATTGCGCCTAACACTACCTATGCAACTCGGCACTGCCTGAGGAGCTGACTAGCCTGAAGATAGAAATACAAGCCTGACTTGCCTCAGAGAAATACCCCAAAGGAATAGGCAGCCCCCCACATATAATGACTGTTAGCAAGATGAAAAGACAAAACGTAGGAATGAAATAGATTCAGCAAAGTGAGGCCCGATATTCTAGACAGAGCGAGGATAGCAAAGAGAACTATGCAGTCTACAAAAAACCCTAAAGCAGATCGACGCAAAGGGGGGCAAAAAGACCCACCGTGCCGAACTAACGGCACGGCGGTGCACCCTTTGCGTCTCAGAGCTTCCAGCAAAAGAGAATAGCACAGCTGGACAGAAAAAACGGAAACAAAAACAAAGTAACACTTATCTAGCAGAGCAGCAGGCCACAGGAAAGATGCAGTAGCTCAGATCCAACACTGGAACATTGACAAGGAGCAAGGAAGACAGACTCAGGTGGAGTTAAATAGCAAGGCAGCCAACGAGCTCACCAAAACACCTGAGGGAGGAAGCCCAGAGGCTGCAATACCACTTGTGACCACAGGAGTGAATTCAGCCACAGAATTCACAACAGTACCCCCCCCTTGAGGAGGGGTCACTGAACCCTCACCAGAACCCCCAGGCCGACCAGGATGAGCCACATGAAAGGCACGAACAAGATCTGGGGCATGGACATCAGAGGCAAAAACCCAGGAATATCCTCCTGAGCATAACCCTTCCATTTGACCAGATACTGGAGTTTCCGTCTAGAGACACGAGAATCCAAAATTTTCTCCACAATATACTCCAATTCCCCCTCCACCAAAACAGGGGCAGGAGGCTCCACAGATGGAACCATAGGTGCCACGTATCTTCTCAACAACGACCTATGGAATACATTATGTATGGAAAAGGAGTCTGGGAGGGTCAGACGAAAAGACACCGGATTGAGAATCTCAGAAATCCTATACGGACCAATAAAACGAGGTTTAAATTTAGGAGAGGAAACCTTCATAGGAATATGACGAGAAGATAACCAAACCAGATCCCCAACACGAAGTCGGGGACCCACACGGCGTCTACGATTAGCGAAAAGCTGAGCCTTCTCCTGGGACAAGGTCAAATTGTCCACTACTAGTCCAGATCTGCTGCAACCTGTCCACCACAGAATCCACACCAGGACAGTCCGAAGACTCAACCTGTCCTGAAGAGAAACGAGGATGGAACCCAGAATTGCAGAAAAATGGAGAGACCAAGGTAGCCGAGCTGGCCCGATTATTAAGGGCGAACTCAGCCAACGGCAAAAATGACACCCAATCATCCTGGTCAGCAGAAACAAAACATCTCAGATATGTTTCCAAGGTCTGATTGGTTCGTTCGGTCTGGCCATTAGTCTGAGGATGGAAGGCCGAGGAAAAAGATAGGTCAATGCCCATCCTACCACAAAAGGCTCGCCAGAACCTCGAGACAAACTGGGAACCTCTGTCAGAAACAATATTCTCAGGAATGCCATGCAAACGAACCACATGCTGGAAGAACAAAGGCACCAAATCAGAGGAGGAAGGCAATTTAACCAAGGGCACCAGATGGACCATTTTAGAAAAGCGATCACAGACCACCCAAATGACCGACATCTTTTGAGAAACGGGAAGGTCAGAAATGAAATCCATCGAAATATGTGTCCAAGGCCTCTTCGGGACCGGCAAGGGCAAAAGCAACCCACTGGCACGTGAACAGCAGGGCTTAGCCCTAGCACAAATCCCACAGGACTGCACAAAAGCACGCACATCCCGTGACAGAGATGGCCACCAGAAGGATCTAGCCACTAACTCTCTGGTACCAAAGATTCCTGGATGACCAGCCAGCACCGAACAATGAAGTTCAGAGATAACTTTACTAGTCCACCTATCAGGGACGAACAGTTTCTCGGCCGGACAACGATCAGGTTTATTAACCTGAAATTTCTGCAACACTCTCCGCAAATCAGGAGAGATGGCAGACACAATGACTCCTTCCTTGAGGATACTCGCCGGCTCAGATAACCCCGTAGAGTCGGGCACAAAACTCCTAGACAGAGCATCCGCCTTCACATTTTTAGAGCCCGGAAGGTACGAAATCACAAAATCAAAACGAGCAAAAAATAACGACCAACGGGCCTGTCTAGGATTCAAGCGCTTGGCAGACTCGAGATAAGTAAGATTCTTATGATCATTCAATACCACCACGCGATGCTTAGCTCCCTCAAGCCAATGACGCCACTCCTCGAATGCCCACTTCATGGCCAGCAACTCTCGCTTGCCCACATCATAATTACGCTCAGCAGCAGAAAATTTCCTGGAAAAGAAAGCACATGGTTTCAACACTGAGCAACCAGAACCTCTCTGTGACAAAACCGCCCCTGCTCCAATCTCAGAAGCATCAACCTCGACCTGGAACGGAAGAGAAACATCTGGTTGACACAACACAGGGGCACAGCAAAAACGACGCTTCAACTCCTGAAAAGCTTCCACGGCAGCAGAAGACCAATTAACCAAATCAGCACCCTTCTTGGTCAAATCGGTCAATGGTCTGGCAATGCTAGAAAAATTACAGATGAAGCGACGATAAAAATTAGCAAAGCCCAGGAATTTCTGCAGACTTTTCAGAGATGTCGGCTGAGTCCAATCCTGGATGGCCTGGACCTTAACCGGATCCATCTCGATAGTAGAAGGGGAAAAGATGAACCCCAAAAATGAAACTTTCTGCACACCGAAGAGACACTTTGATCCCTTCACGAACAAGGAATTAGCACGCAGTACCTGGAAAACCATTCTGACTTGCTTCACATGAGACTCCCAATCATCAGAGAAGATCAAAATGTCATCCAAGTAAACAATCAGGAATTTATCCAGATACTCACGGAAAATGTCATGCATAAAAGACTGAAAAACAGATGGAGCATTGGCAAGTCCGAACGGCATCACCAGATACTCAAAATGACCCTCGGGCGTATTAAATGCCGTTTTCCATTCATCTCCCTGCCTGATTCTCACCAGATTATACGCACCACGAAGATCAATCTTAGTAAACCAACTAGCCCCCTTAATCCGAGCAAACAAGTCAGATATCAATGGCAAGGGATACTGAAACTTAACAGTGATCTTATTAAGAAGGCAGTAATCAATACACGGTCTTAGCGAACCATCCTTTTTGGCTACAAAAAAGAACCCTGCTCCCAATGGTGATGACGATGGGCGAATATGTCCCTTCTCCAGGGATTCTTTCACATAACTGCGCATAGCGGTGTGTTCAGGCACGGACAAATTAAATAAACGACCCTTAGGGAATTTACTACCAGGAATCAAATTGATAGCACAATCACAATTCCTATGCGGAGGTAGGGCATCAGACTTGGGCTCTTCAAATACATCCTGAAAGTCAGACAAGAACTCTGGGATGTCAGAAGGAATGGATGACGAAATAGACAAAAATGG
The DNA here is from genome assembly GCF_032444005.1 of Ranitomeya imitator. Taxonomy (NCBI): domain Eukaryota; kingdom Metazoa; phylum Chordata; class Amphibia; order Anura; family Dendrobatidae; genus Ranitomeya; species Ranitomeya imitator. The sequence goes on along the minus strand of NC_091282.1, from coordinate 515,277,603 downwards.
AACATCACCATGTACTCCCTGACAACCCCAGCTGGTTACCGACATAGAGTTCCAATCTAATACTGGATTATGGGTTTGTAGCCATGGCAACCCCAACACGACCACATCATGCAGATTATGCAGTACCAGAAAGCGAATAACTTCCTGATGTGCAGGAGCCATGCACATGGTCAGCTGGGCCCAGTACTGAGGCTTATTCTTGGCCAAAGGTGTAGCATCAATTCCTCTCAACGGAATAGGACACCGCAAAGGCTCCAAGAAAAATCCACAACGTTTAGCATAATCTAAATCCATCAGATTCAGGGCAGCGCCTGAATCCACAAACGCCATGACAGAATACGATGACAAAGAGCATATCAAGGTAATGGACAGAAGGAATTTGGACTGTACAGTACCAATGACGGCAGAGCTATCGAACCGCCTAGTGCGCTTAGGACAATTAGAAATAGCATGAGTGGAATCACCACAGTAGAAACACAGCCTGTTCAGACGTCTGTGTTCTTGCCGTTCAACTTTAGTCATAGTCCTGTCGCACTGCATAGGCTCAGGTTTACTCTCAGACAATACCGCCAGATGGTGCACAGATTTACGCTCGCGCAAGCGACGACCGATCTGAATGGCCAAGGACATAGACTCATTCAAACCAGCAGGCATAGGAAATCCCACCATGACATCCTTAAGAGCTTCAGAGAGACCCTTACTGAACCAAGCCGCCAGTGCAGATTCATTCCACAGAGTGAGTACTGACCACTTCCTAAATTTCTGACAATATACTTCTATATCATCCTGACCCTGGCATAAAGCCAGCAAATTTTTCTCAGCCTGATCCACTGAATTAGGCTCATCGTAAAGCAATCCAAGCGCCTGGAAAAACGCATCAACATTACTCAATGCAGGGTCTCCTGGCGCAAGAGAAAACGCCCAGTCCTGTGGGTCGCCGCACAAAAAAGAAATAATAATCAAAACCTGTTGAATAGGATTACCAGAAGAATGAGGTTTCAAGGCCAGAAATAGCTTACAATTATTTTTGAAGCTCAGGAACTTAGTTCTGTCACCAAAAAACAAATCAGGAATAGGAATTCTTGGTTCTAGCATAGATTTCTGATCAATTGTATCTTGAATCTTTTGTACATTTACATTATCCATTGAGGAGCACAGAGCCTGAATATCCATGTCCACAGCTGTGTCCTGAAGCACTCTAATGTCTAGGGGAAAAAAAAACAAAACTGAAGACAGAGCTGAGGAAAAAAAAATGATGTCAGGACTTCTTTTTTCCCTCTATTGAGAATCATTGGTTTGGGATCCTTGTACTGTTATGCTGTACTATCAGGCAACACAGTGTGCAGTAATCAGCGCACATACAGTGATATGGCAATAACCCAAAAACAATAGAACAAGCTCTGAGACGTGGAATCTCTGCAGACTGCAATACCTGAACCTATCCTCACACAACTAAAAGCAGCAGTGGATTGCGCCTAACACTACCGATGCAACTCGGCACTGCCTGAGGAGCTGACTAGCCTGAAGATAGAAATACAAGCCTGACTTGCCTCAGAGAAATACCCCAAAGGAATAGGCAGCCCCCCACATATAATGACTGTTAGCAAGATGAAAAGACAAAACGTAGGAATGAAATAGATTCAGCAAAGTGAGGCCCGATATTCTAGACAGAGCGAGGATAGCAAAGAGAACTATGCAGTCTACAAAAAACCCTAAAGCAGAACCACGCAAAGGGGGGCAAAAAGACCCACCGTGCCGAACTAACGGCACGGCGGTGCACCCTTTGCGTCTCAGAGCTTCCAGCAAAAGAGAATAACACAGCTGGACAGAAAAAACGGAAACAAAAACAAAGTAACACTTATCTAGCAGAGCTGCAGGCCACAGGAAAGATGCAGTAGCTCAGATCCAACACTGGAACATTGACAAGGAGCAAGGAAGACAGACTCAGGTGGAGTTAAATAGCAAGGCAGCCAACGAGCTCACCAAAACACCTGAGGGAGGAAGCACAGAGGCTGCAATACCACTTGTGACCACAGGAGTGAATTCAGCCACAGAATTCACAACAAAAGCTGAGCGTCAATATTCTTGTTTTCAGCCTCTAGGAATTTTAAAACTGCATTGGGGGTACAACTTTGGTAGGGCCTACTAACGGTGTCTGCCGCCCCAAGGTGTGCCCCAGGTTTCGTCCACATTGCTTCGGTCTTCCGACTCTCGTTTAGTAGTTGTAGAAAACTACACTGCATTAGGCCTACAAATTGGGTATGGGGTGTAGAGACGGTGTGTTCCACTCCAAGTTGTTCTCCAGGTTGCCTTTCCTGAACTTCTATCTTCAGGCTCTCGTTTAGTAGTTGTTGGAAACTACACTGCATTAGGCCTACAAAATGGGTATGGGGTGTAGAGAGATGGTGTGTTCCACTCCAAGGTGTTCCCCAGGTTTCCTCGCCATTGCTTCCATCTTAATGCTCTCGTTTAGTAGTTGTTGTAAACTACGCTGCATTAGGCCTACAAATTGGGTATGGGGTGTAGAGAGATGGTGTGTTCCACTCCAAGGTGTTCCCCGGGTTTCCTCGCCATTGCTTCGATCTTCTGGCTCTCGTTTAGTAGTTGTTGGAAACTACACTGCATTAGGCCTACAAATTGGGTATGGGGTGTAGAGAGATGGTGTGCTCCACTCCAAGGTGTTCCCCAGGTTTCGTCCACATTGCTTCGGTCTTCCGACTCTCGTTTAGTAGTTGTAGAAAACTACACTGCATTAGGCCTACAAATTGGGTATGGGGTGTAGAGAGATGGTGTGTTCCACTCCAAGGTGTTCCCCAGGTTTCGTCCACATTGCTTCGGTCTTCCGACTCTCGTTTAGTAGTTGTAGAAAACTACACTGCATTAGGCCTACAAATTGGGTATGGGGTGTAGAGAGATGGTGTGTTCCACTCTATGGTGTTCTCCAGGTTGCCTTTCCTGAGCTTCTATCTTCAGGCTCTCGTTTAGTAGTTGTTGGAAAGTACGCTGCATTAGGCCTACAAAATGGGTATGGGGTGTAGAGAGATGGTGTGTTCCACTCCAAGGTGTTCCCCAGGTTTCCTCGCCATTGCTTCCATCTTAATGCTCTCGTTTAGTAGTTGTTGGAAACTACGCTGCATTAGGCCTACAAATTTGGTATGGGGTGTAGAGAGATGGTGAGTTCCACTCCAAGGTGTTCTCCAGGTTGCCTTTCCTGAGCTTCTATCTTCAGGCTCTCGTTTAGTAGTTGTTGGAAACTACACTGCATTAGGCCTACAAAATGGGTATGGGGTGTAGAAAGATGGTGTGTTTCACTCCAAGGTGTTCCCCAGGTTTCCTCGCCATTGCTTCCATCTTAATGCTCTCATTTAGTAGTTGTTGGAAACTACGCTGCAATAGGCCTACAAATTGGGTATGGGGTGTGTTGTGAATTCTGTGGCTGAATTCACTCCTGTGGTCACAAGTGGTATTGCAGCCTCTGGGCTTCCTCCCTCAGGTATTTTGGTGAGCTCGTTGGCTGCCTTGCTATTTAACTCCACCTGAGTCTGTCTTCCTTGCTCCTTGTCAATGTTCCAGTGTTGGATCTGAGCTACTGCATCTTTCCTGTGGCCTGCTGCTCTGCTAGATAAGCGTTACTTTGTTTTTGTTTCCGTTTTTTCTGTCCAGCTGTGCTTCTCTTTTGCTGGAAGCTCTGAGACGCAAAGGGTGCACCGCCGTGCCGTTAGTTCGGCACGGTGGGTCTTTTTGCCCCCCTTTGCGTGGTTCTGCTTTAGGGTTTTTTGTAGACTGCATAGTTCTCTTTGCTATCCTCGCTCTGTCTAGAATATCGGGCCTCACTTTGCTGAATCTATTTCATTCCTACGTTTTGTCTTTTCATCTTGCTAACAGTCATTATATGTGGGGGGCTGCCTATTCCTTTGGGGTATTTCTCTGAGGCAAGTCAGGCTTGTATTTCTATCTTCAGGCTAGTCAGCTCCTCAGGCAGTGCCGAGTTGCATAGGTAGTGTTAGGCGCAATCCACTGCTGCTTTTAGTTGTGTGAGGATAGGTTCAGGTATTGCAGTCTGCAGAGATTCCACGTCTCAGAGCTTGTTCTATTGTTTTTGGGTTATTGCCATATCACTGTATGTGCGCTGATTACTGCACACTGTGTTGCCTGATAGCACAGCATAACAGTACAAGGAGCCAAACCAATGATTCTCAATAGAGGGAAAAAAGAAGTCCTGACATCATTTTTTTTTTTCCTCAGCTCTGTCTTCAGTTTTTTTTTTTTGTTTTTTTTCCCCTAGACATTAGAGTGCTTCAGGACACAGCTGTGGACATGGATATTCAGGCTCTGTGCTCCTCAATGGATAATCTCGTTATAAATGTACAAAAGATTCAAGATACAATTGATCAGAAATCTATGCTAGAGCCAAGAATTCCTATTCCTGATTTGTTTTTTGGTGACAGAACTAAGTTCCTGAGCTTCAAAAATAATTGTAAGCTATTTCTGGCCTTGAAACCTCATTCTTCTGGTAATCCTATTCAACAGGTTTTGATTTTTATTTCTTTTTTGCGCGGCGACCCACAGGACTGGGCGTTTTCTCTTGCGCCAGGAGACCCTGCATTGAGTAATGTTGATGCGTTTTTCCAGGCGCTTGGATTGCTTTACGATGAGCCTAATTCAGTGGATCAGGCTGAGAAAAATTTGCTGGCTTTATGCCAGGGTCAGGATGATATAGAAGTATATTGTCAGAAATTTAGGAAGTGGTCAGTACTCACTCTGTGGAATGAATCTGCACTGGCGGCTTGGTTCAGAAAGGGTCTCTCTGAAGCTCTTAAGGATGTCATGGTGGGATTTCCTATGCCTGCTGGTTTGAATGAGTCTATGTCCTTGGCCATTCAGATCGGTCGTCGCTTGCGCGAGCGTAAATCTGTGCACCATCTGGCGGTATTGTCTGAGAGTACACCTGAGCCTATGCAGTGCGACAGGACTATGACTAAAGTTGAACGGCAAGAACACAGACGTCTGAACAGGCTGTGTTTCTACTGTGGTGATTCCACTCATGCTATTTCTAATTGTCCTAAGCGCACTAGGCGGTTCGATAGCTCTGCCGTCATTGGTACTGTACAGTCCAAATTCCTTTTGTCCATTACCTTGATATGCTCTTTGTCATCGTACTCTGTCATGGCGTTTGTGGATTCAGGCGCTGCCCTGAATCTGATGGATTTGGATTATGCTAAACGTTGTGGATTTTTCTTGGAGCCTTTGCGGTGTCCTATTCCGTTGAGAGGAATTGATACTACACCTTTGGCCAAGAATAAGCCTCAGCACTGGGCCCAGCTGACCATGTGCATGGCTCCTGCACATCAGGAAGTTATTCGCTTTCTGGTACTGCATAATCTGCATGATGTGGTCGTGTTGGGGTTGCCATGGCTACAAACCCATAATCCAGTATTAGATTGGAACTCTATGTCGGTAACCAGCTGGGGTTGTCAGGGAGTACATGGTGATGTTCCATTTTTGTCTATTTCGTCATCCATTCCTTCTGACATCCCAGAGTTCTTGTCTGACTTTCAGGATGTATTTGAAGAGCCCAAGTCTGATGCCCTACCTCCGCATAGGAATTGTGATTGTGCTATCAATTTGATTCCTGGTAGTAAATTCCCTAAGGGTCGTTTATTTAATTTGTCCGTGCCTGAACACACCGCTATGCGCAGTTATGTGAAAGAATCCCTGGAGAAGGGACATATTCGCCCATCGTCATCACCATTGGGAGCAGGGTTCTTTTTTGTAGCCAAAAAGGATGGTTCGCTAAGACCGTGTATTGATTACCGCCTTCTTAATAAGATCACTGTTAAGTTTCAGTATCCCTTGCCATTGATATCTGACTTGTTTGCTCGGATTAAGGGGGCTAGTTGGTTTACTAAGATTGATCTTCGTGGTGCGTATAATCTGGTGAGAATCAGGCAGGGAGATGAATGGAAAACGGCATTTAATACGCCCGAGGGTCATTTTGAGTATCTGGTGATGCCGTTCGGACTTGCCAATGCTCCATCTGTTTTTCAGTCTTTTATGCATGACATTTTCCGTGAGTATCTGGATAAATTCCTGATTGTTTACTTGGATGACATTTTGATCTTCTCTGATGATTGGGAGTCTCATGTGAAGCAAGTCAGAATGGTTTTCCAGGTACTGCGTGCTAATTCCTTGTTCGTGAAGGGATCAAAGTGTCTCTTCGGTGTGCAGAAAGTTTCATTTTTGGGGTTCATTTTTTCCCCTTCTACTATCGAGATGGATCCGGTTAAGGTCCAGGCCATCCAGGATTGGACTCAGCCGACATCTCTGAAAAGTCTGCAGAAATTCCTGGGCTTTGCTAATTTTTATCGTCGCTTCATCTGTAATTTTTCTAGCATTGCCAGACCATTGACCGATTTGACCAAGAAGGGTGCTGATTTGGTTAATTGGTCTTCTGCTGCCGTGGAAGCTTTTCAGGAGTTGAAGCTTCGTTTTTGCTGTGCCCCTGTGTTGTGTCAACCAGATGTTTCTCTTCCGTTCCAGGTCGAGGTTGATGCTTCTGAGATTGGAGCAGGGGCGGTTTTGTCACAGAGAAGTTCTGGTTGCTCAGTGTTAAAACCATGTGCTTTCTTTTCCAGGAAATTTTCTGCTGCTGAGCGTAATTATGATGTGGGCAACCGAGAGTTGCTGGCCATGAAGTGGGCATTCGAGGAGTGGCGTCATTGGCTTGAGGGAGCTAAGCATCGCGTGGTGGTATTGACTGATCATAAGAATCTTACTTATCTCGAGTCTGCCAAGCGCTTGAATCCTAGACAGGCCCGTTGGTCGTTATTTTTTGCTCGTTTTGATTTTGTGATTTCGTACCTTCCGGGCTCTAAAAATGTGAAGGCGGATGCTCTGTCTAGGAGTTTTGTGCCCGACTCTCCGGGGTTATCTGAGCCGGCGAGTATCCTCAAGGAAGGAGTCATTGTGTCTGCCATCTCTCCTGATTTGCGGAGAGTGTTGCAGAAATTTCAGGCTAATAAACCTGATCGTTGTCCGGCCGAGAAACTGTTCGTCCCTGATAGGTGGACTAGTAAAGTTATCTCTGAACTTCATTGTTCGGTGCTGGCTGGTCATCCAGGAATCTTTGGTACCAGAGAGTTAGTGGCTAGATCCTTCTGGTGGCCATCTCTGTCACGGGATGTGCGTGCTTTTGTGCAGTCCTGTGGGATTTGTGCTAGGGCTAAGCCCTGCTGTTCACGTGCCAGTGGGTTGCTTTTGCCCTTGCCGGTCCCGAAGAGGCCTTGGACACATATTTCGATGGATTTCATTTCTGACCTTCCCGTTTCTCAAAAGATGTCGGTCATTTGGGTGGTCTGTGATCGCTTTTCTAAAATGGTCCATCTGGTGCCCTTGGTTAAATTGCCTTCCTCCTCTGATTTGGTGCCTTTGTTCTTCCAGCATGTGGTTCGTTTGCATGGCATTCCTGAGAATATTGTTTCTGACAGAGGTTCCCAGTTTGTCTCGAGGTTCTGGCGAGCCTTTTGTGGTAGGATGGGCATTGACCTATCTTTTTCCTCGGCCTTCCATCCTCAGACTAATGGCCAGACCGAACGAACCAATCAGACCTTGGAAACATATCTGAAATGTTTTGTTTCTGCTGACCAGGATGATTGGGTGTCATTTTTGCCGTTGGCTGAGTTCTCCCTTAATAATCGGGCCAGCTCGGCTACCTTGGTCTCTCCATTTTTCTGCAATTCTGGGTTCCATCCTCGTTTCTCTTCAGGACAGGTTGAGTCTTCGGACTGTCCTGGTGTGGATTCTGTGGTGGACAGGTTGCAGCAGATCTGGACTCAGGTAGTGGACATTTTGACCTTGTCCCAGGAGAAGGCTCAGCTTTTCGCTAATCGTAGACGCCGTGTGGGTCCCCGACTTCGTGTTGGGGATCTGGTTTGGTTATCTTCTCGTCATATTCCTATGAAGGTTTCCTCTCCTAAATTTAAACCTCGTTTTATTGGTCCATATAGGATTTCTGAGATTCTTAATCCGGTGTCTTTTCGTCTGACCCTCCCAGACTCCTTTTCCATACATAATGTATTCCATAGGTCGTTGTTGAGAAGATACGTGGCGCCTATGGTTCCATCTGTGGAGCCTCCTGCCCCTGTTTTGGTGGAGGGGGAATTGGAGTATATTGTGGAGAAAATTTTGGATTCTCGTGTCTCTAGACGGAAACTCCAGTATCTGGTCAAATGGAAGGGTTATGCTCAGGAGGATAATTCCTGGGTTTTTGCCTCTGATGTCCATGCCCCAGATCTTGTTTGTGCCTTTCATGTGGCTCATCCTGGTCGGCCTGGGGGTTCTGGTGAGGGTTCAGTGACCCCTCCTCAAGGGGGGGGTACTGTTGTGAATTCTGTGGCTGAATTCACTCCTGTGGTCACAAGTGGTATTGCAGCCTCTGGGCTTCCTCCCTCAGGTGTTTTGGTGAGCTCGTTGGCTGCCTTGCTATTTAACTCCACCTGAGTCTGTCTTCCTTGCTCCTTGTCAATGTTCCAGTGTTGGATCTGAGCTACTGCATCTTTCCTGTGGCCTGCTGCTCTGCTAGATAAGTGTTACTTTGTTTTTGTTTCCGTTTTTTCTGTCCAGCTGTGCTTCTCTTTTGCTGGAAGCTCTGAGACGCAAAGGGTGCACCGCCGTGCCGTTAGTTCGGCACGGTGGGTCTTTTTGCCCCCCTTTGCGTGGTTCTGCTTTAGGGTTTTTTGTAGACTGCATAGTTCTCTTTGCTATCCTCGCTCTGTCTAGAATATCGGGCCTCACTTTGCTGAATCTATTTCATTCCTACGTTTTGTCTTTTCATCTTGCTAACAGTCATTATATGTGGGGGGCTGCCTTTTCCTTTGGGGTATTTCTCTGAGGCAAGTCAGGCTTGTATTTCTATCTTCAGGCTAGTCAGCTCCTCAGGCAGTGCCGAGTTGCATAGGTAGTGTTAGGCGCAATCCACTGCTGCTTTTAGTTGTGTGAGGATAGGTTCAGGTATTGCAGTCTGCAGAGATTCCACGTCTCAGAGCTTGTTCTATTGTTTTTGGGTTATTGCCATATCACTGTATGTGCGCTGATTACTGCACACTGTGTTGCCTGATAGCACAGCATAACAGGGGTGTAGAGAGATGGTGTGTTCCACTCCAAGGTGTTCTCCAGGTTGCCTTTCCTGAGCTTCTATCTTCAGGCTCTCGTTTAGTAGTTGTTGGAAATTACACTGCGTTAGGCCTACAAAATGGGTATGGGGTGTAGAGAGATGGTGTGTTCCACTCCAAGGTGTTCCCCAGGTTTCCTCGCCATTGCTTCCATCTTAATGCTCTCGTTTAGTAGTTGTTGGAAACTACGCTGCATTAGGCCTACAAATTGGGTATGGGGTGTAGAGAGATGGTGTGTTCCACTCCAAGGTGTTCTCCAGGTTGCCTTTCCTGAGCTTCTATCTTCAGGCTCTCGTTTAGTAGTTGTTGGAAACTACAATGCATTAGGCCTACAAAATGGGTATGGGGTGTAGAGAGATGGTGTGTTCCACTCCAAGGTGTTCTCCAGGTTGCCTTTCCTGAGCTTCTATCTTCAGGCTCTCGTTTAGTAGTTGTTGGAAACTACACTGCATTAGGCCTACAAAATGGGTATGGTGTTATGAAAGGCAATTCAGTACCACAATGGACATAGCGGTCAGAGCACATACAGTGATCTGACAATAACCCAAAATCATAGAACGAGCTCTGAGACGTGGGAACTCTGCAGACCGCAATCCCTAATCCTCTCCAAACAACACTAGAGGCAGCCGTGGATTGCACCTAACTCTGCCTATTCAACTCGGCACAGCCTGAGAAACTAACTAGCCTGAAGATAGAAAATAAGTCTACCTTGCCTCAGAGAAATACCCCAAAGGAAAAGGCAGCCCCCCACATATAATGACTGTTAGTTAAGATGAAAAGACAAACGTAGAGATGAAATAGATTCAGCAAAGTGAGGCCCGACTTTCTTAACAGAGCGAGGATAGAAAAGGCAACTTTGCGGTCTACACAAAACCCTAAAGAAAACCACACAAAGGGGGCAAAAAGACCCTCCGTACCGAACTAACGGCACGGAGGTACACCCTTTGCGTCCCAGAGCTTCCAGCAACAAATTAGACAAGCTGGACAGAAAAAATAGCAAACAAATAGCAAAGAAGAACTTAGCTATGCAGAACAGCAGGCCACAGGAATGATCCAGGGAAAAGCAAGTCCAACACTGGAACATTGACAGGAAGCCAGGATCAAAGCATTAGGTGGAGTTAAGTAGAGAAGCACCTAACGACCTCACCAGATCACCTGAGGGAGGAAACTCAGAAGCCGCAGTACCACTTCCCTCCACCAACAGAAGCTCACAGAGAGAATCAGCCGAAGTACCACTTGTGACCACAGGAGGGAGCTCTGCCAGAGAATTCACAACAGTACCCCCCCCTTGAGGAGGGGTCACCGAACCCTCACCAGAGCCCCCAGGCCGACCAGGATGAGCCACATGAAAGGCACGAACAAGATCGGGAGCATGGACATCAGAGGCAAAAACCCAGGAATTATCTTCCTGAGCATAACCCTTCCATTTAACCAGATACTGGAGTTTCCGTCTAGAAACACGAGAATCCAAAATCTTCTCCACAATATACTCCAATTCCCCCTCCACCAAAACCGGGGCAGGAGGATCAACAGATGGAACCATAGGTGCCACGTATCTCCGCAACAATGACCTATGGAATACGCTATGTATGGAAAAAGAATCTGGAAGGGTCAGACGAAAAGACACAGGATTAAGAACCTCAGAAATCCTATACGGACCAATGAAACGAGGTTTAAACTTAGGAGAGGAAACCTTCTGCACACCAAAGAGACACTTTAATCCCTTCACAAACAAAGAATTAGCACGCAGGACCTGAAAAACTGTTCTGACCTGCTTCACATGAGACTCCCAATCATCCGAGAAGACCAAAATGTCATCCAAGTACACAATCAGGAATTTATCCAGGTACTCTCGGAAGATGTCATGCATAAAGGACTGAAACACTGATGGAGCATTGGCAAGTCCGAATGGCATCACTAGATACTCAAAATGACCCTCGGGCGTATTAAATGCAGTTTTCCATTCATCTCCTCGCCTGATTCGCACCAGATTATACGCACCACGAAGATCTATCTTGGTGAACCAACTAGCCCCCTTTATCCGAGCAAACAAATCAGATAACAATGGCAAGGGGTACTGAAATTTAACCGTAATCTTATTTAGAAGGCGGTAATCTATACAAGGTCTCAGCGAACCATCCTTCTTGGCTACAAAAAAGAACCCTGCTCCTAATGGTGACGATGACGGGCGAATATGCCCCTTCTCCAGGGATTCCTTCACATAACTGCGCATAGCGGCGTGCTCAGGCACGGATAAATTAAACAGTCGACCTTTTGGGAATTTACTACCAGGAATCAAATTGATAGCACAATCACAATCCCTATGCGGAGGTAGGGCATCGGACTTGGGCTCATCAAATACATCCCGGTAATCAGACAAGAACTCTGGAACCTCAGAAGGGGTGGATGACGAAATTGACAGAAATAGAACATCACCATGTACCCCCTGACAACCCCAGCTGGACACCGACATGGATTTCCAATCTAATACTGGATTGTGGGCTTGTAGCCATGGCAACCCCAACACAACCACATCATGCAGATTATGCAACACCAGAAAGCGAATAACCTCCTGATGTGCAGGAGCCATGCACATGGTCAGCTGGGTCCAGTATTGAGGCTTATTCTTGGCCAAAGGCGTGGCATCAATTCCTCTCAATGGAATAGGACACTGCAAGGGCTCTAAGAGAAACCCACAACGCTTAGCATACTCCAAGTCCATCAAATTCAGGGCAGCGCCTGAATCCACAAATGCCATGACAGAATACGATGACAAAGAACAGATCAAGGTAACGGACAGAAGAAATTTTGACTGTACCGTACCAATGGTGGCAGACCTAGCGAACCGCTTAGTGCGCTTAGGACAATCAGAGATAGCATGAGTGGAATCACCACAGTAGAAACACAGCCCATTCAGACGTCTGTGTTCTTGCCGTTCAACTCTGGTCAAAGTCCTATCGCACTGCATAGGCTCAGGTTTAAGCTCAGGTAATACCGCCAAATGGTGCACAGATTTACGCTCACGCAAGCGTCGACCGATCTGAATGGCCAAAGACATAGACTCATTCAAATCAGCAGGCATAGGAAATCCCACCATGACATCCTTAAGGGCTTCAGAGAGACCCTTTCTGAACATAGCTGCCAGCGCAGATTCATTCCATTGAGTGAGCACTAGTGTTGAGCATTCCGATACCGCAAGTATCGGGTATCGGCCGATATTTGCGGTATCGGAATTCCGATACACTGCCTCACACAGTTGTCCTTTTTTGCTCATAGTGCAGCCTGCTGCACATTTTTTCTCAAATTTCCTATTAGTGTTTTTCCACCAGTCTCCAGCTAAATTGTGGAAAAACACTACATAGGATAACCTAGAGGGGGGTTTTTGGGCCTTGCAGCGCCGTTTACGGCTGTCTGCACGGTCTCCGTGTGAGCCCAGCTCGCCCTGTAGTCTGTGTGCAGCCATAGCCGGTTGGATTCAGCTCAGGGTTCGTTACTGGCTCATACCTTGAGAAAAATTTTCCTTTTTTTCAAATAGTGCAGCCTGTTTAAAAATTTTAAAAAAAATTCCCTATTAGTGTTTTTCCACCCGTCTCCAGCTAAATTGTGGAAAAACACTACATAGGATAACCTAGAGGGGGTTTTTGGGCCTTGCAGCGCCGTTTACGGCTGTCTGCACGGTCTCCGTGTGAGCCCAGCTCGCCCTGTCGTCTGTGTGCAGCCATAGCCGGCTGGATTCAGCTCAGGGTTCGTTACTGGCTCATACCTTGAGAAAAATTTTCCTTTTTTTCAAATAGTGCAGCCTGTTTAAAAATTTTTAAAAAAATTCCCTATTAGTGTTTTTCCACCCGTCTCCAGCTAAATTGTGGAAAAACACTACATAGGATAACCTAGAGGGGGGTTTTTGGGCCTTGCAGCGCCGTTTACGGCTGTCTGCACGGTCTCCGTGTGAGCCCAGCTCGCCCTGTCGTCTGTGTGCAACCATAGCCGGTTGGATTCAGCTCAGGGTTCGTTACTGGCTCATACCTTGAGAAAAATTTTCCTTTTTTTCAAATAGTGCAGCCTGTTTAAAATTAAAAAAAAAAATTCCTATTAGTGTTTTTCCACCCGTCTCCAGCTAAATAGTGGAAAAACACTACATAGGATAACCTAGAGGGGGTTTATTGGGCCTTGCAGCGCCGTTTACGGCTGTCTGCACGGTCTCTGTGTGAGCGCAGCTCGCCCTGTAGTCTGTGTGCAGCTATAGCCGGTTGGATTCAGCTCAGGGTGCGTTACTGCCTCATACCTTGAAAAACAATTTCCTTTTTTTCAAATAGTGCAGCCTGTTTAAAATTTAAAAAAAAAAATCCTATTAGTGTCTTTCCACCCGTCTCCAGCTAAATAGTGGAAAAACACTACATAGGATAACCTAGAGGAGGGTTTTTTGGCCTTGCAGCGCCGTTTACGGCTGTCTGCACGGTCTCCGTGTGATTTAAACTAGCTCTGTAGCCCGATCTGCACAAAAAAAAAAGTAAAGTTCACCAAACACAACTTAACACTTGTGTAGGCCACATTTGAAAAATAATAAAGTTTAGTCCACACTTTACAACATTAGTGTTTCTTACACCTGTTAGGAGGAGCATTTCAGGAATAAGCACACTAAGGCCTTAGTACTTTTCTGCTTATCTTTATCTGTCAACCAAGATGAAGAGGGCAGGGAGTAAGGCACGTGGGCGTGGGCGCGGAGCAGGGAGAGGAGCAGGGAGAGGACTTAGTGATTCTGTGCCTGCTGCGGGCGCCGGTGACTCGTCGTCAATCAGTTTCAGCAGGGAACAGTCCTTCATGCGCAGCTTTGTCGGAGAGCACCGTGCACCGCTGCTGCGTGAAGACCAAATTGAAGCCGTTGTCGGGTGGATGGCAGCTAACGCCTCGGCATCGACTTCAGTTAGTGCCACATCCTCTCAGGCACAGAGCACTGGAGAGCAGCCATCTGTCTCTTCACCACCTGCCAAATTGGCCAGGCAGTCAGAGAGCCCAGGACAGGAGCCGTCTCTACTTCTGTTCTCTGAATCTCTTGGCTTGGAAACAGGGGGCCAGCCAAGCAGCATTGGAGAAATAGAAGAAGAGGCAGTGTGCAGTGATGCCCAACAGCTTTTCCTCTCTGACTCTGAAGAGGCAGGTGGGCCAGTGCCTCCGGTGACCACAGCGCAGTACGCATCTGATGATGAAACTCAGGTGCCGCTTTCTGATGCGTACTGTGCTGCCGAGACTACCCAGGAGGAGCAGTTGGTGGCAGAGGGTAGTGGAGATGATGAGGTCCTTGACCCATCGTGGCGTGAGGAACAGGAAGGTGGTGGGAGCAGCTCTGAGGAAGAGCTTCCCCTTACGGGCCAAAGAGGGAGAGGGAGGGGGAAGACTGCGGAGCCTGTAGCCTCCACTTTGGCACCCGTTAGGAGCCTGTCTCTTTCCAAAGCCAAAAAGAGCGCTCCCAAGACTTGCAGTGCCTGGTCCTTTTTTGACACAGTTGCAGATGACATTTGTTTTGTCAAATGCAAGCTGTGTCATCAGAAAGTAAAAAGAGGGAAAAATGTCAGCAACCTCAATACCACAAATATGTGGAAACATGTGCGGACCAGGCACGCGGTGGAGTTACAGAAACAGACTGAAGATGTAGGCCAACCAACAGCGGCAGCTACCACCTCTTCAGCTCGTGTTGCCTCTTCCTCCAGCTCACACACAACTGGTTTGACTTCCTCCCAGGATCGCCATGGAAGAACCTCTGGCACTGTTGTCCAGAGACCTTGTGTAATTCCACCCACAGCACCACCTTCCCAGTCATCCTCACACTCCCAGTCTACTCTACAGCCATCGGTAGTACAGGCATGGGAGAAAAGGCGGGCATTCTCGGCCAACCACCCCCGAGCACAGGCTCTGAATGCAGGCATTGCCAAACTGTTGTCCCTGGAAATGCTCTCGTTCAGGCTGGTGGAGACTGACAGCTTCCGTGACTTGATGGCATTGGCAGTACCACAGTACAAGGTGCCCAGCCGCTTTTACTTCAGCAGGCAGGCTGTCCCTGCCCTGCACAGGCATGTTGAGGCAAACATAAAACATGTGCTACTGAACGCCGTCAGTAGCAAGGTCCACCTCACCACCGATGCGTGGACCAGTCAGCATGGACAGGGGCGATACGTTTCCCTCACTGCCCATTGGGTTAATGTTGTTGAGCCAGGTACAGATCGTGCGAGTGGCGCAGGACGTGTCCTGCCCACTCCAAGGATTGCAGGAATCCAGTCTGTACGCATCGACTCCTCCTCTTACACCAGTTCCTCAGATTCCTCTCTGCAGGATCCGTCACAGTCCACCTCCACATGGACCCGTGAACGTTTACCTATGACCGACATGAGCACAGCTGTGGCCAAACGTCAGTAGGCCGTCTTGAAACTAGTTTCATTGGGGCATCGAAGCCACACAGCGCAGGAGCTCTGGAATGCCATCAAGCAGGAGAGCGATGTGTGGTTACTGCCAGCGAATCTCCAGCCAGGCATGGTAGTGTGTGACAATGGCCGAAATCTGGTGGCAGCTTTGGCCCTTGGCAACCTCACTCACATCCCATGTCTGGCACATGTGCTCAATTTGGTTGTGCAGAGTTTTCTGAGGGACTATCCGGATCTTGATGCCCTGCTGCACAAGGTCCGCCTAGAGTGTGCTCACTTGCGGCGTTCCAGCATGGCCAGATCCCGCATTGCTGCTTTGCAGCACCGATTCCGCCTTCCGGAACACCGCATCATATGTGACCTACCTACCCGGTGGAATTCCATGTTACATATGTTGGAGCGGTTGTGTGAGCAGCAGCAAGCAGTTATGGAGTACCAGCTGCATCAGGCGCAAAGAAGTCGCAGTCAGCGCCGATCAGACTTCACAACCACAGAGTGGGCCACTATGAAGGACATCTGCCAGGTTTTGCGTCCTTTTGATTACTCCACGCGGATGGCAAGTGCAGATGATGCACTAGTCAGCATGACTGTCCCCCTTATCTGCCTGCTCAGCAAACTTTGCAAGGGTTAAGGGATGATGTTGTGGAAGAGGTGGAGGATGAGGAGTCACCTTTTCCATCAGCTTCTGGAGAGTCAGCGCCACGTGGTTCCTCACAAAGGGGTACGCAGGGGCCAATTTGTGAGGAGGATGAGGAGGAGTCAATGGAGGAGGAAGAGCTCCGTCCAGAGGAGGGAGCAACACAATTGTCCAGTGGTCAGTGTGTACAGCGAGGGTGGGGTGATGACGAGCGGGCAGAGATCATGTCTCAAGCAGGGGACAGCGTTTCTGGGCCAGTTGGCACTCTGCAGCACATGGTGGATTTCATGCTGCAGTGCCTGAGAAACGACCGCCGCATCGACCACATTCTCAACATGCCTGATTATTGGGTGTTCACCCTCCTCGATCCTCGCTACCGGGACAACGTCCAAAACCTCATCCCAGCGTTGACCCGCGAGCGTAAATTGCGGGAGTACCACGACACACTGGTGAATTCCATCATCTTCTCCTGTCCAACTGAGAGGAGTGCTGCTAGTGCTTTACAAAGCAGCTCAGTGCGTCGAGGCAGTGGGGGAGGCTCTGCCCAAAGAGGGAGCAGATGCAGTGCCTCTGCCTAAGGCAAGCCCAGTATGGCACAACTCTGGCACACTTTTGTGTGCCCGCCCCAAATGTCTACACCATCACCGGCGGCTCCAGTCAGCAGGAGGCAACGGTTCCGTCAGATGGTGACAGACTACATGGCTTGCCCTCTTACTGTACTCCCAGACGGCTCTTCCCCGTTCAAGTTTTGGGTCTCTAAGCTGGATACATGGCCAGAGCTAAGCCAGTATGCATTGGAGGTGCTGGCTTGCCCTGCAGCTAGTGTCTTATCGGAACGTGTCTTTAGTGCCGCAGGTGGTGTACTAACAGACCGTCGCATGCGACTGTCCTCCGATAACGTTGACCGGCTTACTTTCCTGAAAATGAACCAGGCCTGGATCTCGCAGGAATTTGCCACTCCTCTGCCTGATTAAGTAATTGGGTGTCATCCAGGTCTCCTGCTGTGTTCATCTTTCTACCACCTGAACTGCTATTCCTGGGCTCCAACACCGCCAGTTGCGGCTCAGAAGTGCAGGCTGCACAGTAAAAACATACGACCCAGTGTTATTGGGTTTCAGTAACGTCAGCTGATCCCCAGCTGTGTAGCCGGCAATGTGTCCTGCGACCGCCACGCTGGCACAACAACCTAAATGTAAGGGAACCTGTCCCCCCCCCTGTCGTTTGTTACTGAAAGAGCCATCTTGTGCAGCAGTAATGCTGCACAAGGAAAAGGTAGCTCTTTTGGTTTAGCTCCTTGCACACGCAGAACTTAACACTTATAAAATGTGTTCACTGATACCGTTATACCGTCCCGGAGCTGGGACTTTCCTTCGTAATGTGACGCAGCACAGCCGTCATTCCTACCCCCTTGGTGCCATGCGCTGCCTCCTCAGCGTTGTTTTAAGCTGTCACGGAGCCTGCGCTGTTCTGTTATCCCTTGGGCATGCCCTATTTGCGCTGCCTGTCTTCTGACTTAATTTGGTGTCAGGCTGGCTGCGCCTGTGCGGCCGCGCTGCCCGAGATCCCGCCTCGCAGTGTCTTCTGATTGAGTCACACTGCGGGCCTGGGATCCATGGGCATGCGCAGTGCATATACTAGCCTCTCACTCCCCTTCTTCACGCTTCTTCAGACTAGGCGGCGTCAGCTGATCCCTAATAGCATGCCACGGCCGTGACGCCGCACAGTCTGAAGAAGCAGGAAGGAGGTGAGTGAGAGGCGATGATATGCACTGCGCCTGCCCATGGATCCAAGGCCTGCAGTGGGATTACGTTAGACGAGACTGCGAGGTGGGATCTGGAGCAGCGCGGACGCACAGGCACTGACAGCCTGACACCAAATTATGTCAGAAGACAGGCAGCGCTAATTGGGCATGGCCAAGGGCTAACAGAACAGCGCAGGCTCCGTGACAGCTTAAAACAACGCTGAGGAGGCAGCGCACGGCACCAAGGGGATAGGAATGACAGCTGTGCTGTGTCCCATTACGAAGGAAATTTGCACCTCCGGGACGGTTGAACGGTATAAGGGGACACATTTTTAGTGTTTACTTCAGTGTTTGCAAGGAGCATAATTAAAAGAGCAACCTTTTCCTTTTGCATCCTTAGTGCTGCACAAGATGGCTCTTTCAGCTACAAACGTCTTGGGGGGGGGGTTAAAGGTTCCCTTTCAACTTGCTCCAATCAGGCTTCGGCCTACACTCTGTTCCTCTGCTCCTCCTGCTGACCCTGGGCTCTAACACCGCCAGTTGGTGCCTGGAAGTGCTGTGTGCACAGTTAACAGTCGCTCCTCTGTTATTGGGGTTCAGTAACGTCAGCTGATCCCCAGCTGTGTGTGCGGCAATACCTCCAATCTGCTCCTCCTGCTGTCCCTGGGCTCTAACACCGCCAGTTGGTGCCTGGAAGTGCTGTCTGCACAGTCAACAGTCGCTCCTCTGTTATTGGGGTTCAGTAACGTCAGCTGATCCCCAGCTGTGTATCCGGCAACGTGTCATGCGACCGCCACGCTGGCACACCTAAAATGTAAAGGGACCTGTCCCCCCCTTCCCCTAGGCGTTTGTTACTGAAAGAGCCACCATGTGCAGCACTAATACTGCACAAGGGAAAGGTCGCTCTTGAAATTATGCTCCTTGCAAAGGCTGAACTACACACTCATGTAATGTGTCCCCTCACACCGTCCAACCGTCCCGGAGGTTGGACTTTCCTTTGTAATGTGACGCAGCACAGCCGTCATTGCTACCCCCTTGCCACCGTGCGCTGGCTCCTTAGCGTTGTTTAATTCTGTCATGGACCCTGCGCGGTTATGTTATCCCTTGGCCATGCACAGTTTGCGCTGCCCGTCCTCTGACATCATTTGTTGTCGTCCTGGCTGCGCCTGTGCGTCCACGCTGCCCGAAATCCCACCTCGCAGTGTCGTCTAATGTGATCCCACAGTGGGCCTGGTATCCATGGCCATGCGCAGTGCATATACTAGCCTCTCACTCCCCTTCTTCACGCTTCTTCAGACTAGGCGGCATCAGCTGATCCCTAATAGCATGCCATGGCCGTGACGCTGCACAGTCTGAAGAAGCAGGAAGGAGGTGAGTGAGAGGCGATGATATGCACTGCGCATGCCCATGGATCCCTGGCCCGCAGTGGGACTACATTAGATGACACTGCAAGATTGGATCTCGGGCAGCTTGGACGCACAGGCACTGCCAGCCTGACACCTACATGATGTCAGAAGACGGGCACCGCTAACTGTGCATGGCCAAGGGATAACATTACAGCGCGGGCTCCGTGACAGAACAAAACAACGTTGAGGAGGTGGCGCACGGCACCAAGGGGGTTGGAATGACGGCTTTGCTGTGTCACATTACAAAGGAAAGTCCCACTTCCGGGACGGTTTGACAGTGTGAGGGGACACATTATATGAGTGTGTACTTCAGCGTTTGCAAGGAGCATAATTTTCGGAGCCACCATTTTCCATGTGCAGTATTACTGCTGTACAAGATGGCTCTTTCAGCAACAAATGCATGGGGGGGGGATTAAAGGTTCCCTTTCAACTTGCTCCACTGCAGGCTTCGGCCTACACTCTGCTCCTCTTTGATTCCCTGGGTTTCAACACTGTCAGTTGCCACCTGGAAGTGTTGTCTACACAGAAAAAACACTAGGTGATGTGTCAGTGGGGTTCAGCACCGCCAGCTGTTCCCCTGCTGTGTAGTCGGCAACGTGTCCAGCACAAGTCACGCTGGCACAACAGAACAAAAGCTGCCACCAGTGCAGGCTTCGGCCTACACTCTGCTCCTCTCCTCCTCCTGCTGACCCTGGGCTTAAACACCGCTAGTTTTTGCCCGGAAGTGCTAGCTGCACAGAGAAAAACACCAGCCAATGTGTTAGTGGGGTTCAGCAACGCCAGCTGTTCCCCTGCTGTGTAGCCGGCAACGTGACCTGCAAACGCCACGCAGGCACATGAACTGAAATTAAAGGGAACCTGGCCCCACCCCCCCAGGTGTTTCTATGTATAACAGCCACCTAGTACAGCAGTACTGCTGCATTTGTACAAGGTGGCTGTTTTTTTATCCTTGCCCACGTAGAATTAAACACGTAAAATATGTGTCTCATTACAGACCATTACAATGTCCCTGAGGTGTGACTTTCCTTTTTAATGACACGCACCCCCCCCCTTGGTAGCGCTGCCCGTCTTCTGACATCATTGGTTGGCTGCCTGTGCCTGTGCGTCCGCCCTGCCTGACACAACCCCCCTCGTTTCATATATTTTGGCTGCGAGGGTGTGATTGATGGGCATGTGCAGTGCATATGTTCGCCTGTCTTAACTCATCTCCTTCCGCCTTCTTCAGACTGTGCGGCCTCCTGGCCGTGGTAGGCGATAAGGGATCAGCTGAGGCCGCCCAGTCTGAAGCAGGTGTAAGGACATGTGTGAGCGGCAAACATATTTACTGCACAAGGCCACGAATCCCAGCCACGCAGTGTGATTTTTTGAAAACACACTGTGGGCCTGGGATTCATATCCATTGCTAACCGCAACGGCCAACATGAAATGAGGTGAGAAGACAGGCAGCGCTCACAGCGCATGGCCAAGGGATCACAATAGCGCAGACTCCTGTACAGCTAATAACAATGCTCAGGAATCTGCGCCCACCACCTAGGTGTAAATTTTGACACCTGTGCTGCGTCTCCTTAAAAAGACAAGTCACACCTCCACTACTGTTTGACAGTATAATGGGCTAAATAGTCTACGTGTTTTATTCAGCGTGTGCAAAGAGCAAACTAAATAGAGCAAGCTTTTACTTGTGCAGCATTAATGCTGCACAAGGTGTGGCTCTTGTACCTTGCAACACCTGAGGGGGGGTTAAAGGTTACCTTTGAAATTGGTTCAACTAGGCTTCGGCCTACACTCTGCTCCTCTCCTCCTCCTGCTGACCCTGGGCTCTAACACCGCTAGTTTTTGCCCGGAAATGCGAGCTTCACAGAGAAAAACACCAGCCAATGTGTTAGTGGGGTTCAGCAACGCCAGCTGTTCCCCTGCTGTGTAGCCGGCATCGTGTCCAGCACAAGCCACGCTGGCACAACCGACCAAAAGCTGCCACCAGTGCAGGCTTCGGCCTACACTTTGCTCCTCTCCTCCTCCTGCTGACCCTGGGCTCTAACACTGACAGTTTTTGCCCGGACATGCGAGCTGCACAGAGAAAAACACCAGTCAATGTGTCAGTGGGGTTCAGCAACGCCAGCTGTTCCACTGCTGTGTAGCTGGCAACGTGTCCTGCAAACGCCACGCAGGCACATGAACTGAAATTGAAGGAAGCCTGCCCCCCACCCCCAGGTGTTTCTATGTATAACAGCCACCTTGTACAGCAGTACTGCTGCATTTGTACAAGGTGGCAGACTTTTTCTCCTTGCCCATGTTTATTTAAACACGTACTAAATGTGTCTCATTGAGACCATTCCACTGTCCCTGAGGTGTGACTTTCCTTTCTAATGATACGCAGCACCACCCTTGTTAGCGCTGCCCGTCTTTTGACATCATTGGTTAGCTGGCTGCGCCTGTGCGTCTGCCCTGCTCGAAACAACGCCCCTCGGTGTCTTATTTTTTTGGACAACGAGGATGTGATTGATGGGCATGTGCAGTGCATATGTTTGCCTGTGTTCACTCATCTCCTTCCGCCTTCTTCAGACTGGGTGGCCTCATGACCGCGGCATGCGATAAGGGATCAGATGAGGCCGCCCAGTCTGAAGCAGGTGTAAGGACATGTGTGAGCGGCAAACATATTTACTGCACAAGGCCACGAATCCCAGCCACGCAGTGTGATTTTTAGAAAACACACTGTGGGTCTGGGATTCATGTCCATCGCTAACCGCATCGGCCGACATGAAATGAGGTCAGAAGACAGGAAGCGCTCACAGCGCATGGCCAAGGGATAACAAGAGCGCAGACTCCTGTACAGCAAATAACAACGCTCAGGAAGCTGCGCCCATGCACCAAGGTGTTATTTTCGACACCTGGGCTGCTTTTCTTTAAAAAGACAAGTCATGCCTCCACTACTGTTTTACAGTAGAATGGGCTACATAGTGTACGTGTTTTATTCAGCGTGTGCAAGTAGCAAAATTAAGAGAGCAACCTTTTACTTGTGCAGCATTAATGATGCACAAGGTGTGGCTCTTGTACCTTGCAACACCTGAGGGGGGTTAAAGGTTACCTTTGAAATTGGTTCAACTAGGCTTCGGCCTACACTCTGCTCCTCTCCTACTCCTGCTGACCCTGGGCTCTAACACCGCCAGTTTTTGCCGGGACGTGCTAGCTGCACAGAGAAAAACACCAGTCAATGTGTTAGTGGGGTTCAGCACCGCCAGCTGTTCCCCTGCTGTGTAGCCTGCATCGTGTCCAGCACAAGCCACGCTGGCACAACTGACCAAAAGCTGCCACCAGTGTTGGCTTCGGCCTACACTCTGCTCCTCTCCTCCTCCTGCTGACCCTGGGCTCTAACAATGCTAGTTTTTGCCCGGAATTGCTAGCTGCACAGAGAAAAACACCAGCCAATGTGTTAGTGGGGTTCAGCACCGCCAGCTGTTCCCCTGCTATGTAGCCGGCAACGTGACCTGCAAACGCCACGCAGGCACATGAACTGAAATTGAAGTGAGCCTGCCCCCCACCCCCAGGTGTTTCTATGTATAACAGCCACCTTGTACAGCAGTACTGCTGCATTTGTACAAGGTGGCTGACTTTTTCTCCTTGCCCACGTGGAACTCAACACGTAAAAAATGTGTCTCATTAGAGACCATTACAATGTCCCTGAGGTGTGACTTTCCTTTTTAATGACACGCAGCACCCCCATTGTTAGCACTGCCCGTCTTCAGACATCATTGGTTGGCTGGCTGTGCCTGTGCGTCCGCCCTGCCCGACACAACGCCCCTCGTTGTCTCATATATTTTGACTGCGAGGGTGTGATTGATGGGCACGAGCAGTGCATATGTTCGCCTGTCTTCACTCCCCTCCTTCCGCCTTCTTCAGACTGTGCGGCCTCATGGCCGTGGCAGGCAATAAGGGATCAGCTGAGGCCGCCCAGTCTGAAGCAGGTGTAAGGACATGTGTGAGCGGCGAACATATTAACCGCACAAGGCCACGAATCCCAGCACCGCAGTGTGACTTTATGGAAAGGCACTGTGGGTCTGGGATTTATGGCCATCGTTAACCGCATCGGCAAACATGAAATGAGGTCATAAGACGGCCTGCACTAACAGGGTAATGCCAAGGGATAACACAAGAGCGCACTCTCCTGTACTGCAAATAACAACGGTAAGGAGTCTGCGCCCAGCACCTAGGTGTAAATTTTGACACCTGTGCTGCGTCTTCTTCAAAAGAAAAGTCACGCCTCCACTACTGTTTGACAGTATAAAGGGCTAAATTGTGTACGTGTTTTATTCAGCGTGTGCAAGGAGCAAAATGAAGAGAGCAACCTTAGACTTGTGCAGCATTAATGCTGTTCAAGGTGTTGCTCTTGTACCTTGCAACACCTGAGGGGGGGTTAAAGGTTTCCTTTGAAATTGGTTCAACTAGGCTTCGGCCTACACTCTGCTCCTCTCCTCCTCCTGCTGACCCTGGGCTCTAACACCGCAAGTTTTTGCCCGGACGTGCTAGCTGCACAGAGAAAAACACCAGTCAATGTGTTAGTGAGGTTCAGCACCGCCAGCTGTTCCCCAGCTGTGTAGCCGGCAACGTGACCTGCAAACGCCACGCAGGCACAACATAACAAAAGCTGCCACCAGTGCAGGCTTCGGCCTACACTCTGCTCCTCTCCTCCTCCTGCTGACCCTGGGCTCTAACACCGCTAGTTTTTGCCCGGAAATGCGAGCTTCACAGAGAAAAACAACAGCCAATGTGTTAGTGGGGTTCAGCACCGCCAGCTGTTCCCCTGCTGTGTAGCCGGCGTCGTGTCCAGCACAAGCCATGCTGGCACAACCGACCAAAAGCTGCCACCAGTGCAGGCTTCGGCCTACACTTTGCTCCTCTCCTCCTCCTGCTGACCCTGGGCTCTAACACAGCTAGTTTTTGCCTGGAAATGCGAGCTTCACAGAGAAAAACAACAGCCAATGTGTCAGTGGGGTTCAGCACCGCCAGCTGTCCCCCTGCTGTGTAGCTGGCAACGTGTCCTGCAAACGCCACGCAGGCACATGAACTGAAATTGAAGGAAGCCTGCCCCCCACCCCCAGGTGTTTCTATGTATAACAGCCACCTTGTACAGCAGTACTGCTGCATTTGTACAAGGTGGCTGACTTTTTCTCCTTGCCCACGTGGAACTCAACACGTACAAAATGTGTCTCATTGAGACCATTCAACTGTCCCTGAGGTGTGACTTTCCTTTCTAATGATAGGCAGCACCACCCTTGGTAGCGCTGCCCGTCTTCTGACATCATTGGTTGGCTGCCTGTGCCTGTGCGTCCGCCCTGCCCAACACAACGCCCCTCGTTGTCTCATATATTTTGGCTGCGAGGGTGTTATTGATGGGCATGTGCAGTGCATATGTTCGCCTGTCTTAACTCATCTCCTTCCGCCTTCTTCAGACTGTGCGGCCTCATGGCCGCGGCATGCGATAAGGGATCAGATGAGGCCGCCCAGTCTGAAGTAGGTGTAAGGACATGTGTGAGCGGCAAACATATTAACTGCACAAGGGCACGAATCCCAGCCACGCAGTGTGAATTTTTCCAAACACACTGTGGGTCTGGGATTCATGTCCACCGCTAACCGCATCGGCCAACATGAAATGAGGTCAGAAGACAGGAAGCGCTCACAGCGCATGGCCAAGGGATAACAAGAGTGCAGACTCCTGTAGAGCAAATAACAACGCTCAGGAAGCTGCGCCCATGCACCAAGGTGTTATTTTCGACACCTGGGCTGCTTTTCTTTAAAAAGACAAGTCACGCCTCCACTACTGTTTTACAGTAGAATGGGCTAAATAGTGTACGTGTTTTATTCAGCGTGTGCAAGGAGCAAAATTAATAGAGCAACCTTTTACTTGTGCAGCATTAATGCTGCACGAGGTGTGGCTCTTGTACCTTGCAACACCTGAGGGGGGTTAAAGGTTACCTTTGAAATTGTTTCAACTAGGCTTCGGCCTACACTCTGCTCCTCTCCTCCTCCTGCTGACCCTGGGCTCTAACACCGCCAGTTTTTGCCCGGACGTGCTAGCTGCACAGAGAAAAACACCAGCCAATGTGTTAGTGGGGTTCAGCACCGCCAGCTGTTCCCCAGCTGTGTAGCCGGCAACGTGACCTGCAAACGCCACGCAGGCACAAAAGAACAAAAGCTGCCACCAGTGCAGGCTTCGGCCTACACTCTGCTCCTCTCCTCCTCCTGCTGACCCTGGGCTCTAACACCGCTAGTTTTTGCCCGGAAGTGCTAGCTGCAAAGAGAAAAACAACAGCCAATGTGTTAGTGGGGTTCAGCACCGCCAGCTGTTCCCCTGCTGTGTAGCCGGCAACGTGACCTGCAAATGCCACGCAGGCACATGAACTGAAATTAAAGGGACCCTGCCACCCACCACAAGGTGTTTCTATGTATAACAGCCACCTTGTACAGCAGTACTGCTGCATTTGTACAAGGTGGCTGACTTTGTCTACTTGCCCACGTTTAATTAAACACGGAAAAAATGTGTCTCATTACAGACCATTACAATGTCCCTGAGGTGTGACTTTCCTTTTTAATGACACGCAGCACCCCCTTGTTAGCGCTGCCAATCTTCTGACATCTTTGGTTGGCTGGCTGCGGCTGTGCGTCCGCCCTGCCTGAAACCACGCTCCTCGTTGTCTTGCTTATTTTGACTGCGAGGGTGTGATTGATGGGCACGAGCAGTGGATATCTTCGCCTGTCTTTACTCATCTCCTTCCGCCTTCTTCAGAATGTGCGGCCTCATGGCCGCGGCATGCGAGAAGGGATCAGATGAGGCCGCCCAGTCTGATGCAGGTGTAAGGACATGAGGGACAGGCGACAAAATTTACTGCGCAAGGTCACGAATCCCAGCTCTGCAGTGTGACTTTATTAAAAGACACTGCGGGTCTGGGTTTCATGGCCATCGCTAACCGCACCGGCCAACATGAAATGAGGTGAGAAGACAGGCATCGCTCACAGCGCATGGCCAAGGGATAACAAAAGCGCAGACTCCTGTACAGCAAATAACTACGCTCAGGAATCTTCGCCCAGCACCTAGGTGTAAATTTTGACACCTGTGCTGCATCTCCTTAAAAAGACAAGTCACGCCTCCACTACTGTTTGACAGTATAATGGGCTAAATAGTGTACGTGTTTTATTCAGCGTGTGCAAGGAGCAAACTAAATAGAGCAACCTTTTACTTGTGCAGCATTAATGCTGCACAAGGTGTGGCTCTTGTACCTTGCAACACCTGAGGGGGGGTTAAAGGTTACCTTTGAAATTGGTTCAACTAGGCTTCGGCCTACACTCTGCTCCTCTCCTCCTCCTGCTGACCCTGGGCTCTAACACCGCCAGTTTTTGCCGGGACGTGCTAGCTGCACAGAGAAAAACACCAGCCAATGTGTTAGTGGGGTTCAGCACCGCCAGCTGTTCCCCAGCTGTGTAGCCGGCAACGTGACCTGCAAACGCCACGCAGGCACAACATAACAAAAGCTGCCACCAGTGCAGGCTTCGGCCTACACTCTGCTCCTCTCCTCCTCCTGCTGACCCTGGGCTCATAACACCGCCAGTTTTAGCCTGGAAGTGCTAGCTGCACAGAGAAAAACACCAGCCAATGTGTTTGTGGGGTTCAGCACCGCCAGCTGTTCCCCAGCTGTGTAGCCGGCAACGTGCCCTGCAAACGCCATGCAGGCACATGAACTGAAATTGAAGGGAGCCTGCCCCCCATCCCCAGGTGTTTCTATGTATAACAGCCACCTTGTTCAGCAGTACTGCTGCATTTGTACAAGGTGGCTGACTTTTTCTCCTTGCCCACGTGGAACTCAACACGTACAAAATGTGTCTCATTGAGACCATTCCACTGTCCCTGAGGTGTGACTTTCTTTTCTAATGATACGCAGCACCCCCCTTGGTAGCGCTTCCCGTCTTTTGACATCATGGTTAGCTGGCTGCGCCTGTGCATCCGCCCTGCGTGAAACAACGCCCCTCATTGTCTTATTTATTTTGTCAGCGAGGGTGTGGTTTATGGGCACGAGCAGTGCATATGTTCGCCTGTCGTCACTCATCTCCTTCCGCCTTCTTCAGACTGTGCGGCCTCATGGCCGCGGCATGCGAAAAGGGATCAGCAGAGTCCACCCAGTCTGAAGCAGGTGTAAGGACTTGTGTGAGCGTCAAAAATATTTACTGCTCAAGGCCACGAATCCCAGCACCGCAGTGTGACTTTATGAAAAGGCACTGTGGGTCTGGGATTTATGGCCATCGTTAACCGCAGCGGCCAACATGAAATGAGGTCATAAGACGGGCAGTGCTAACAGGGCATTGCCAAGGGATAACACAAGAGCGCAGACTCCTGTACAGCAAAAAACAACGCTCAGGAAGCTGCGCCAAGCACAAAGGCGTTATTTGGGACACCTATGCTGCGTCTCCTTAAAAATACAAGTCACGCCTCAACTACAGTTTGACTGTAGAATGGGCTAAATTGTGTACGTGTTGCATTCAGCGTGTGCAAGTAGAAAACTTAATAGAGCAACCTTTTACTTGTGCAGCATTAATGCTGCACAAGGTGTGGCTCTTGTACTTTGTAACAACTGAGGGGGAGTTAAAGGTTACCTTTGAAATTGGTTCAACTAGGCTTCGGCCTACACTCTGCTCCTCTCCTCCTCCTGCTGCCCCTGGGCTATAACACCGCTAGTTTTTGCCCGGAAGTGTTAGCTGCACAGAGAAAAACACCAGCCAATGTGTTAGTGGGGTTCAGCACCGCCAGCTGTTCCCCCGCTGTGTAGCCGGCAAAGTGTCCTGCAAACGCAACGCAGACACAAAGCTGACTCCAGTGCAGGCTTCGGCCTACACTCTGCTCCCCCTGCTTACCCTTTGCTCCAACACCGCTAGTTGGGGCTGTAGGAAGACAATCTTTGATAGGCAACGCATCCGGTTTCCAGCACCGCCAGCTGGTTCTCGGCAGTGTTTTTGTCACAGGTACTCCCTCGTGCCAAACCTGGTTTCAGCACCATCAGCTGTTTCCGGGTTGTGTCAAGCTCACTGAGACGCCTATGCTTGCCCCGTCGTGGTGCGCTCGGGTTAGCCAACTCCAGGGTGCCTCCAGATTAGGAGCTTCCTATGTGGGCTGCGTGAACTGGTAGTCAAGGCTGGTTCTGTAGTGCCAGTAGGCCCAGCTCCCCCTGTAGGACTGTTGGGGTTCGGTAACTGCGGCTGCCTCGCGGCCTAGCTGTTCTCTCCTCTCCTGTGGGCCTTGGGGTCCACCACCTGGTTCCAGCACCGTCAGCTGGTTCCGGGCCGAGCCTTTGGCTTAGGTGCCTCCTCCTGGGTATCCGAGTTCCGCCAACGTCAGGCGGTCCTTGGTAGTGCTTTTAAACGCGGGCACCTACAGCTTAGTAACCGGGTTCCAGCACCGTCAGCTGGTCCTCGGTGCCATTGGCTCTTGCACACTGGGGCAACGCATCCGGGTTCCAGCACCGCCAGCTGGTTCTCGGCAGTGTTCTTGTCACAGGTACTCCCTCGTGCCAAGCCTGGTTTCAGCACCGTCAGCTGTTTCCGGGTCGTGTCAAGCTCACTGAGACGCCTATGCTTGCCCCGTCGTGGTGCGGTCGGGTTAGCCAACTCCAGGGTGCCTCCAGTTTAGGAGCTTCCTATGTGGGCTGCGTGAACTGGTAGTCAAGGCTGGTTCTGTAGTGCCAGTAGGCCCAGCTCCCCCTGTAGGACTGTTGGGGTTCGGTAACTGCGGCTGCCTCGTGGCCCAGCTGTTCTCTCCTGTCCTGTGGGCCTTGGGGTCCACCACCTGGTTCCAGCACCGTCAGCTGGTTCCGGGCCGAGCCTTTGGCTTAGGTGCCTCCTCCTGGGTATCCGAGTTCCGCCAACGTCAGGCGTTCCTTGGTAGTGCTTTTAAGCGCGGGCACCTACAGCTTGGTAACCGGGTTCCAGCACCGTCAGCTGGTCCTCGGTCGTGCCATTGGCTCTTGCACACTGGGGCAACGCATCTGGGTTCCAGCACCGCCAGCTGGTTCTCGGCAGTGGTTTTGTCACAGGTACTCCCTCGTGCCAAACCTGGTTTCAGCACCGTCAGCTGTTTCTGGGTCGTGTCAAGCTCACTGAGACGCCTATGCTTGCCCCGTCGTGGTGAGGTCGGGTTAGCCAACTCCAGGGTGCCTCCAGATTAGGAGCTTCCTATGTGGGCTGCGTGAACTGGTAGTCAAGGCTGGTTCTGTAGTGCCAGTAGGCCCAGCTCCCCCTGTAGGACTGTTGGGGTTCGGTAACTGCGGCTGCCTCGCGGCCTAGCTGTTCTCTTTTCTCCTGTGGACCTTCGGGTCCACCACCTGGCTCCAGCACCGTCAGCTGGTTCCGGGCCGAGCCTTTGGCTTAGGTGCCTCCTCCTGGGTATCCGAGTTCCGCCAACGCCAGGCGGTCCTTGGTAGTGCTTTTAAGCGTGGGCACCTACAGCTTAGTAACCGGGTTCCAGCACCGTCAGCTGGTCCTCGGTGCCATTGGCTCTTGCACACTGGGGCAACGCATCCGGGTTCCAGCACCGCCAGCTGGTTCTCGGCAGTGTTCTTGTCACAGGTACACCCTCGTGCCAAGCCTGGTTTCAGCACCGTCAGCTGTTTCCGGGTTGTGTCAAGCTCACTGAGACGCCTACGCTTGCCCCGTCGTGGTGCGGTCGGGTTAGCCAACTCCAGGGTGCCTCCAGTTTAGGAGCTTCCTATGTGGGCTGCGTGAACTGGTAGTCAAGGCTGGTTCTGTAGTGCCAGTAGGCCCAGCTCCCCCTGTAGGACTGTTGGGGTTCGGTAACTGCGGCTGCCTCGCGGCCTAGCTGTTCTCTCCTTTCCTGTGGGCCTTGGGGTCCACCACCTGGCTCCAGCACCGTCAGCTGGTTCTCGGCAGTGTCTTTTGCTCTTGTACCTTCTGCTCCCCATCCTGGTTCCAGTACCGTCAGCTGGTTCCGGGCAGAGCCTTTGGCTTAGGTGCCTCCTTCTGGGTATCCAAGTTCCACCAACGTCAGGTGGTCCTTGGTAGTGCTTTCAGGCACGGGTACCTCCTGCTTAGTAACCGGGTTCCAGTAACGTCAGCTGGTCCTCGGTAGTTCCATTGGCTCTTGGACCTTCGGCTACCCATCCGGGTTCCATTACCGTCAGCTGGTTCTCGGCAGTGTCTTTTGCTCTTGTACCTTCTGCTCCCCATCCTGGTTCCAGTAACGTCAGCTGGTTCCGGGCAGAGCCTTTGGCTTAGGTGCCTCCTTCTGGGTATCCGAGTTCCGCCAACGTCAGGCGGTCCTTGGTAGTGCTTTTTAGCACGGGTACCTCCTGCTTAGTAACCGGGTTCCAGTAACGTCAGCTGGTCCTCGGTAGTTCCATAGGCTCTTGAACCTTCGGGTAGCCATCCGAGTTCCAGTTCCATCAGCTGGTTCTTGGCATTTTCTCAGCCTTCTTGTACCTTCTGCTACATTTCCAAGTTGAAGACCCTAAAGTCGACGACCCGGAAGACCACCCCGATGACGACGACGACGACCCGGAAGACCACCCCGATGACGACGACGACGACGGCGGAGACGACGACGGCGGAGACGACGACGGCTGAGACGACGACGGCGGAGATGACGACACTGGAGACGACGACCCTGGAGACGACGACATGGAAGACCGAGAAGCAGAAGAACAAGAGGCTGCAGAACAAAGAGCAGAAGAACATTAAGCATAAGACTTAATATCAGAGCAAAAGATATTATCTAAATTATATGCAGAAGAAGACTAAGCAGTGTATGGGGGTGAGTCCGTTCCTCCTCGTGGTGCCCCTGGATAAAGCCTGATGCTGCAGGCCAAACTGAACGCGGACAAATGTAACTTTTGTGACTGGCAGAATGGAAGGTGTAATCTTCAAACTTTTATAGATAACAACTACTGGAATGCCTCTGTCACAAATGAGAATATGATGAAGAAGTAGAATAGGAAGAATAATAACAGTGGAATAAAAAGAATATGTAGAATAGGAAGAATAATAATAGTTGAATAAAATGAATATGAAGAATGTAATCAAAAAAAAAAAAAGGTAAAGGATGAAGAAGAAGATGAATAAGGTGAAGAAGAAGTTGATGTCAAATATGCTGATGATGATGATGAAGATGAAAGTGTGGGAAAAGTAAAAAAAAAAAGAAAAAAAAGAAGGGGAAGGGCGTGGAATAGTGAAACATCAATATCTGACAAAATAAAAAAAAAATTTACATAGTCAATATCTTTGTCACTCCGAACGTCTTAAAACAAAAAAAAAAACATGCTATTCTATTTGATTGGGATAAACCTCTATGACTTTAATGTCTCCGCCACCTCCCCAAATACATCCGGCATTATTCTTAGTTGTTTTCCTTCATGTAGAATGAACCTACAAGGCAAGAAAGGGTTTATTTTAATTCCGATATTTTGGTCCCATTGACTTGCATTGGGATCGGGTATCGGTATCGGCGATATCCGATATTTTTGGATTATCGGCCGATCCTATCCGATACCGATACTTTCCGATATCGGAAGGTATCGCTCAACACTAGTGAGCACGGACCACTTTCTAAATTTCTGACAATATACCTCTATCTCATCCTGACCCTGACAAAGAGCCAGCAAATTTTTCTCTGCCTGATCCACTGAATTAGGTTCATCGTACAGCAATCCGAGCGCCAGGAAAAACGCATCGATATTACTCAATGCAGGATCTCCTGACGCAAGAGAAAATGCCCAGTCCTGAGGGTCGCCGCGCAAAAAAGAAATAACAATCAAAACCTGTTGAACTGGATCACCAGAGAAGCGAGGTTTCAAGGCCAGAAATAATTTACAATTATTTTTGAAACTCAGAAACTTAGTTCTATCTCCAAAAAACAAATCAGGAATAGGAATTCTTGGTTTTAACATAGATTTCTGATTAATAGTGTCTTGAATCTTTTGTACTCTTGCCGAGAGCTGATCCACAAATGAAGACAGACTTCTAATGTCCATCGCTACACCTGTGTACTGAACCACCCAAATGTCTAGGGGAAAAAAAAGGCAAAACACAGTGCAAAGAAAAAAAAATGGTCTCAGAACTTCTCCTTTCCCTCTATTTAGAATCATTAGTACTTTTGGCTTCCTGTACTGTTATGAAAGGCAATTCAGTACCACAATGGACATAGCGGTCAGAGCACATACAGTGATCTGACAATAACCCAAAATCATAGAACGAGCTCTGAGACGTGGGAACTCTGCACACCGCAATCCCTAATCCTCTCCAAACAACACTAGAGGCAGCCGTGGATTGCGCCTAACTCTGCCTATGCAACTCGGCACAGCCTGAGAAACTAACTAGCCTGAAGATAGAAAATAAGCCTACCTTGCCTCAGAGAAATACCCCAAAGGAAAAGGCAGCCCCCCACATATAATGACTGTGAGTTAAGATGAAAAGACAAACGTAGAGATGAAATAGATTCAGCAAAGTGAGGCCCGACTTTCTTAACAGAGCGAGGATAGAAAAGGCAACTTTGCGGTCTACACAAAACCCTAAAGAAAACCACGCAAAGTGGGCAAAAAGACCCTCCGTACCGAACTAACGGCACGGAGGTACACCCTTTGCGTCCCAGAGCTTCCAGCAACAAATTAGACAAGCTGGACAGAAAAAATAGCAAACAAATAGCAAAGAAGAACTTAGCTATGCAGAGCAGCAGGCCACAGGAATGATCCAGGGAAAAGCAAGTCCAAGACCTCACCAGATCACCTGAGGGAGGAAACTCAGAAGCCGCAGTACCACTTCCCTCCACCAACAGAAGCTCACAGAGAGAATCAGCCGAAGTACCACTTGTGACCACAGGAGGGAGCTCTGCCACAGAATTCACAACAGTATGGGGTGTAGAGAGATGGTGTGTTCCACTCCAAGGTGTTCCCCAGGTTTCCTTGCCATTGCTTCAATCTTAATGCTCTTGTTTAGTAGTTGTTGGAAACTACACTGCATTAGGCCTACAAATTGGGTATGGGGTGTAGAGACGGTGTGTTCCACTCCAAGATGTTCTCCAGGTTGCCTTTCCTGAACTTCTATCTTCAGGCTCTCGTTTAGTAGTTGTTGGAAACTACACTGCATTAGGCCTACAAAATGGGTATGGGGTGTAGAGAGATGGTGTGTTCCACTCCAAGGTGTTCCCCAGGTTTCCTCGCCATTGCTTCAATCTTAATGCTCTCGTTTAGTAGTTGTTGGAAACTACGCTGCATTAGGCCTACAAATTGGGTATGGGGTGTAGAGAGATGGTGTGTTACACTCCAAGGTGTTCCCCAGGTTTCCTCTCCATTGCTTCGATTTTCTGGCTCTCGTTTAGTAGTTGTTGGAAACTACACTGCATTAGGCCTACAAATTGGGTATGGGGTGTAGAGAGATGGTGTGTTCCACTCCAAGGTGTTCCCCAGTTTTCGTCCACATTGCTTCGGTCTTCTGACTCTCGTTTAGTAGTTGTAGAAAACTACACTGCATTAGGCCTACAAATTGGGTATGGGGTGTAGAGAGATGGTGTGTTCCACTCCAAGGTGTTCCCCAGGTTTCGTCCACATTGCTTCGGTCTTCCGACTCTCGTTTAGAAGTTGTAGAAAACTACACTGCATTAGGCCTACAAATTGGGTATGGGGTGTAGAGAGATGGTGTGTTCCACTCGAAGGTGTTCTCCAGGTTGCCTTTCCCGAGCTTCTATCTTCAGGCTCTCGTTTAGTAGCTGTTGGAAACTACGCTGCATTAGGCCTGCAAAATGGGTATGGGGTGTAGAGAGATGGTGTGTTCCACTCCAAGGTGTTCCCCAGTTTTCCTCGCCATTGCTTCGATCTTAATGCTCTCATTTAGTAGTTGTTGGAAACTACGCTGCATTAGGCCTACAAATTGGGTATGGGGTGTAGAGAGATGGTGTGTTCCACTCCAAGGTGTTCTCCAGGTTGCCTTTCCTGAGCTTCTATCTTCAGGCTCTCGTTTAGTAGTTGTTGGAAACTACACTGCATTAGGCCTACAAAATGGGTATGGGGTGTAGAGAGATGGTGTGTTCCACTCCAAGGTGTTCTCCAGGTTGCCTTTCCTGAGCTTCTATCTTCAGGCTCTCGTTTAGTAGTTGTTGGAAACTACACTGCATTAGGCCTACAAAATGGGTATGGGGTGTAGAGAGATGGTGTGTTCCACTCCAAGGTGTTCCCCAGGTTTCCTCGCCATTGCTTCGATCTTAATGCTCTCGTTTAGTAGTTGTTGGAAACTACACTGCATTAGGCCTACAAATTGTGTATGGGGTGTAGAGACGGTGTGTTCCACTCCAAGGTGTTCTCCAGGTTGCCTTTCCTGAGCTTCTATCTTCAGGCTCTCGTTTAGTAGTTGTTGGAAACTACACTGCATTAGGCCTACAAAATGGGTATGGGGTGTAGAGAGATGGTGTGTTCCACTCCAAGGTGTTCCCCAGGTTTCCTCGCCATTGCTTCGATCTTAATGCTCTCGTTTAGTAGTTGTTGGAAACTACGCTGCATTAGGCCTACAAATTGGGTATGGGGTGTAGAGAGATGGTGTGTTACACTCCAAGGTGTTCCCCAGGTTTCCTCTCCATTGCTTCGATCTTCTGGCTCTCGTTTAGTAGTTGTTGGAAACTACACTGCATTAGGCCTACAAATTGGGTATGGGGTGTAGAGAGATGGTGTATTCCACTCCAAGGTGTTCCCCAGGTTTCCTCACCATTGCTTCCATATTAATGCTCTCGTTTAGTAGTTGTTGGAAACTACACTGCATTAGGCCTACAAATTGTGTATGGGGTGTAGAGACGGCGTGTTCCACTCCAAGGTGTTCTCCAGGTTGCCTTTCCTGAGCTTTTATCTTCAGGCTCTCGTTTTGTAGTTGTTGGAAACTACACTGCATTAGGCCTACAAAATGGGTATGGGGTGTAGAGAGATGGTGTGTTCCACTCCAAGGTGTTCCCCAGGTTTCCTCGCCATTGCTTCGATCTTAATGCTCTCGTTTAGTAGTTGTTGGAAACTACGCTGCATTAGGCCTACAAATTGGGTATGGGGTGTAGAGAGATGGTGTGTTACACTCCAAGGTGTTCCCCAGGTTTCCTCTCCATTGCTTCGATCTTCTGGCTCTCGTTTAGTAGTTGTTGGAAACTATGCTGCATTAGGCCTACAAATTGGGTATGGGGTGTAGAGAGATGGTGTGTTCCACTCCAAGGTGTTCCCCAGGTTTCCTCGCCATTGCTTCGATCTTAATGCTCTCGTTTAGTAGTTGTTGGAAACTACACTGCATTAGGCCTACAAATTGTGTATGGGGTGTAGAGACGGTGTGTTCCACTCCAAGGTGTTCTCCAGGTTGCCTTTCCTGAGCTTCTATCTTCAGGCTCTTGTTAAATAGTGGTTAAATGGAACAACTGCATTTGGCGTACTAGTTGGTTTGGGGCCTACTAACAGTGTCTGCCGCTCCTTGCTGTTCTCCTGGTTTCCTGTCCTGAAATTCCATTTTCAGGCTCTTGTTAAGTAGTTGTTAATGTTAGACTGCATTTGGCCTTCTAGTTGGGTTGGGGCCTACTATCGGTGTCTGCCACTCCTTGCTGTTCTCCTCCACTGAACAAAGCTGTGCCGCCTGTTTACTACGGTTTCCAATTTTGAACTGCATTTCGACTACTTACTGATTTGGGCCTACTCTCTGTGTCAGCCTCTCATTCCAGTTGTCCTCCACTGCAATGCCCCCTGGTTAGTCCTGTGTTACCAATTTTGAACTGCATTTAGCCCACTTTATTCTTTGGGCCTATGTCTGTGTTTCCTCCTCATCCTGCCCATTGCCCAGCCAGTGATAGATGAGTCTGCTGGTACATTGACCCATAATGCAAAATTCCCCGTGCACGCTACACAGCAAGATTGTGACCCTGCTGAAAGTCAGGTTCCTCTTCCCGCATACCATACCACCTTACACGGGGACAAAGAGGAAGGTGCAGATGAAAGTGCAGGTTCCTTCATCAGGTGAGGGGAGGAATACTGTCATGATTCCAATGGCAGGGAATCACAAAAGGACAAGCACCAACGAGCTCTAGGGTGATGGAACCTGAGCTGACCGCGACCCTAAACCTGAACACACAAATAACAATAGCCGGGGAACGTGCCTACGTTGATCCTAGACGTCTCGCACCAGCCGAAGATCTAACTTCCCCTATTAGAAGAAACACAGACCTCTCTTGCCTCCAGAGAAATACCCCACAGAAATAGTAGCCCCCCACATATAATGACGGTGAAATGAGAGGAAGGCACATACACAGTATGAAAACAGATTCAGCAAAATGAGGCCCGCTAAAACTAGATAGCAGAGGATACAAAAATAAACTGCGCGGTCAGCAAAAAACCCTTCAAAAAACCATCCTGTAATTACTTGAACTCATGTTCCAACTCATGGAACATGAGGAGCAATTACAGCCCACTAAAGCAACCAGCAGCAAAGAGACAATTATATGCAAGCTGGACAAGACAAAAATAAAGCAAAACGTGGAACAAGAAAATCAAAACTTAGCTTGTCCTGAAGATTACTGAAGCCAGAAGCTGAGGTAACAAAAAACACTCTGATAACCTTGATAGCCGGCAGGGAAATGACAAGAAAGCCCGGTTAAATAGGAAACTCCCAAATCCTAATAGAACAGGTGGACACTAGTGTTGAGCGATACCGTCCGATACTTGAAAGTATCGGTATCGGATAGTATCGGCCGATACCCGAAAAATATCGGATATCGCCGATACCGATATCCGATACCAATACAAGTCAATGGGACATCAAGTATCGGAAGGTATTCTCATGGTTCCCAGGGTCTGAAGGAGAGGAAACTCTCCTTCAGGCCCTGGGATCCATAGGGATGTGTAAAATAAAGAATTAAAATAAAAAATATTGATATATTTACCTCTCCGGCGGCCCCTGAACTCAGCGCGGGTAACCGGCAGGCTTCGTTGTTCAAAATCAGCGCTTTTAGGACCTGAGAATCACGTCCCGGCTTCTGATTGGTCGCGGGCCGCCCATGTGACCGCCACGCGACCAATCACAAGCCACGACGTCACCGCAAGCTATTAACGCGCTCATTTTTAAAAATGAGCGCGTTAATGACTTTCAAAGACGTAGCGGCTTGTGATTGGTCGCGGCCACGCGACCAGTCACAAGCCGCGACGTCACCGCAAGCTATTAACGCGCTCATTTTTAAAAATGAGCGCGGTAATGACTTTCAAAGACGTAGCGGCTTGTGATTGGTCGCGGCCACGCGACCAATCACAAGCCGCGACGTCACCGCAAGCTATTAACGCGCTGAGTCCAGGGGGGGCCAGAGAGGTAAATATATCAATATTTTTTATTTTAATTCTTTATTTTACACATCTCTATGTATCCGATACCGATACCCGATACCACAAAAGTATCGGATCTCGGTATCGGAATTCCGATGCCGCAAGTATCGGCCGATACCCGATACTTGCGGTATCGGAATGCTCAACACTAGTGGACACCAGAGACAGCAGAACACAAATCACCCAGTACCATCAGTAACCACCAGAGGGAGCCCAAAAACAGAACTCACAACAGTACCCCCCCCTTGAGGAGGGGTCACCGAACCCTCACGAGAACCACCAGGGCGACCAGGATGAGCCCTATGAAAAGCGCGGACCAAATCATCAGCATGAACATCAGAGGCAACCACCCAAGAATTATCCTCCTGACCATAACCCTTCCACTTGACCAAATATTGGAGTTTCCGTCTGGAAACACGAGAATCCAAGATCTTCTCCACAACATACTCCAATTCTCCCTCCACCAGCACCGGAGCAGGAGGCTCAAGCGAAGGAACAACAGGTACCTCATACCTCCGCAACAACGACCGATGGAACACATTATGAATAGCAAACGATGCCGGGAGATCCAAACGAAACGACACAGGGTTAAGAATTTCCAAGATCCTATAAGGACCGATGAACCGAGGCTTGAACTTAGGAGAAGAGACCTTCATAGGAACAAAACGAGAAGACAACCACACCAAGTCCCCAACACGAAGTCGAGGACCCACGCGGCGACGGCGATTAGCAAACTGCTGAGCCTTCTCCTGGGACAACTTCAAATTGTCCACCACATGACTCCAAATCCGATGCAACCCATCCACCATCATGTCCACTCCAGGATAATCAGAAGGCTCCACCTGACCAGAGGAAAAACGAGGATGAAACCCCGAATTACAAAAGAAAGGAGAAACCAAGGTAGCAGAACTAGCCCGATTATTAAGGGCAAACTCGGCCAGCGGCAAAAAGGTAACCCAGTCATCCTGATCAGCAGAAACAAAACACCTCAAATAAGTTTCCAAGGTCTGATTAGTTCGCTCCGTCTGGCCATTCGTCTGAGGATGGAATGCAGACGAAAAGGACAAATCAATGCCCATCTTAGCACAGAACGTCCGCCAAAATCTAGACACAAACTGGGATCCCCTGTCAGAAACGATGTTCTCCGGAATCCCATGCAAACGAACCACATTCTGGAAAAACAGAGGGACCAACTCAGAGGAGGAAGGCAACTTAGGCAAGGGTACAAGATGAACCATTTTAGAAAAGCGGTCACACACAACCCAGATGACAGACATTTTTTGAGAGACAGGGAGATCCGAAATAAAGTCCATGGAAATGTGCATCCAAGGCCTCTTCGGGATAGGCAAAGGTGACAACAATCCACTGGTTCGAGAACAGCAAGGCTTAGCCCGAGCACAAACCCCACAAGACTGCACAAAAGAACGCACATCCCTCGACAAGGAAGGCCACCAAAAAGACCTGGCCACCAAGTCTCTAGTACCAAATATTCCAGGATGACCTGCCAACGCAGAAGAATGGACCTCGGAGATGACTCTACTGG
Organism: Ranitomeya imitator; assembly: GCF_032444005.1. Lineage (NCBI taxonomy): Eukaryota > Metazoa > Chordata > Amphibia > Anura > Dendrobatidae > Ranitomeya > Ranitomeya imitator. The sequence goes on along the minus strand of NC_091282.1, from coordinate 515,238,325 downwards.
TCCAACTATCCGGAACAAACAGTCTCTCAGGCGGACAACGATCAGGTTTACCCGCCTGAAACTCCTGCAAAGCACGTCGCAAGTCTGGGAAGACGGCCGACAAAATCACCCCATCCCTAAGGATACCAGTGGGCTCAGAATTTCCAGGGGAGTCAGGCACAAAACTCCTAGAAAGAGCATCCGCCTTCACATTCTTTGAACCTGGCAGGTATGAAACCACAAAATTGAAACGAGAGAAAAACAGTGACCAACGAGCCTGTCTAGGATTCAGACGCCTGGCAGACTCAAGGTAAATCAGATTTTTGTGATCAGTCAAGACCACCACACGATGTCTAGCACCCTCCAGCCAATGACGCCACTCCTCAAATGCCCACTTCATGGCCAAAAGTTCCCGATTACCCACATCATAATTCCGCTCAGCGGGCGAAAATTTTCTAGAAAAGAACGCACATGGCTTCATCACCGAGCAATCGGAGCTTCTCTGTGACAAAACCGCCCCCGCTCCAATCTCGGAAGCATCAACCTCAACTTGGAAAGGAAGCGAAGCATCAGGCTGACGCAACACAGGAGCAGAAGAAAACCGGCGTTTAAGTTCCCGAAAGGCCTCCACAGCCGCAGGAGACCAATCAGCAACATCAGCACCCTTCTTAGTCAAATCCGTCAAAGGCTTAACAACACTAGAAAAATTAGTTATAAAATGACGATAGAAATTAGCAAAGCCTAAGAACTTCTGCAGACTCTTAAGAGATGCAGGCTGCGTCCAGTCACAAATAGCCCGAACCTTGACGGGATCCATCTCAATAGTAGAAGGGGAAAAAATATACCCCAAGAAAGAAATCTTCTGGACTCCAAAGAGACACTTTGAGCCCTTTACAAACAAGGAATTAGCCCGCAGGACCTGAAACACCTTCCTGACCTGCTGAACATGAGACTCCCAGTCATCAGAAAAAACCAAAATATCATCCAAATACACAATCATAAATTTATCCAGATATTCACGGAAAATATCGTGCATAAAGGACTGGAAGACTGAAGGAGCATTAGAAAGTCCGAAAGGCATTACCAAGTACTCAAAATGGCCCTCAGGCGTATTAAATGCGGTTTTCCACTCATCACCTTGCTTTATTCGTATAAGATTATACGCACCCCGAAGATCAATCTTAGTGAACCATTTAGCCCCCTTAATGCGAGCAAACAAATCAGTCAACAAAGGCAAAGGATACTGATATTTTACGGTAATCTTATTCAAAAGACGATAATCTATACAAGGCCTCAAGGACCCATCTTTTTTGGCCACGAAAAAAAAACCTGCTCCCAAAGGGGACGAAGATGGACGGATATGTCCCTTTTCCAAGGACTCCTTAACATAATCCCGCATAGCAGTATGCTCTGGCACTGACAGATTGAACAAACGACCTTTAGGAAATTTACTACCAGGAATTAAATCTATAGCACAATCGCAATCCCTGTGAGGAGGAAGTGAACTGAGCTTAGGCTCCTCAAAAACATCCCGATAATCAGACAAAAATACAGGAACCTCAGAAAGAGTAGATGAAGCGATAGAAATCGGAGGTGCATCATCATGAACCCCCTGACATCCCCAGCTTAACACAGACATTGTTTTCCAGTCAAGGACTGGATTATGAGTTTGTAACCATGGCAGACCAAGTACTAGAACATCATGTAAATTATACAATACCAGGAAGCGAATCACCTCCTGATGAACGGGAGTCATATGCATGGTCACTTGTGTCCAGTACTGAGGTTTATTCATAGCTAAAGGTGTAGAGTCAATTCCCTTCAAAGGAATAGGGACTTCCAGAGGCTCAAGACTAAACCCACATCGCTTGGCAAATGACCAATCCATAAGACTCAGGGCAGCGCCTGAATCTACATAGGCATCGACGGAAATGGATGATAATGAGCAAATCAGAGTCACAGACAGAATGAACTTAGACTGTAACGTACTAATGGCAACAGACTTATCAACCTTTTTTGTGCGTTTAGAGCATGCTGATATAACATGAGCTGAATCACCACAATAAAAGCACAACCCATTTTTCCGCCTATAGTTTTGCCGTTCACTTCTAGACTGAACTCTATCACATTGCATTGTCTCAAGTGCCTGTTCAGAAGACACCGCCAAATGGTGCACAGGTTTGCGCTCCCGTAAACGCCGATCAATCTGAATAGCCATAGTCATAGACTCATTCAGACCCGTAGGCGCAGGGAACCCCACCATAACATCTTTAATGGCCTCAGAAAGGCCATCTCTGAACTTTGCAGCCAGGGCGCACTCATTCCACTGAGTAAGCACTGACCATTTCCGAAATTTTTGACAATATATTTCTGCTTCATCTTGCCCCTGAGAGAGAGCTAATAAAGCTTTTTCAGCCTGAATCTCCTGGTTAGGTTCTTCATAGAGCAAACCCAATGCCAGAAAAAACGCATCCACATTAAGCAATGCAGGATCCCCTGGTGCCAATGCAAATGCCCAATTTTGAGGGTCACCCCGCAGGAAAGATATAATAATCTTAACCTGCTGAGCAGGGTCTCCAGAAGAGCGAGATTTCAAAGAAAGGAACAGCTTGCAATTGTTCCTAAAATTCAGAAAACTAGATCTATCTCCAGCAAAGAACTCTGGAATAGGAATTCTAGGTTCAGACATAGGAGCATGTACAACAAAATCTTGTATATTTTGAACCTTAGCAGCAAGATTATTCAAGCTGGAAGCTAAACTCTGGACGTCCATGATAAACAGCTAAGGTCAGAGCCATTCAAGGATTAAGAGGAGGAAAAAAAAAAAATCAGCCTGGCTGCAATTAAGGCTAGGCAGCAACCTCAGAGGAGAGAAAAAAAAAAAAAACTTCCTCAGACTACTTTTCCTCCTACTTCAGCCCAAACATTTTGGCCGGCTATACTGTCATGATTCCAATGGCAGGGAATCACAAAAGGACAAGCACCAACGAGCTCTAGGGTGATGGAACCTGAGCTGACCGCGACCCTAAACCTGAACACACAAATAACAATAGCCGGGGAACGTGCCTACGTTGATCCTAGACGTCTCGCACCAGCCGAAGATCTAACTTCCCCTATTAGAAGAAACACAGACCTCTCTTGCCTCCAGAGAAATACCCCACAGAAATAGCAGCCCCCCACATATAATGACGGTGAAATGAGAGGAAGGCACATACACAGTATGAAAACAGATTCAGCAAAATGAGGCCCACTAAAACTAGATAGCAGAGGATACAAAAATAAACTGCGCGGTCAGCAAAAAACCCTTCAAAAAACCATCCTGTAATTACTTGAACTCATGTTCCAACTCATGGAACATGAGGAGCAATTACAGCCCACTAAAGCAACCAGCAGCAAAGAGACAATTATATGCAAGCTGGACAAGACAAAAATAAAGCAAAACGTGGAACAAGAAAATCAAAACTTAGCTTGTCCTGAAGATTACTGAAGCCAGAAGCTGAGGTAACAAAAAACACTCTGATAACCTTGATAGCCGGCGGGGAAATGACAAGAAAGCCCGGTTAAATAGGAAACTCCCAAATCCTAATAGAACAGGTGGACACCAGAGACAGCAGAACACAAATCACCCAGTACCATCAGTAACCACCAGAGGGAGCCCAAAAACAGAACTCACAACAGAATACTAGTTGGCGATGTCACTGGCACAGGGCCTCTCATAGTACGCAAAAGTGTTACTGCCGGTGGGAGGCGCCCCCGCCATGCAAACACACCGCTGTACTTTGAGGGGCCCTGTGCCAGTGCCAATGCCAACGAGTGGGCCCCCCATGCTTGCTCAGGATCTCAGCACTTGCAAAGTTGAAATACTTACCTCTCCCTGCTCCACTGCTGTGACGTGTTCCAGATTTCCTGGGCCCACTAATTACTTGAACCAGCCCTACCCCCCACAACTTTAGCCAAATGACCCCCAATTTCAAATGCCTTCCAATTATTATAAGGTAAATTACGATTGACAAGCTTCTGTAACAAGAATGGATGTTTTTGCCATTAAAATGGGCAGTGTAGGTGTTTTCCTGGCCTCCACTCACTGCCGACTATGCTCCCCCATTGACTTGCATTGGGTTTCGTGTTTCGGGCGATACCCGACTTTTCGCGATAATCGGCCGATTCCACTCGACTCGACTTCTAAGATAGTCGGGTTTCGCGAAACACGGCTCGACTCTAAAAAGGTCAAGGTCGCTCAACCCTAGTGTCAATCGCACACATAAACAAAACAGATGCAAGCCGGAAGAAGGAACTTCTATGATGCTAGATTTCATACCCAGACTATAGGGTTTAACTTGCCCTGTAGCTCTACTGTGCTAGACACACACATATAGGAAACAGGTGCTAAGTCAAGAGCTAATTGCCCCTTCTGACGCTTTCTGCCTGCCAACGTGTACAATCCCAGAACTTAGACTGATTCACACTACACGCAGACAGAATGGTAGAGCATCCACACTCATTCACCATAACATTCATGATACTAGTGCACCTGCGTGTGCCTCTGAGAGCCTTTTAAATGCAAGGCTCCACCCCAAACACTCTCACCAAGCCAGCCGTGACATCTCTCGCTGGCCAATCTGGAGCTGCCACATCACCTGAGCAAGCAGCTGACGTCCGACCACCAATGAGAAGACACCACATCATGGACATGCTCAGTAAGGTGATCTCTGGATTTAGAGTTTAGAGCGCAGGACTGCACCAGAACATCACTGGTTCCGATAGACTTGGCTGGAGAGTCAGCAGTAACCAAGTGAATAGCATGGACCTGAGCAAGACGCTGGGACCGAAGTCTGTGCTGAGCAGCACTCGCCTTGGCCTGAGCTGAATGGGAGACCACAGCACCAGGAAATGCTCGAGATCTATCCTGCACAGCAGGAGAATCCCGACACCTAACGTTACCCCCTTTGTAACATCCCCCGTCGACATTTGCCACGCTTTAAAATCTCATAACAGAAAGTTCAACACAATCTTTCTGTGTCTCCTCCTGCCTAATTTCTCACTCTGCTCACCATGTCTCCTCCATGACCCACTCTCCATAAAGTTTAATAGGTTGTGTAACTTGACACCTCACTTTTCTAGCAATCTATTTTGACAGAATCAAGCTTTTTTTTCAGAGTAGATGGTAAGTCTATTCACATATGTTTCAGCATAATGTCTTCTTCTGGGTTTCGGGATTAGCTTGGGGCTGGCACCAATTCCCATTACCACACTTCCGCACACGCTCTCCTCATTGTGATATCCATTAATTTGCTATGATGGGTTTTTGTATATACTCTTTCTTTAGTATGTTTTCTTAACTAACGTAATACCAACATTATATAGACTCATCGGACATGTTTTGGATTGTTAGAAGTTATACGTGACCTCACACTTGTGTTACTTGCATATACTACTGCTGAGTATGTGGTGTCACCTTGTGGTTTTCCCACTTTTTATATGGTTTTATCTCTTCGTGAACTTGTGCAATACAAATAAAATGAGATATTTGTCTGATATTCATGGTTCATGGTTACCCAGTCCATGCATTGAACTTTATTTGGCACATACATTTGTACAACTTTGGATACATTTGGTCTTGTAACTGCTTACACATTGGCTAAACATATTTATTTGGGAGAACCTCTTCAGTATTTAGAATTTTAGTATTATTTTTAAGGGTTATTATAATCTCATGTGATATTCCATAACATTACATTAAAACAATATCACAAAAAAGTTTCTGAAGGTTCTGGTGTCATGGTTTTTCATGTTGGGGAATAATGGTCTGTAGAGATGACGTCAAGAAAAAACTTATTCCAGATCTGTCTATAGAAAGCTTGGGAATTGCTGCTTTATAACAATTACTTATAAACATTATACAATCACGAGCAATATTCTTCCACTTTATACTTTATGATATACGAGAATATATAAAGCAATGTCAATTAGGATGTCATTCTTAGCAGAGTGAACAACCTAAAATGAACAAAACATTTACAACACATATTCACATGCACATACAAATCGTTCTCTCATTAAAATAACTAAGAATGGGAAGGCAGCAAAAAAAAATTAAAATAATACAGCAGTGTGAAGAATATAGATTGGCAGCAATGTTCTATTCTGCTTTTAAAAATATGGGCTGCAATAGAAAAGAAAAAGGGCAAAAAGCAAAAATGCACATATCATAAAAATATGTTTTAGCTTGCAATTTATGGGCTCTAAAACTATAAATGACAACCTTATAACAGTTTCTTTTGCTAAATGCGCTTTGAAATGTTTAATTTAAAACAATTTTATTTCAACTTGTTCTTAGTTATGTGTTCCTTTTATTCATTAGCTTTTGGGCTTTGGAGGGCTATATTCCAAGCCTGAAGCCTGCCTCCTATTTCTTTCCTAAAATAAAGAAAATAAACCCTGCCTTAGGGTTTTATCGGCATTTATCAAAAATGTTTCTAGACAAAAGGCTGAAGTTGCATTCCAGACCTAATAGCATATCCTCTCCGCAGTGACTATACCTTTGAAACCCAATTTCACTAAATCAATTTCATCACATAAAAGTTTATTTATTCTTTTCTGTTTACAATTTCCAAAACTTCACTATATCCCTGAAGAAATGATAAAGTGCTAAGCCAATATACACAATTTAATTGATTTTGATTTCCACTTTCTCAGAACTCAATATCACATTAATGCATGTTGAGAAGAGGGTGACGAAGCTGGAGATTAAAGACCCATTAAGGACCCAACCCAGACTGATGAAAACATTAATTCATTAGCATAAATGTAAGCATTTGATTTCTTAATTCACTGTTCATTATGTTAATTTATTCTAGCAACTGAGAATGTAAGACAAAGGAGATTTACGTGCTCTGGAGATAAATTATAGCATTAGGGATGATTTCTTCTGGTTGCTTCTTGTGTTTGTTTTGATCTTGTAGAGATGTTTTAAATTGGGAATAATGATAAAAAGTAATGCAATTCTCTGAACAAAATAAACCAAGACTAAAGCTGTGTTGATAAGTTTATACATAATAGATATCAGAATCAGAATCAAGAAACGGAGATGAGAGAAAATATTTGGGAAAGGATAACATTGTTGACGTCAAGAATATCATAAAAGAACAAGTCTTCTACTTCACGTTCCATCAACTCAAATTCCCATTTTTAAAGTTCAGCTTTACTATATGAGACAGTCACACAAATCTGTCATCATTATGCCTGATATACAGTATGGAACAGGAGAGGTGGATGAAGCTCAGCACAAACTTCCAGTAAATAAAATTATTTATTAAGTGAAAAACATGATTAAAAACAAAACCTGATGCTTTTCTGGCACGTCCGTGCCCTTAGTCATAGGATATATAGTAATGCAAATATGGATATATATATATATATATATAGAGAGAGAGAGAGAAAGAAAATAACAATTTTTATAATTTAAAATTTTCTCTCAATCAAGCATCTGAACAGGTCTGGATGTGCTGCTGCATTGCAATTTAACCCTTCAAAGAGTTAACACTTCTCTGTTCAGAAAGGGGAATGCAGGCAATACCACTCTTTTAGCCTCCTGTTCACACCCACAACACACCATTAACCCCTTAACCCCCAGAGCTTTTTTCGGCTTTGTGTTTGCTCTTCGTTTTCCCAGAGTCATAACTTTTTTACTTTTACCTCAACATAGCCACATGAGGGCTTGTTTTTTGCAGGATGAATTGTAATTTTGAACGAAACCATTGGTTTTACCATGTCATGTATTAGAAAACGGGAAAAAAATTCCAAGTGCGGTGAAATTGCAAAAAAAAGGGAAACCCCACACTTGTTTTTTGTTTGGCTTTTTTGCTAGGTTTACTAAATGCTAAAACTGACCTGCTGTTATGATTCTCTAGGACGTTACGAGTTCATAAACAACAAACAAGTCTAGGTTATTTTTTAACTAAGTGGTGAAAAAAAAATCCAAACTTTGCTTAAAAAAAACAAATTGCAATTTCCCATACCCGTAGTGTCTCCATTTTCCGTGATCTTGAGATTCGTGATGGCTTATTTTTTGCATTCCGAGCTGATATTTTTAATGATACCATTTTGGTGCAGATACAATCTTTTGATCGCCCATTATTGCATTTTAATGCAATACTGCGGCAACCAAAAAACGTAACTCTGGCGTTTTGACTTTTCTCACCACACTTTAAACGATCAGGGTAATCCTTAGTTTATTGATAGATTGGGTGATTCTGAATGAGGTGATACCAAATATGTGTATGTTTGATTTTATTTTTATTGTTTCATTTTGAATGATGCGAAAGGAGGGTGATTTGAACTTTTATATATTTTTTATTTTTTATATTTTTTTAAACTTTTTTTTTTACTTTTTGGCCTGCTTCAATAGTCTCCATAGTAGACTAGAAGCTGCCACAACCCAATCGGCTGTGCTACATAGAGGCGATGTTCAGATCGCCTCTATATAGCAGATTTACTCACTTGCTATGAGCACCAACCACTGAGTGGTGCTCACAGCAAGCCCGCACTGACATCCATAGAGATCTCCAAGAGACCTCAGGTTGTCATGTCAAGACACCTGTAACCGTGATCACGTGACGCAGGTTACCAGCGTGCATATTTCCAGTGTGATGGCTGGAAGTGCGATTTAAATGTAGCTGTCAGAGTTTGACAGTGGCATTTAACAGGTTAATAGCCACGGGTGGATCCAAATTTCACCAGCGGCTATTGCGGGAACATGTCAGCTGATCAAAAAAGCTGACATGTCCCTGGAAAGATGTGGGCTGACTGCTAGATCCCACATCAAAGGGAGGGACTCTGACATCGGCGTACTATTATGCCCGATGTCTGAAAGGGGTTAAAACAATTCAACATGGTGAATTCATCAGAGCTACAGTACAGACCAAAAGTTTGGACACACCTTCTCATTTAAGGATTTTTCTGTATTTTCATGACTATGAAAATTGTACATTCACACTGAAGGCATCAAAACTATGAATTAACACATGTGGAATTATATACTTAACAAAAAAGTGTGAAACAACTGAAATTATGTCTTATATTCTAGGTTCTTCAAAGTACCTTTTGCTTTGATGACTGCTTTGCACACTCTTGGCATTCTCTTGATGAGCTTCAAGAGATAGTCACCGGGAATGGCTTTCACTTCACAGGTGTGCCCTGTCAGGTTTAATACGTGGGATTTCCTGCCTTATAATTGGGGTTGGGACAGTTGTGCTGTGCAGAAGTCTGGTGGATACACAGCTGATAGCCCTACTGAATGAAGTCCAAAATTGTGAGATGTCTTGCAGAGGGATGCAGCAGTCTTGAAATTGCCAAACTTTTGAAGCGTGTTCACCGAACAATCAAGCGTTTCATGGCAAATAGCTAACAGGGTCGCAAGAAGCGTGTTGGGCAAAAAAGACGCAAAATAATCGCCCATGAATTGAGGAAAATCAAGCGTGAAGCTGCCAAGATGCCATTTGCCACCAGTTTTGCTATATTTCAGAGCTGCAACGTTACTGGAGTAACAAAAAGCCCTTGAGCGATACTCGGGGGCATGGCCAAGGTAAGGAAGGCTGAAAAACGACCACCTTTGAACAAGAATTATAAGATAAAACATCAAGACTGGGCCAAGAAATATCTTAAGACTGACTTTTCAAAGGTTTTATGGACTGATGAAATGAAAGTGACTTTTGATGGGCCAGATGGATGGGCCAGAGGCTGGATCAGAAAAGGGCAGAGAGCTCCAGATTCAGATGCCAGCAAGGTGGAGGTGGGGTACTGGTATGGGCTGGTATCATCAAAGATGAACTTGTAGGTGGCCCAGTCAAAAGTGTTTCTTCTGGGCTGAATTGCTGGATTTGCCTCTAGCACTCTGAGCACGGACGACTGTCATAGAACACTATTGTGAGCAACTTTAGGCACTACTTATTTATACATAGCAACATAAATTAGGAATCTGATTACATGGGCACTTTAACATTTTGCCATTAACCTGGGCATTTTGGACAATTTGGTACTTTATGGACATGTAGTAATCCATGTGGTCACCATTGGGCTCCAATTATAAACAATTGTTTGCTATGTGAACAAAATATGGTACTCTCAAAGTCACAAGTGCACAATCTTTTTGGCCATAGTGTTTTTTGATTCAAGGAGTAGCATTAAAACTTTTGAATCACTGTGTTCCTAAGTTTTAACATTTAGATATATACAAATATGAAGAACAGGTTTTTTGCATGACAAGTTGTTTTATTTAAAAGCACAATTTTTGGAGTATCCATATCTTATTCAATTATTATTTGTTTGAGGAGGTATAATGCAAATTAAGCAATTCTGGCAGATGAGCATAAAGGAAAAATATATTTCTCTGGGCAATGTTTAGAATTAGGTGGTGAGGGGGTGTCATGGCCTGAAGGTGCAAGGAGATGGAGTCAATTTTCTGAAGCTTTGCTGCTATTGAGCATGGAATGTCCTCATAAAGATTCAGAAGAAGACATGGATGTAACCTTTTATGCCTAAAGCCTTCAAGAACCTCCCCAGATTATTTTAGAACGAGTTGGATACATGTGGATTGCTAAATGTCAATGCCTCATTGTATAAAGAAAACAAGGCCAGCTTGCTGTCGTCATCACCACTGATAGACTCCAGCTACACAAGCACGATCTCCCCTCTTAAACCAACGATGTCTTTAAGGAGCAATCCGGACTACCAAGCTGCTGCAGGGGCACCCCTTTTAGACCCAATGGAACCCCTGACATCTGTAAGGAGAAAATTGCCACCCTTTTGGAGAAGAGACCTAGTAATGACTGCAACTGATGAAGTAGCTCATCACGATGTAACAGTGACACGGAGCGCCGGGGTCAGTGAACAGCACATTGCAAGCACACTTCACAGTAGATGCGGTCTCGGCAATTGAAAGCAGCACTCAGACACACACGTAGACTTGTTTAAAAGGATCTATCAGAGACATTACTGATATTAACTTAACACCTAAAATGTATATAAGCACTACAGATTTTAACATGACACTCTAAGTTGAGGAAACTACACCAATAAATAAGGAAATAATTTGCTAGTGGGAATAGTAATATTAAAAAAGCAGATTAATTGGATTCTATTGGGTCAGGTAAGAATTTAGAAGACTTTTCTCCTAACTTGGTTCCTCTTTAACAGTGTCCCAGACTGGATATAATGAGCCTGCCTAATTTAATATCAAATCTCCCCACAGGCATACATATCAGTGACATGCCACAAATGTCCTCTGGAAAATGTCAACCAGGGATCCTATAATTCTCAGTGAAATATCTATCAGACCTTTTCACCTCTATCATTCATCAATTAAATATAAATATGAATGAAAGGTTTCATACTCTGCAGACCTACCTGGTTGAAATGAAATAAAAGATTACCACTATGGATACAAAAGTTCAATCTGGTTCCTTTTAACAGCACCTTAGAAAAAGACCACTCACTACTTAAAAACGAAGTCAGAATATTAAAATCAAAACTTACAGATTTAGAGAATCACATTATCACCACATCAGAGCTACCCTCGAAATTGTGCCACCAGCAGATCTTGCTCCATATATAAAGAATCTAGTGAATAAATATTCGCAAATGAACCCAAATGCTGAATTGGCAATCAACAGAGCTCATAGTCTACCAAAGCCTAACTTTAATCCTAAAGAGGCACCAAGAGAAGTAATTGCAAGAATTCCCTTTTTTTTTTAAAACAAAGTACTTCCTAAAAAACAAGAATTCACCTTATCCTTATGAATTGATCAGGGTTCATGCTGACTACTCAAGAGAAAGATTAAAAGTTAGGAAATCCTTTGCCGAAATCACCTTTATTTTAAGATCGAACAAAATCTCATATAAATGGGGGTTTCCAACCAAACAATCATCTTCCTTTACAGAAAGCCGAATACGATCCAGGATGTAGAGAAATGATGAAACTTCCCATAGTAACACAAGATTTCCAGAAATGGTAAAACTTTCATTCAAGAAAAAAAGTAATCCTAAAATTAAATAAAGTCTCTTGAAGGTTCATAATAATATATACTTTTATACTGTGGTTTACTAGTTATTTATTTTATTATTCAGTTTAACTTCTGATGTTATTTTTTTCTAATTTGGATACTATTCAGGACTCATATTGCAGAGTTTGCCGAACTTTTCTTCCGACACAGTAGGATGAGGATTTCAAGGTTGTTTTTCATTCCATCCTCGATCTACATCACCAGGTCATCTGAGAAGTAGCAGTAGCTGAAGGATTTTTTTGTTATTGCTATATTGTAATGTTTTATGTATTTTCTTTTGTATGTTTCATGATGTTTCCTATACCATGGGTATTTTTTTTCCATAATGAACATAATTGTATTACATAAGTTTTTTCTGGCTATTCTATGCAATCCTTCTATAATCACAAATTATGTGAAATAGTTTATGGCTAATAAAGTCAGACAGCAATGTTTGACATCTACTAGAGTTATCTCTATAAAAAATGCAGGCTTAAGTTATAATCATCCAAAAGACATACCAGAACAATTTGCAACTTTTTATTCCTCATAATTATATAATTTTAATAAGGACTCAAACACCCCCCAACTAAATCTTGAAGAAATATACCATCATATGTCAAACATTAACCTGCTTCAAATAAAAAAGGACCAACTTAATTTATCAAAAATTCCCTTTTCTACAGATGAAACAGAAGAAGCAATTCATAGACTTTAAGAAAATAAATTGCTTTGCCTTGATGGTCTTCGTAACAAATATTATAGAATATTTAAACTCCACCTCTCTCTTCCCTTGATAACCATGCTACAAGTGAATCTTCCTTTGTAAAAGAATCATTACACACTACTATCTATAATATAACGGTGGGAGCGTCACTCTGTCCGAAGCCTTTATAGACTGCGCAAGCGCGACGCACCGCACCTGCGCAGTCTGGACCAGAGTGACGCAGCCAAACTTAATTATCCCCCCCATAATATACCGGCCGTGGGGGCTCCACCCCCCTCCCACCCCCTGTGCGCACCCCCCTCACGTGCGCCCCCCCATCCGCTGTGATTAAAATACTCACCTAGCTTCCGGATCCCTCACCGCAGCGTCCTCTTCTGGCCGCAGCCTCTCCTGTATGCGGTCATGTGGGGCCGCCGATTAAAATCATGAATATGCGGCTCCGCCTCCCAAAGGGGCGGAGCCGCATATTCAGTACTGTAATCGGCGGCCCCACGTGACCGCATACAGGAGAGGCTGCGGCCAGAAGAGGACGCTGCGGCGAGGGAGCCGGAAGCTAGGTGAGTATTTTAATCACAGCGGGGAGGGCGCACAGGGGGTGGGGGGGCACACCGGGGGTGGGAGGGGTTGCGCACCGGTGGTGGGAGGGGGGGGACCTGGATCTGCATTTTAAACACTAATATTCATATGTTCCCTGCAGCAAACGCTGCTGCAGGGAACATATGAATCGCGGCTTCAGCACCAGTGGGGGGGACAGCGCTTAATGTATCGCTGTCTCCTGCATGGCACACGTACTGCACACGGACAATGTCGGACAATGTGTGCGGTACGTGTTTTACATGTCCAGCACAGCCGCCCCCAGCACAGCCACAGCCACGCACAGCCGCCCCAGCACAGCCACGCACAGCCACCCCAGCACAGCCGCCCCAGCACAGCCATAGCCACGCACAGCCGCCCCCAGCACAGCCACGCACAGCCGCCCCCAGCATAGCCACAGCCACACACAGCCGCCCCCAGCACAGCCACGCACAGCTGCCCCAGCACAGCTGCCCCCAGCACAGCCGCCCCCAGCACAGCTGCCCCCAGCACAGCCACGCACAGCTGCCCCCAGCACAGCCACAGCCACGCACAGCCGCCCCCCAGCACAGCCACAGCCATGCACAGCCACCCCCAGCACAGCCACGCACAGCTGCCCCCAGCACAACCAAGCACAGCCGCCCCCAGCACAGCCACGCACAGCCGCCCCCAGCACAGCCACAGCCACGCACAGCCGCCCCCAGCACAGCCACGCACAGCCGCCCCCAGTACAGCCACGCACAGCCGCCCCCGCCACGCACAGCCGCCCCCAGCACAGCCACGCACAGCCGCCCCCAGCACAGCCACACACAGCCGCCCCCAGCACAGCCGCCCCCAGCACAGCCACGCACAGCCGCCCCCAGCACAGCCACGCACGGCCTCCCCCAGCACAGCCACACACAGCGCCCCCAAAACAGCCACGCACAGCCGCCCCCAGCACAGCCACACACAGCGCCCCCAGCACAGCTGCCCCCAGCACAGCCACACACAGCCGCCCCCAGCACAGCCACGCACAGCCGCCCCCAGCACAGCCACCCGCACTCGGGCAGTAGAGCCAGAGAGAGAAAGATGGGAGCAACATATGGCAGAATGGAAACAGGATCAGGCAGAATGGGTGCAGCACATTACAACAGAATGGGGGCACAGGATGGCAACAGCATATGACAGAATGGTTGCGCACCATGGGAGCAGCATATGACAGAATGGGGGTGCACAATGGGAGCAGCATATGACAGAATGGGGGCGCACACATGACAGGATGGGGGTGCAGGATGGGAGCACATGACAGGATGAGGGTGCAGGATGGGAGCACATGACAGGATGGGGGTGCAGGATGGGAGCACATGACAGGATGGGGACGCAGGATGGGAGCACATGACAGGATGGGGACGCAGGATGGGAGCATATGACAGGATGGGGACGCAGGATGGAGCAGCACATGACAGGATGGGGGTGCAGAATGGGAGCAGCCCATGACAGAATGGGGGCGCAGGATGGGAGCAGCACATGACAGGATGGGGGTTCAGGATGGGAACAGCCCATGACAGAATGGGGGCGCAGGATGGGAGCAGCACATGACAGAATGGGGGTGCAGGATGGGAACAGCACATGACAGGACGGGGGCGCAGGATGGAGCAGCACATGACAGGATGGGGACGCAGGATGGGAGCAGCACATGTCAGGATGGGGACGCAGGATGGTGCAGCACATGACAGGATGGAGACCATATACTAATATAAATGCTCGCCACCTGGGCGTAGAACGGGTTCAATAGCTAGTAGTTATTATATCGAAACATGACAGTGATCCCGAAGCAGTCTTGAACTATTTCACTGTTAAACTTGGATCTAAAATGTTTTTTAAAATTGATTTAGGACAGGTTATCCAAAAATATCTCACAGGTAGTACACTCAGAGCAAGTTGGTTTCATTAAAGGACAACAGTCCTTAGATGGAACAAGAAGAATTCTGAAATTGATAACATTTGTAAAAAAGGAAAAGACTCCAGCTGTAATTCTGTCCCTAGATGCCGAAAAAGTGTTTGACTGAATGAAATGGAACGTCTTCTTTGCCACCTTAATAAAGTTTGGATTTCAAGGACAGATATTAAATGTAATATCTACTTTATACTCTCATCCATCTGCAAATATTTCTGTTAGCAACCAATTGTAAAAACGTTTTGATTTCTAACGGTACCCACCTAGGCTTCTAACTATTTGCCCTGATAATGGTTAAATAAAAGGAGTCTCTACCAATTTTAGGCAATGCAAAATTGGATTATTTGACAACGATATTCTAATTACTATTATAGATCTCATTAGATCAATGAGAGCAGTCACATCAGTAATTAATGTCTTTACTTCCATTTTTACTAAAATGTCAATGTTAAGAATTCAAAGGTATTAAGTTTTTTTCGTGGACTTCCAATTAAAGGATTATATAAAAAGAGAATTCCCCTTTTTGTTGAAAAAATCTCTATATCTTATTTAGGCATTAGTATTGCAAAGCCAGTAAATACAATTTTGAATGAGAATCTATCTAGCATTCTTAAATTGATTGAAAAAAATATTAACAAATTTGATAGAACTAATACTTTGTGGCTTGGTAGAACCATTCTTTACAAAATTATTATCCTTCTCATACTACAATACATATTCAGATATTTTCCTATCCAGATATAAGATCAATGTATTAAAAAGCTACGCAAACAGCTTTCTAATAACATCTGGCAATCAAAAGTTTACCTAACATTCAAGTCTACTATGATACAAATATTATCCTACAAAGAATGAACTGGTTCTCAGAATACAGAAAATATTGTTGGGCAACTCTGTGGAAAGCATTCAACAGATATTTGAATGTCTGCTACTTGAGTACCCATTGACGAATCTGACTATTTTATAATGGAAAAAACTTCAAAAGATAACTAGAGCTTATAAGAATAACTATTTTTCTGGAGAAACTTATATTTTAAGCAGCTTTGCCTAATTTATCATTTGAGAAATAGGAAAAGCTCAGTATTTTCTACTGTTCTCTGATTATTGTCCCCAATCAGAAACTATTGTTAATTTCCAACTATTAAAATTCTCTTGTAACTAAATAGATGAGTATTTTTACAGTTTTCTAAATCACAAGAAATATATTAGGAATAAACTATCTCTTTGGCTAGCTCTCCTGTAATCTATAATTATACTTTTAGAAAATGTCACAAACTATCTTGTATGGAATACAAAAAATGTATATGCTTTATGTAATTCAGATGTAACCTTTGAAAAGTCAAACTATATATCAAAATGGGAAAAGGATTTATATATGTCTTTTGCAGTAGTAAAATGGGAAAAGGCAACAGATTTAAATTATAAGTTTAATGTTAGCACTAATTTGCATGAAAATGATTTTAAGATTTTAACCCAATGTTTTTCTTGTCCATTCAAATGAATTTTTGTAGATCAATCCGATGTATGCTGGAGGAATTGCAGACACAGAGGCAATCTCTTACATATTTTTTGGGCATGTCCAAAAATAACACCTCGTTAAAGAGATATTTTTTGTGTTGAAAAAAATCAATAACTTACCATCAAAAATTCTCTCTCATCTACCTCTCCTATCTCTTGATGCAGATTTGCTCCCCAAGGAAATTAAATATATTTCCTCACACATATTCACAGTTACGAAATCTCTTATTGCATCAAAGTGGAAATCTATAGATAGTTCCATCCTCTTCACTGATATTGATGAAACATCCACACACAATTCTTTTGACCTATCTTTGCCCTGAGAAATCATACTCTTAAGAATTATTATTCTAGATAGTCCTCTTGGAACGCAATCTATCCTTCAAGCTCCCGCCGCTGCACAGGGGGAATCTCGAACCATGTCTGTTGCGGTCTCCCATTCTGCATCGGCCACAGTGGAACCTGCTCAGCGGAGACATCGGTCCCAGCGTCTCACTGAATCTGATACTGTGCAAAGGGTTACTGCTGCCTCTCCAGGCTCCACTATTGTACCATGCACTGGTCTGCTGGTCTGCGACAAGCAGGCTTTTCTGGGACTAAGTCCTGCTTTGCACACACTGAGCATGTCCAGGGTAAGATCTCTCAGTGGAGGTCTAGGGTCACATGCTCAGGTACTGCAGCAACTTCCATTGGTCCTCCAGGAAGGCCCTGTACCTGATCAAGTTCTGTGGCAGCCTTCCATTGGTCCTTCTTGGAACGTCCTGTAGGTGATACAGCTATAAAAGGTTCTCATGACTGCACGGCCATGCGCTAGTATCAAATATGTACAACCTCAGCGCCAGTGTGGTCATGTGTGTGGTCAGGGACCCGGCTGAAATAAGCCCCTAGAATGCTGGCACCTCCAGTAGGAATTGTATTCCTGTCATCATAGGCATTCTATGATGAAAGGAATACCATTCCTACTGTTAAGCACGGAGGTGGATCACTAATGTTTTGGGGATGTGTGAGCTACAAAGGCACAGGAAACTTGGTCAAAGTGGAAGGAAAGATGAATGCAGCATGTTATCAGCAAATACTGTAGGCAAATTTGCAATTGTCAGCCCAGAATCTGCACACGGGACATACTTGGACATTCCAACATGACAATGATCCAAAACACAAGGCCAAATCGACCTGTCATTGGCTACAGCAGAGCAAAGTGAAGGTTCTAGAGTGGCCATGTCAGTTTCCTGACCTTAATATTATTGAGCCACTCTGTAGAGATCTCAAGGATGCAGTTCATGGTAGACATCCCAGGAATTCACAGTAACTGGAGGCTTTTTGCCAGGAAGAGTGGGCAGCTTTACCATCTGAGAAAATAAAGAACCTCATCCACAACTACCATAAAAGACTTCAAGCTGTCATTGATGTTAGAGAGGGCAATACATGGTATTAAGAAATGGGGTTTGTGAACTTTTGATCAGGGTCATTTGGATGTTTTGGGTTGTCATTATGATTTAAAAAAGAGAAAACACAGTACTTTGACAATAAATGGCTTCATCCAACTACTAACCTTGAGTGGAGAAAAAGTTTTGGTGTTATCATTCATATTCTCTGAAAAAAGGCCAAGAAAGCAAAAATTCTGCCAGGGTATGTAAACTTTTGAGCACAACTGTATGTGAGATCACAATGATAAGTAGTAAAATCAAGTGATTTACATAAAACAACAGGCAGAGTGGTATGAGTATTTAAAGTTTTTGACAGAAGGTAGCATGTAAGGCATTTTTATCTCCCTGTAGTACTCCTTTAAACATTTTATGGCTCTATTTGACACTGTATTGTATTATATATGAATAGTTTGGCACTATTTTGGGACCTATGATAAAGCTGTAGAAATTATCGGGTATACATGTGGTAATTTCCTGATGAAGAAGTAATCATATACTTCAAAACGCATAGAATAAACCACCGTTTTTCATTTCATCACGTCTGGATTTATGTCTCATTTGGCAGCGCGGATAATATCCATAAATTTCTTTTACTCTACTATTTGGGACCTGTTATCCAATTATCCAATTATTCAACCCCCTTAAATAACCAACTATTTGGGGCTCTTTTTTTCCATTTTTGTACTCCGAGATTCATAGCTATTCATTTTTCCTTTAATTTAACTATTTGAGAGTTTGCTTTCTGTTGGATGAGCTATGTTTTTAATGGGATTACATGAGCTACAAAATATGCATAGTTCTTTTTGTACTTTAGTATTTTGAAAAAATGAAAAAAATACATTTGATGGAAAATATCCTATTTGTGTATCTCTGTTTAGAGAGCCATAATATTTTTTACTGCCAATATTCCAATATAAGGGTTTGTTTTGGGGGAATGAGTTGTAATTTGTTTTAAAACAATTTTGGATTACATATAATTTGTTGAACAACTTTTGCTTTTTCTTGCTTATGCCTTATGTAGTGCAAAATTACTAATACAATACGTTATATATTACAGTTTGTTATGATTGCAGTGAAAACTGAATAAAAACTATTTATTTGGAGGGATGGTGAGTTATTAAGCTATATTAAGCACAATTTAAATTTTTATTTGTCCTTAAAAGGGACTTGGAGTAGCAATTCTTTGAAATTTTGTATAATTCTTTGGAATTCATAGTACTTCAAAGCAATAAGAGGTACACTGACAGGTAACCTTTTGGCCAAATCCTAATAAGTGGTATAACAAACACAAACTGTTGTGAGCTTGGAACATTTCTTACACCTTTATCTGGGTAATACATCAATGCCCTGCCACTGTGAGGTAGGTCCCTAATATGATAAAAAGGAACATACTTGTTATTGCTATTGACTAGAGATGATAGAAGTTTTTAAGGTTCTGTTCAACTCGGATTGGCGAACATGCCAATGTTTGCAGAGCAATTTGCCAAACTTATCCGAACCCCATTGAATTCAATGGGAGGCAAAATCAAATGCATAGGCAACGCCCTCAGGGGGGCCCAAAAGCTGTCAACACAGCTCAAAATAGACAGACACCAGGGAAAAGTGGCATCAATTAACCCAGACAACAAATAGTATAATTGAGCAATATGAAAATATGGAATAGGGCTTGGACCAACATTTCTAGCTTAAACAATGATCAGTAACAGGTGGATGAGTGACAGTTGTGGGCCTCGTGCTCTGAGAGCCCTGTCAAATTCAGGCAACACACATGAAGGCAACCCAACTTGGAGTCCAAACATGTCCAAAAATTAGGAACATACACCAGGAAAAGTGTCATCAATTGACCCACAGTAGAAATTTTATAATGTCGCAGCAGTCAGGCATCAAGCATGCATAAGACAAAACTTGAAATCTGGAGATTGACTTGGCCATATCATAATATTTGCCTTAGAATATTCCTGGATTGCTTTAGCAGTGTGCTCAGAGTCATTGTCCATGTATACAATGAAGCGCCACCCAATCAATCTTGCTGTCTTTGGCTGAATCTGAGCAGAAAGTATAGCCCCGTTTACTGCAGAATTAATCTGTCTGCTTCTGCTTCAATCACATCATTGTGCTATTGGAAACCATGCATGCCCATGCCATCACACTGCCTCCACAATGTTTTATGAAGAATGTGGTGTACTTTGGTTCATGAGCCTTTCCAGCCTTCTCTAGACTTTTTTCATCTTTACTCAGTAAGCCAAATCCGAACAATCTGCTCTGGATTAGTCTGACTAGTATGAATATACACTATCTAGCATAGCCAACTTAACATTTAATAAATATATGCATAAAACCAATGGCAGTCAAAAAATAAAGTGCTCATATATACCAGTGCGCTTAATAAAATGGTACAATCTCACCCAGTTGTTATCTCCTGATTCTCCAAAGTTCCATACAGGACTTGGGTAGGTAAGACCGAGATGGGAGGAGGGGGGGAGTTTAGGGTCTAATTTTCCCTGTCGTGCCCTCTGCAAAAAACTCCCGCCCTCACAAGGGCAGTACCCGAGTATAAACCTACTTTGTGGTGCCCATAATAAATATAGCCTCCCTGGGTAATGTGTCTTCCCTTCCCAAAGCGTTTCCTCCCCTGTTCAGGGGGTTCATCAGCAGAAGTTATCCAGGCTAATAGAGGTCTGCTGCAGTGGCAGGTCTGACCTCCCTGTGTAGTGAGTGCCTCAATGTGAGGGTGAAAAAGTCTTTTTTCATCCCAATATTGTTGTGCAGGTTAATCTTAGTTTAATTTGTCTCTTTAATTTGACTCTTGTCTTAATTGGATGTCAAGGTGTCATGTTCCCACTTCTCAGCACGTGACTTGGGGTTGCGCCTGCAAGGGTTAATCTATCTCCTCTCACTCAGTCCAGCATTCAACCTCTGTTCTATACTGCAGTGGGAGCATAAATCACACCCTGACACAGACCACACACCCTGCTTCATACACGCTGCCACCATGCACTATAAGGCTATGGATTCTTTAGAGCATACTCTAAAGAATTCTTTAGTTCAAACTTATTAAAGTTTAAAGCTTTAATAGAAAAGGTACAGTGCTTACAGTAAAACGATATAAAAAAATATAGAAATAAAAGTGACATACAAATATGCAAAACAGTTATAAATATAAAAGGGAGAAAAACTTACAGAAATATCTGAACTTTGCAGTCTGCTTTCTGCTCCCTGAGGGGGTATGAATATGGAATGGTTCACATTAGCTTGGCTTCCCTCAGTCTGTGACCCTGTTTCTATGTGTAAAGGCCTAATTTATAGATTTAACCTGGAGATCAGATTTCTAGACCAGCCTCTCATGTTAATATTCTAATCCTTGGTTTGTGACTGGATCCTCATTATTTTACCAATTAATACATTATTTTTCTTTTAAGACTTTTTGTGTGACCTTTCTCATAGTAAATAGTGTCAGGCTGCAATTGGCATCTCTCTTCAAAAGAGTCAGAAAGTGTGAAATGTTTATTTCTTGCGTAATGATGGTCTGTTTTTCCTTTGACGACATGTTGTGGGTTAACAGCAACAGATTCTATCTGCAAATGCTACACCTGGAATGAGCTCCAGACCTTTTACGTACTTAACTGATGATGGATTAAAGAGGGAATAGCCCATGCAGCCCATTAGGTATCTTTTGAGATAATAGTCCAGTTACCATTGGTATCTTTAAAAAAAAAACAGTTACATATTAAAGATCTGTAATTCTTAAACCCTTACTCCAATTAGGATGTGAATACCCTCCAATTGAAGCTGAGAATCTGAATGTTAAGAACATGTTGATTATATAATTGTATCATGAATATGTTTTGGTAAACATCTATAATGACAAAACTTGTGTCACTGTACAAATATTTCTGCTCCTAACTACTGTATACATATATAGTGCATGTATTAACTAACTCTAAGTACGTGCTGCTTGGAATTACAGTATATGGGCCACTCCCTGTATCTAGCTCCATGTATGTACTGTTTTCCTCTGTGTGGGAAATTCTGTCTGAGAATCATTCTGGTGGTCTCTTTTTTAGTGCTTGGAGATTTAGTTTTCATTGCCGCAGCTGCATGATTTACGGCTGGTAGACAGGCTGAATACATGTGACAAATGCCTGTTTGTTAGGGAATTCCCACATGTATTCAGGCTGTCCAGCAGCCGTAAATCATGCAGCTGAGGTGATGAAAACTAAATCTCTGAGCACTACAAAATACTCAGAGATCACCCGAGCGTGTTCGGAAACACCCGAGCAACAAGTATGCTCGCTCATCACTAGTAATATGACTTTATGTTATGGGTAATAGTAAAGTTGATGTATTGTTTAAAACAAACCCTTTCAAATTTGCTAGTGATTTATATTATAGGTATGGATGTACTAGAACATAGTTCACAGCAGAAGACAGAGCTGTGGGGTTTTCATTTGCATAAAACTTTGTGTGACTGGTTTCTGCCTAAAAAGTTGGCCAATAGAGCTCAGCTCATACACGACTAAGGACATTTTGTGAGACAAATCAAAGGACAATGATCAAATTATTCATGGTTCTTGTCAGCAGCTGCAGAGTAGTGTGTACAGTAAGTGTAGGGTATCTGCTGATGGAGAATTTGGTAGATCGCAGCAGAGAGTTGTGCTTCTGGGATGTTTGGATTGCATTGAGGAGTTATTCATACTCAATTATGAAGCATCAAAATGGTAGATCAGTTTTTAGTACTGCAACCTTGCAGCGCTGGGGTCTTGAGCTCAAATCCCACCAAGGACAACATCTGCAATAAGTCTGTATGTTCTGTTGCGTGGGTTTCCTCGGGGTTCTCCGGTTTCCTGCCACATTCCAAAGACACACGGATTGGGAATTTAGCCTGTGAGCTCTATTTACATACATGATAATATATGTATAGTGCTGCAGAATATGATGATGTTCTATATCAGAGGTCTCAAACTGCATTCCTCAAGGGCCGCAAACAGGTCATGTTTTCAGGATTTCCTTGTACTGCACAGGTGATAATTTAATCACCTACACACATAGTGATTACAGCACCTTGTGCAATGCGAAGGATACCTTGAAAACACGCATGGTTTGCAGCCCTCGAGGAATGCAGTTTGACACCCCTGCTCTATATGTAAGTAAATATAAAAATAATCTAACTGAAAGTTATTATTATTATTATTACTATTATTATACATTTTTATAGCGCCATTTATTCCATGGCGCTTTACATGTGAATACGGGGCATATATAGACAAATACATTAAACATGAGCAGATAACAGGCACACGGGTACATAAGGAGGGAGGACCCTGCCCGCGAGGGCTCACAGTCTGCAGGGGGTGGGTGATGAAACACTAGGAGAGGGTAGGGCAGGTTGCGCGGCGGTTCAGTGCAAAACAGAATTGTAATAGGTTGCCCATGCTTGTACTGTAAAAGTTGCAGTCACTTTCACTTATTTGACGTTATCTATCAAGTAATGTGAATTCCATAGGAATCCAAATTAGGAGAGAGCCATACCGACCCACCCACATGCAAACATATCGTTAAGTAGAAGATTCAGTGTGAAATTGTCCTCCTGTAAAGTCTCTTCCACAAAAACAGCACTGCATCGCCTTGAATTTCTAAAATGCAGTTGCTTATTACTTTTCTATATTTCTACGACACAAAAATCTCTAAAGAGCCATTGGCCAACTCAAATTACAGGCTCTTATTGAGCTTTCCTCATAATCTCATTACTACTGTAATGGCAGCAGCAGAGAGTCGTATGTTAAGGTGTCCGTCGTGTTCACAATGCACAGTGTGGGCAACAACAATACAAATCAATCTCCTGAGCTGCTCTCAGATCATAAGGATATGACACAGGGAAGAGTGCTGGGCTATTGAGAAAGTACAAAACAATGGCACAAAAGCTGAGCACAGAAGCATCTGGCACTGTATTGCTATCTTGTACAACATGTGGTGCTGAAAATCATCATATTTAGTCTCTGACGTGCATAAATGCACTACACTTAATTTTTAATGTCACTACATTGAAATTAATGTTGGTGTTACCTTTGGAGAACAAATATATTTCTCTCAGCCAACATGTTCCCGTATGTGAACCTCTGCCCTGTTGTACATTGTACAATATCTCTAGTTTCTATGAGTGTCATTAGTGTTGCTTTTTTCTTGTTATCTATAATGTCTTGATATTATAGGTTAATAACATATGGTATGGCAGAAGGAAATTGTGCAATTTATAAACCTAGCAGAATTGTACTGCATAGATTTTTATCAATTTGAGTACATTTTCCCAGTGATAATCTATCCAAGAACACTTTGGTGGTGCAAACATGTTTGGTAAATGTACAATTGGCCATTATTGAAGGAGATTTCTGCTAAGGCCATGTTCACAAGTTTAGTATTTGGTCAGTATTTTACCTCAGTATTTGTAAGCCAAAACCAGGAGTGGAACAATCAGAGGAAAAGTATAATAGAAACACGTCACCACTTCTGTATTATCACCCACTCCTGATTTTGGCTTACAGATACTGAGGTAAAATACTGACCAAATACTGCAGGTGTTAATAGAATACCAGAATACCAACTGCCTGCTTATATTCATACTAGATGGTGGCCTGATTCTAACACATCGGGTATTCTAGAATATGCATGTCCGCATAGTATATTGCCCAGCCACGTAGTATATTGCCCAGTCACATAGTATATTGCCCAGCCACGTAGTATATTGCACAGCGACGTAGTATACAGCATAGAGCATATTGCCCAGCCACGCAGTATATTGCCCAGTTACATAGTATATTGCCCAGTGACATACAGCACAGAGCCACGTAATATATTGCCCAGTGACGTAGTATACAGCACAGAGCCACGTAGTACATTGCTCAGTCACATACTATATTATTTGATCCCATCACAGAAGAAGAAGTCTCCAAGCTCCTCTCCTCTTCTCGTCCGACTACATGCACCACCGACCCCATTCCCTCACACCTCCTCCAGTCTCTCTCTCCAGTCGTCACATCTCACCTAACTACAATTTTTAATCTCTCCCTCTCCTCTGGCATTTTCCTCTCCTCCTTCAAACACTCTGTCATTACACCATTACTAAAAAAAAACACCCTTGACCCATCATGCGCAAACAACTACAGACCGGTCTCCAATCTCCCCTTGATCTCAAAACTCCTGGAGCACCTAGTCTACTCCCGCCTTACCCGTTACCTCTCCACTCATTCCCTCCTAGACCCTTCACAGTCCGGGTTCCGCCCCCTACATTCAGCAGAAACTGCACTCATCAAGGTGACCAACGACCTTCTGACTGCAAAATGTAATGGTGACCACTCTCTGCTCATTCTCCTCGATCTTTCTGCAGCTTTCGACACTGTTGACCACCCTCTCCTACTCTCTAGGCTCCAGTCACTAGGCATTAAGGACACTGCTTTCTCCTGGTTCTCTTCCTATCTTTCTGAACGCTCCTTCAGTGTTCTGTTCTCTGGCTCCACTTCATCTCCTCTTCCTCTCACTGTCGGGGTACCTCAGGGCTCAGTCCTTGGCCCCCTTCTCTTCTCCCTCTACACGGCCCCAATTGGACAGACCATCAGCAGATTTGGCTTTCAGTACCATCTTTATGCTGATGACACACAACTATACACGTCAGCCCCTGACCTTACCCCCGCTGTACTACAGAATGCCACTGACTGTCTGTCTGCAGTCTCTAACATCATGTCCGCTCTCTATCTGAAACTCAACCTCTCCAAAACTGAAATTCTTCTGCTCCCGCCTTCTACTAGCCTCCCTAAATCTGACATTTCCCTCTCCGTGGGTGGCACCATAATAACGCCTAGGCAGCAGGCATGCTGTCTGGGTGTTATGTTTGACTCCGATCTCTCCTTCACCTCCCACATACAATCTCTTGCCCGCTCGTGCCGCTTACACCTAAAAAACATCTCTAGAATCCGCCCTTTTCTCACCATGGAGACAACAAAAACTCTCACTGTCGCCCTAATCCACTCCCGCCTGGACTACTGCAACTCTCTATTAATTGGCCTCCCCCTCACGCGACTTTCCCTTCTCCAGTCCATCCTTAATGCAGCAGCCAGGGTTGTCCATCTGGCTAATCGTTACTCGGACGTGTCCGCTCTTCGCCAGTCATTACTCTGGCTGCCCATTCATTACAGGATACAATTCAAAGTACTTGTTCTCATCCACAAAGCTCTCCACAGTGCGGCACCCCCTTACATCTCCTCCCTCATTTCTGTCTATCGGCCTAGCCGACCGCTGCGCTCTGCAAACGACTTTCGACTAACCTCTGCACTAATCCGTACCTCCCACTCCCGACTACAAGACTTCTCCCGCGCTGCGCCCATCCTCTGGAATGCTCTACCCCAAGATATTAGGACCATCCACAACTTGCATAGTTTTAGGCGCTCGCTCAAAACTCATTTGTTCAGAGCGGCCTATCACATTCCCTAATCAGTCATTTTATGTTTGTGTGTGTAGCCCATTCACTATCTCCATCTACCCCCCACCCCCTGGCTGGACCATCATTGTAAATACATCATTGTAAATACACACCTGTACTTTGTATCTCCCCCACCTCATTGTAGATTGTAAGCTCTCACGAGCAGGGTCGTCTTATTTTGTGTTTGAAACTGTTAAACTGTGAAGCACTGCGGAATATGTTGGCGCTATATAAATAAAGATTATTATTAGGGATGAGCGACCTTTACTTTTATAGGATCGGGTCGGGTTTCACGAAACCCGACTTTTTTAAAAGTCGGGTCGAGTGAAATCGGCCGATCCTATAAAAAAGTCGGGGTCGGGGTTGGCCGAAACTCGAAACCCAATGCAGTGCATTGGGTTTCCATGGTTCCCAGGGTCTGAAGGAGCGGAAACTCTCCTTCAGGCCCTGCGATCCATATTTTAGTGTAAAATAAAGAATTAAAATAAAAAATATCGCAATACTTACCCTCTGACGCGCCCTGGTACTAACCGGCAGTCTTCCTTCCTTAGAATCAGCCTTCCAGGACCTGGCGGTGACGTCGCGGTGACGTCGCGGCTTGTGATTGGCCGCGCGGCCGCCCATGTGACCGCTCGCGTGACCAATCAGAAGCCGTGACGTCACCGAAGGTCATTCAAGCGCTGATTCTTAGGAAGGAAGGCTGTCGGAAGGAAGCAGGGCGCTTCCGAGGGCGAGTATATACCTAATAGGAATCTGAATTCTTTAATCTGAATTCCGATACCAATTCCCGATATCTTAAACATATCGGGAATCGGTATCGGGATTCCGATTCCAGATTCAAAAGATCGCCGACTTCATGGCCGACCCCACACTGGGGTCAGGTCGGGTTTCATGCGACCTTGCCAAAAGTCGGCGACTTTTGAAAAATCTCGACCCGTTTCGCTCAACCCTAATAATTATTATTATTATTATTATTATTATTATTATTATTATTATTATTATATTGCCCAGCTACGTAGTATATTGCCCAGTCATGTAGTATATTGCCCAGCCACGTAGTATATTGCACAGCCCACGTAGTATATTGACCAGTCACGTAGTATATTGCTCAGCCCACGTAGTATATTGCCCAGTCATGTACTATATTGCCCAGCCACGTAGTAAATTGCACAGCCCACGTAGTATATTGCCCAGTTACATAGTATATTGCACAGCCCACGTAGTACATTGCCCAGTCACATAGTATATTGCCCAGCCACGTAGTATATTGCCCAGTGACGTAGTATATTGCCCAGTGATGTACAGCACAGAGCCACGTAATATATTGCCCAGTGACGTTGTATACAGCACAGAGCCACGTAGTATATTGCCCAGTCACATACTATATTGCCCAGCTACGTAGTATATTGCCCAGTCATGTAGTATATTGCCCAGCCACGTAGTATATTGCACAGCCCACGTAGTATATTGCCCAGTCATGTAGTATATTGCTTAGCCCACGTAGTATATTGCCCAGCCACGTAGTAAATTGCACAGCCCACGTAGTATATTGCCCAGTTACGTAGTATATTGCACAGCCCACGTAGTATATTGCCCAGTCACATAGTATATTGCCCAGCCACGTAGTATATTGCACAGCGACGTAGTATACAGCACAGAGCATATTGCCCAGCCACGAAGCATATTGCCCAGTTATGTAGTATATTGCCCAGTGATATACAGCACAGAGCCACGAAATATATTGCCCAGTGATGTAGTATACAGCACAGAGCCACATAGTATATTGCCCAGCCACGTAGTATATTGCCCAACCACGTAGTATATTGCCCACCCACGTAGTATATTGCACAGCCCACGTAGTATATTGCCCAGACACATAGTATATTGCCCAGCCACATAGTATATTGCCCAGCGACGTAGTATACAGCACAGAGCATATTGCCCAGTGACGTAGTATATTGCCCAGTGACGTAGTATATTGCCCAGTGACGTAGTATATTGCCCAGTCACGTAGTAAATTGCCCAGCCACGTAGTATATTGCCAAGTTATGTAGTATATTGCCCAGTGATGTAGTATACAGCACAGAGCCACGTAGTATATTGCCCAGCTACGTAGTATATTGCCCAGCAACGTATGTCACAGGTTAAAAAATAAAAAATAAACATTCTCACCTTCCAATCCGAGGGCCTCTTGTAGTTCTGTTGCCTGTTCGCCAGCTTCCGGTCCCAGGGTGTGATGACGTCGCAGTCACATGACCATGATGTCATGGCCGGTCCTTGTGGCGCAGGACCTGTGATGACGTCGCAGTCACATGACCGTGACGTCATGGAAGGTCCTTGTCGCATACCATCTTTAGCACCGGAGCGGCGCGAGGAGGGGGAAAGGCGTTGGAGGGTGAGTATATGATGATTTTTTATTTTTTTTTATTATTTTTAACATTAGATCTTTTTACTATTGACGCTGCATAGGCAGCATCAATAGTAAAAACTTGGTCATACAGGGTTAATAGCGGCGGTAACGAAGTGAGTTACCCGCGGCATAACGCGTTCCGTTACCGCTGGCATTAACCCTGTGTGAGCGGTGACTGTGGGGAGTATGGAGCGGGCACTGACGGCAGGGGAGTAGGGAGGGACTAATCGGACTGTGGCCGTCACTGATTGGTCATGGCAGCCATGACAGGCAGCTGGTGAGACCAATCAGAAACTTGGATTCCATGACAGACACAGGCCGCGACTGATTATCTGTGACAGACAGACAGACGGAAGTGACCCTTAGACAATTATATAGTAGATATTAAAATGAAACTGTTGTTTTGACATTTTGTAAAAAGCAGGCCGCTTCCAACATGAGGGGTCAGATTTAATAAAATGTATGATAGAAATGTGTGTCACCTATAACACAGATATAGTTTTACTTTTCTAGTTCATGGGCAAAGATGTCACAAATTTAGTAAGATGTTTATGCCTCTAAATAAATTTGCAGCACGTCACTACAGCTTACTTTGGACTTTGACCAACGTTTTCAATGACGATCAACGTAAATGCCCCACAATATGTCTATTTTCTATACTTTCCCCTTCAAATGCTTTCATATACTTATTTCTTGCACTTTCAGAGAACTGGCAATTTTGAAAAGGTTACAGTAATCAAGACATGACAAGATAAAAGTAGAAATTGCATTTTTCATGAGAAAGTGGAAAATTCAATCACAGTTACTGAAGAACTGGCTATCAAAAATGCATATGTCTTTCTATGTAACTGCCAGTGACAACATTTAATATTTGCATAATAAGAATGTTAAGCAGTGGAGCACTTATTAAAAATGCATTACATCCCTACTTTTTCAGTGATACATCATACTAACTGACAACCGTTCCACTACAGTATGATCTTCAGCATTTAATTACACAAAAATCCTATAAAGCCTACATAGCACTACGCAATTTATCAATAATAAACCTATATTACGTTTGACCTACCTTAGGGTCGTGTATTCCAGAAAGCTCCTCATAAATTTTTTCCCCTACCATGACAGCTGCCAAATTAGCAGTATATGTTGACAGACAAAACAAACAAAATATAGCCCACAAATTCATAAGAAATCTTCCAGTCCAGCATTTTGGAGTTTTGATAGCAGCTGTCCTGCCAAATAATATGGCATAACACACATTTAGTGCAGATGAGAAAGAAAAAACTTTGCTACGATTTCGGCCATTTGGGGTCATACCAAAAGGGCTTTTCCATTCATAAAGCGTTAGAAAAACAGCAGTGATATGAAGAGATACAAAGATCCCCAGCCACATTGTCCAATGAAGTGGCCACATAAAAGCTCCAATTGGTGCTGCTGTGTCTTTAGTCCTTACTAAGATACCTAGACTTGTCGAAAAGAAAGGACTTGTAAAATCGATTACTTGGCTTCTTGCTGTATTAATGCTAAATGAGGTCACAGCCATGTGAGCAGTGCCACTGAGAAGGTCTCCAACAAGTCCTGTCCAATGACCATTCTTCCACGCCCCGTACTTGCCATCACCAACGATATATAAATCAAAGTCAAAGTTTAAATCTTCTGCCAATTTTTCCAGCAGATCAATGCAATAACCATAGCAACACTTTTTATACTCAATTGGCACCGAATCATTGCCGCTTTGCAAACTTTCGAAAAGACTGTCTAATACTCCCGAGTCATTAGTCATGGGATCTAAGCAAAGCTGTCCTGCTGGGCATTGGCCATCGCCATCTACATTTCTTGTAAAGACAAATGGAGGTTCAACCAAAGTCACAACTTTGAGGTGCAATCTTGCTGGCTGTTGGTAATGACTTTTGTGCCTCTGATTCTGATCTGGCCACAGTCCATAATCCATAATTATTTTTTCATTTTGCCAGCTTCCAAGTCGAGTCCACATAGGATTTCCCACAGGATCATGTTGTAAGTTCCAGATGAAATAATGATTTTCTGAGTTGATAATCGAAGAGTCTTTAACTTTGATATGACCACTAACACCACTGAAAGATGTGTTGGTCAAAAACCTGTGAAAATAAAATAAAGAATTAATTAATAACAAGTTAAAGCTTATTATAATAAAGAAAATCCAGATGTGATACACTTTAGAGAATTAATTCATTCTTGAGTAACTTAATGCGAATTTTTTGGTTTCACCTTCCCCATTACTATGCAAAACTATTAGTGATTAGCAAACATGATCGAATAAGGCGCTATGTGTACTAATCGAGAGTCTTCGGCGTGCTCAAAAAATATGTTTGAGTCCCCACGGCTGCATGCCTCACGGCTGTAAGACAGCTGCAACACATGCAGAGATTGCTTAACAAACTGGCAATACCTGTATGTGTTGTGGATGTCTAACAGCCGTGAGACATGCAGCCGTGGGGACTCAAACATATTTTTTGAGCACGCCGAAGACTCTCGGTTAGTACACAAGCATGCTCGGATAACACCTTATCTGAGCACGTGCTCTCATCACTAAAAACCAACTCACAGACCAGAGAAACATTTCATAGTTTTAATGTTAAAAGAAGACACAAATTTGTTCTGTTCAACCAATTTTCTAATATGTTGATTAGTGGGAAGGCAAAAATATCATGCCACAAAGGTAATTTCCATATTTTATAAATTTCTATACTACTTTGTATATATATCAATAAGACTATTTCCCGGGATCAACATCTCATCACAGAATCTGGTATTCGTATACTGTAACATTATAATTACCATGAAACACATATTGGCCCTCTTTTAAGCTGTTTAGTGATACAGGCACAGCAAGTTGTGAAAGAGGGTGACATGGAATGGTTTTACGAGAAGATGATAAAATCTTCTTAACGCAATATATAGTGGATGCCTCCGTGTCATCATTGCAGGCCTAGGTGTAAAAATATCATTACACAGATCTCTGTACTGTACTGTCCCTCCACATGTTTGCACATTGTAAAAAAATCGCCCCTAAGCCTTTGTTTTTCCAAACAATATAATCCCAACTTTACTAAACTTTCTGGATATTGTAGTTCACCCATTCCATTACTAACTTGGGTCGCTCTTCTCTGTACCCGCTCTAGTTCTGTTCTGTCCTTTTTATATACTGTAGCCCAAAATTGTATTCTAAATATTCTATCGGGCCACACTAGTGACTTGTAAAGAGGCTAAATTGTGTGTTTGTCATAAGCATTTAGTCTCTTTTGATGCATTCTGTGACTATATTTACTTTGTCAGCAGTTTTAAATTGGTGACCTGGTAATTTTATTTCTCTCATCAAAATTGTGCTGGATAGCAATTTACTACTTTGTGTATACAATGTCTCTTTACAATTATATGCCACCAGTGCACAAATCCATCCAAAATGTTTTGATGGTATAAGCATATTTAGAATGTTCAAAACTGGTATATAGAGTTGGGCAAGCAAATTCAAGTGGAATTGAATTCTTGAATTTTGCAAAAGTTAGTATTCTACTGAATTTTTGTATTTCACTTTGTGAGAATTCCAAATGGAAAACAAAATGTCAGCATTTTGCTGAAATATAGAGGGACATAAAAAAAGTTAAAAAAGAGTGAAAATTTCACTGTTCACCTACTGTCCACCTTAGCTGCATGTTCTCCCACATGTGGTCCTTGCTGCCTCATTTTACTGCAACCGCTTGCTGTAACGCAGAGCCTTTTAAAGTTTTGCCAGGATTTCAGGACATGCATCATACGGTCCTCACTGCCTCTGTTTACTGCAACCGCATGCTAAAATCCACCACCTGTTAAGATAGGCCAGGATTTCAACGACACCACCTTACAACGTGCACTCTGTGCCGGGGCTTCTGCTGCGATTAGGCCTGATTTGCCATCCTGGGCATATTTGTGGCAAAGGTTCAGCCTAGTGTGAAAATACCTGGAGTTTCAGCATGTGGCATCAGTACGAGGATGCACAGAAGACTATATGTGGGACAATGAACAGAAGAGGTAAGTATTGTTATTTTTTTCTACACCTTATATTTACCATCCTCTGGAGTCATGAAGAATAAATTAAATCAAATTTCCTACTAAAATCTGGTGGGCTTGGCAAATTCAAATCTTGTAAGATCTGCTCATCTCTTCTGGCCATTATTGAAAGTAATTTCTGAGAACAGATGGAAAACCAACTTGCATATTCTTAAACAGCAATATATAACTGTAGAAAAAGTCAGGAACTCATGACCCATGTTTCACCTGCTTTTTCCATCTGTACATTGCATTTTCTATTAGTAGTCCTCTAATTATTATCTGGCAGCAGTTCATTTCATGGGTGAACATTATAGTGTTCGACAGCTATGCTTTTTGAGTAGAACAGCTGTTGATGCAAAGTGGCTGCTGGAGCTCCTATATTACTAACTTGATTTATGATGAGCAGGGAAAAGTATTACCTGAAAAAGTAGCACCTTTGAGCCACTGCTGTTTCATCTGTGTACTCACTTATCACAAGTGATTTATGCTTCCTTTTCTGGCCAGAATCTGTAGCATGTGTTGACCATGAACTGGAGCAGCTCAGATTTTGGTACTCCACTAGTACTGTAGTAATATTGCCCCAAAATGTTGCAACATTTCAAAAAGTCACAGATGACAGTATATAACACGTGCACATTTATAAAAGATTATTATCTCAGCACAGTTTTTTTTTTAACACATCCAATTGTGAAACAAATTATTCCAAGATCAATGGACTACAAGTGTACTTTGTTTCGGGGAGAATCCCTTCAAGGCTTAATTTATATTGGTCTGCACTGGTGACAAAATCTTTTAAAATAATATCTACAGAAGTAGAGATAGGTATGGCACTCATCAGAAACAAAATCTGAACTTTATTTCGGAGAGAAATACATACCTATTTCTACTTCTGCTGGGTGTTTCCTGCAGGACTGTGCTTTATTGCTGTACGGTGCTGAGTATCATCATATTAAATTATAACCTTCTTTAGATAGAAATAGAGCGGGAATGTAGTGCCAATATTTTCTACGCGTATACTTTTTTCAAATAAATTATGTTAAAATATTCAATTATAAAAAATATCATGGCAGTCTCAATAAATTGGAGAAAACAGCAACCATGTAGGTTGCAAATGCTTGCCAGCAGAATCACAACACAAGTAGACAGCTGGCCCAGTATCGCAATATATGCCCATTAACAGTTTGCATTATAGGACTTTCATATTGTATGAGAAATTGAGTATTTCACCTTTGATTTTATTTATAAATCTATAAAAAATGATGTCAGCAGCTGCACTAGACCTCAACAAGACTTTAAAAAATAAAAAATAGCATGTAACATAATGCAAATCTGATAAGAGCATTTCATACTTTAAAAGGGAGTGAAAAGTAGTAGAATATTAATAAGTGAGACTACCAAGAAAAAATGATTGCTTCTTTGCTACAGTTTCCTAAAATGTATGAAATCCAGTAACCAAGGAATAAAAGAACCTTGAATACTCTAAAATACTAAAAGCGCTAATATTTGCCAAGGTTGTCTCTACTGCATACTGACTTAAAAGTAATCATAAGCAGGATTTGACCCTGAATCCACTGATATATCACTTACTAGGCTACTTACTGCAGTTTCACTAAAATCAGTGTTTTATCAGCAGGATATTATCAGTAGAGAGCTAGTTGTCTCATGCCATGTAGTCCTCCTAATCTGTCTAACCCCCATAT
The DNA here is from genome assembly GCF_032444005.1 of Ranitomeya imitator. Taxonomy (NCBI): domain Eukaryota; kingdom Metazoa; phylum Chordata; class Amphibia; order Anura; family Dendrobatidae; genus Ranitomeya; species Ranitomeya imitator. The sequence goes on along the minus strand of NC_091282.1, from coordinate 515,203,479 downwards.
TAAGCAGCATTCTGTCTATGTACAGTGTCTACAGAAAGAGTCAAGTCAGTGACATGGGGCTTAGGGCAGAGACAGACTGCCGTATTTGTCACGTGAGGATCGCACTGTAAACCTCATATTGGCAGTCTGCTCTCCTGATCTGAGCTTGGCAGCTGTATAGAAATACACAACGCTGTCATTTTCAGGTCGGGAGAGGTGCCGGTCCAGTCACTGAAATGTGATGCGATCTTGGCACGAATTAAACGGCGGTCTGTCTCTGCCCTTATAGAAAGATCAGTGTTTAGAAAATGTCTACATCTGCAGCAGAGAAAACAGTGAGTTTACTAAAATGACAGCATGCAGTCCAGTAAGTGATACATCACTAGAACCAGGGTTCCGGCCCCTACTTCATGCTGCTCTCAGATAACATAGCAGAAACCAGGTAACACTCCCTAAAATGGTAGTAAAGAGTTACACATTCAGTTATTTGGGGTGTAGTATAAATAGAATGTGATCTTTTTGTAGATCTCACTTGATAATAATACTAACACTGATAGAAAGTGTTAACAAGCTGTATTAAATGAATAAACCATAAGGGGCTTGAACATTTAAAAGGCAGCATTCGCAGGGGGAGTTATTTCATATTGTACATTAATAAAGCTGTCAGACACTTTCTAAATATAAATGTCAAATGCTCCTGTCATGTCTGGTACTAGTAATTGGCTTTATATCCCAGCACTCATAGGCAAGGAGACACTTTACATGGATCAAATGACAATGCATGTTCCAGATCAGGAGCTCATGACTTCTGAAGACATCCTATGAATATGCACTATAACTTTTAACCCCCGGGCAATTTTCCATTTTGCGTTTTTTCCTTCCCTTCTCGCAAGAGCCATAACTTTACTTTTCCAGCCATATAGCCGTATGAGAGCTTGTTTTTGTGGGATGACTTGTACTTTTAAATGACATCATTCATTCTGTCAGTGTGTGAAAATTGTACCCATTGACTTGCATGGACGACTGCAATCCTATTAATGCATGCAAGTCATGCTTGCTGGGATTTTTCAGTCTGAGGAAGAACTTGGACATGTGCATGGCCCCATAGAATAATAATGGTCCTAGTGCGATTCCATAGTTTGTTGGATCACACTAGGACCGAATGTACGGTCGTCTGCACAAGCGCTAAGTGTAAAATGTTCACATTAATTGAAGTCTGTGCACACCTAAGGTATTACAAATACATTAAAAACAAACATAGCAAGAAAATCACAGCATTATATTATTCGGACATATTTTTGGTGTGGCTTTTTTAAAAATGTTTTTTTATGTATTTATATTGCTACACATTTCAATATTTCTAATGCACAAGCTTCAATTAATGTGGTTCTTTTTCTACTTTATTATACATTGCTGTTTTGACACATGGTTTGCTGTTATGAACTGGTGGTTTAGAACCACAATGGACCTGGTGGTTAAGAGCACACAAAATGACCTGATAGTTACTAATAACATAGGACGAGCTCTGAGACGTGGGAACTCTGCTGACCGCAATCCCTAATCCTATCACACCACACTAGAAGTAGCCGTGGAGCGCTCCTGACCAGACCTAGGCGCCTCGGCACAGCCTAAGAAACTAACTAGCCCTGAAGATAGAAAAATAAGCCTACCTTGCCTCAGAGAAATTCCCCAAAGGAAAAGGCAGCCCCCCACATATAATGACTGTGAGTAAAGATGAAAATACAAACACAGAGATTAAATAGATTTTAGCAAAGTGAGGCCCGACTTACTGAATAGATCAAGGATAGGAAAGATAGCTTTGCGGTCAGCACAAAAACCTACAAACAACCACGCAGAGGGCGCAAAAAGACCCTCCGCACCGACTAACGGTACGGAGGTGCTCCCTCTGCGTCCCAGAGCTTCCAGCAAGCAAGACAAACCAAAATAGCAAGCTGGACAGAAAAAATAGCAAACAAAAGAAACACAAGCAGAACTTAGCTTATGCAGGGAAGACAGGTCACAAGAACGATCCAGGAGAGAGCAAGACCAATACTGGAACATTGACTGGAGACAAGGAGCAAAGAACTAGGTGGAGTTAAATAGAGCAGCACCTAATGACTTAACCTCAGCACCTAATGACTTAACCTCATCACCTGAGGAAGGAAACTCAGAAGCCGCAGCCCCACTCACATCCACCAGAGGAAGCCCATGGACAGAACCAGCCGACGTACCACTCATGACCACAAGAGGGAGCTTGACCACAGAATTCACAACAGTACCCCCTTGAGGAGGGGTCACCGAACCCTCACCAGAACCCCCAGGCCGACCAGGATGAGCCAAATGAAAGGCACGAACCAGATCGGCAGCATGAACATCAGAGGCAAAGACCCAGGAATTATCTTCCTGACCATAACCCTTCCACTTAACCAGGTACTGGAGTTTCCGTCTTGAAATACGAGAATCCAAAATCTTCTCCACCACATACTCCAACTCCCCCTCAACCAAAACCAGGGCAGGAGGATCAACGGATGGAACCACAGGTGCCACGAATCTCCGCAACAATGACCTATGGAATACATTATGGATGGAAAAAGAAGCTGGAAGGGTCAAACGAAATGACACAGGATTAAGAACCTCAGAAATCCTATACGGACCAATGAAACGAGGCTTAAACTTAGGAGAGGAGACTTTCATAGGAATATGACGAGACGACAACCAAACCAAATCCCCAACACGAAGTCGGGGACCCACACAGCGCCTGCGGTTAGCGAAACGTTGAGCCTTCTCCTGGGACAATGTCAAATTGTCCACTACATGAGTCCAAATCTGCTGCAACCTATCCACTACAGTATCCACACGAGGGCAGTCCGAAGACTCAACCTGCCCTGAAGAGAAACGAGGATGGAAACCAGAATTGCAGAAAAACGGCGAAACCAAAGTAGCCGAGCTGGCCCGATTATTAAGGGCGAACTCAGCCAAAGGCAAAAAGGACACCCAATCATCCTGATCAGCAGAAACAAAGCATCTCAGATATGTTTCCAAGGTCTGATTGGTTCGTTCAGTTTGGCCATTTGTCTGAGGATGGAAAGCCAAGGAAAAAGACAAATCAATGCCCATCCTAGAACAAAAGGCTCGCCAAAACCTCGAAACAAACTGGGAACCTCTGTCAGAAACGATGTTCTCCGGAATGCCATGTAAACGAACCACATGCTGGAAAAACAATGGCACCAAATCAGAGGAGGAAGGCAATTTAGACAAGGGTACCAAATGGACCATCTTAGAGAAGCGATCACAAACAACCCAAATGACCGACATCTTTTGAGAGACAGGGAGATCCGAAATGAAATCCATAGAGATATGTGTCCAGGGCCTCTTCGGGACCGGCAAGGGCAAAAGCAACCCACTGGCACGAGATCAGCAGGGCTTAGCCCGAGCACAAGTCCCACAGGACTGCACAAACGAACGCACATCCCGCGACAGAGAGGGCCACCAAAAGGATCTAGCCACCAAATCTCTGGTACCAAAGATTCCAGGATGACCAGCCAACACCGAACAATGAACCTCAGAGATAACTCTACTCGTCCATTTATCAGGGACAAACAGTTTCTCCGCTGGGCAACGGTCAGGTCTATTAGCCTGAAATTTTTGCAGCACCCGCCGCAAATCAGGGGAGATGGCAGACAAAATTACCCCCTCTTTGAGAATACCCGCCGGCTCAGGCAAACCCTGAGAGTTGGGCACAAAACTCCTAGGCAGGGCATCCACCTTCACATTCTTAGAGCCCGGAAGGTACGAAACCACAAGGTCAAAACGGGAGAAAAACAGCGACCAACGAGCCTGTCTAGGATTCAACCGTTTGGCAGACTCGAGATAAGTCAAGTTCTTGTGATCAGTCAAGACCACCACGCGATGCTTAGCTCCTTCAAGCCAATGATGCCACTCCTCGAATGCCCACTTCATGGCCAGCATCTCTCGATTGCCAACATCATAATTACGCTCAGCAGGCGAAAACTTCCTGGAAAAGAAGGCACATGGTTTCATCACCGAGCCATCAGAACTTCTTTGCGACAAAACAGCCCCAGCTCCAATCTCAGAAGCATCAACCTCGACCTGGAACGGGAGCGAAACATCTGGCTGGCACAACACAGGGGCAGAAGAAAAATGAAGCTTCAACTCCTGAAAAGCTTCCACAGCAGCAGAAGACCAATTGACCACATCAGCACCCTTCTTGGTTAAATCAGTCAACGGTTTAGCAATACTAGAAAAATTATTGATGAAGCGACGATAAAAATTAGCAAAGCCCAGGAACTTTTGCAGACTCTTCAGAGATGTCGGCTGAGTCCAATCATAAATGGCCTGAACTTTAACAGGGTCCATCTCGAAAGTAGAAGGGGAAAAAATGAAACCCAAAAATGAAACCTTCTGAACACCAAAGAGACACTTTGACCCCTTCACAAACAAAGAATTCGCATGCAGGACCTGGAACACCATTCTAACCTGCTTCACGTGAGACTCCCAATCATCCGAGAAGACCAAAATATCATCCAAGTATACAATCAGGAATTTATCCAGGTACTCTCGGAAGATGTCATACATAAAGGACTGAAATACTGATGGAGCATTGGAAAGCCCGAATGGCATAACCAGGTACTCAAAATGGCCCTCGGGCGTATTAAATGCTGTTTTCCATTCATCGCCTTGTTTAATACGCACAAGATTATACGCACCACGAAGATCTATCTTGGTGAACCAACTAGCCCCCTTAATCCGAGCAAACAAATCAGACAGCAGCGGCAAGGGGTACTGAAATTTGACTGAGATTTTATTAAGAAGGCGGTAATCAATACAAGGTCTCAATGTACCATCCTTCTTGGCCACAAAAAAGAACCCCGCCCCCAATGGCGACGACGACGGGCGAATATGACCCTTCTCCAAGGATTCCTTTACATAACTCCGCATAGCGGCGTGCTCAGGCACAGACAAATTAAATAGTCGACCTTTAGGAAACTTACTACCAGGAATCAAATCGATAGCACAATCGCAATCCCTATGCAGAGGTAGGGCACTGGATTTGGGCTCATCAAATACATCCCGGTAATCCGACAAGAACTCTGGGACCTCAGAAGGGGTGGATGACGAAATAGACAGAAATGGAACATCACCATGTACCCCCTGACAACCCCAGCTGGACACAGACATAGATTTCCAATCCAATACTGGGTTATGGACCTGTAGCCATGGCAACCCCAACATGACCACATCATGCAGATTATGCAACACCAAAAAGCGAATATCCTCCTGATGCGCAGGAGCCATGCACATGGTCAGTTGGGTCCAATACTGAGGCTCATTCTTGGCCAAAGGCGTAGCATCAATTCCTCTCCATGGAATAGGATACTGCAAGGGCTCCAAGAAAAACCCACAGCGCCTAGCAAACTCCAAGTAAATCAAATTCAGGGCAGCGCCTGAATCCACAAATGCCATGACAGAATAGGATGACAAAGAGCAGATCAAAGTAACGGACAAAAGAAATTTCGACTGTACCGTACCAATGGTGGCAGACCTAGCGAAACGCCTGGTGCGCTTAGGACAATCGGAGATAGCATGAGTGGAATCACCACAGTAAAAACACAGCCCATTCCGGCGTCTGTGTTCTTGCCGTTCAGCTCTGGTCAAAGTCCTATCACATTGCATAGGCTCAGGTTTATGCTCAGATAATACCGCCAAATGGTGTACAGTTTTACGCTCACGTAAGCGTCGATCGATCTGAATGGCCAAAGACATAGACTCATTCAGACCAGCAGGCATAGGAAATCCCACCATGATATCCTTAAGGGCTTCAGAGAGACCCTTTCTGAAAATTGCTGCCAGAGCACATTCATTCCATTGAGTGAGCACAGACCACTTCCTAAACTTCTGACAATATATCTGTACCTCATCCTGACCCTGACACAGAGCCAGCAAGATTTTATCTGCCTGATCCACTGAATTAGGTTCATCATAAAGCAATCCGAGCGCCAGAAAAAACGCATCAATATCACATAATGCAGGATCTCCTGGCGCAAGGGAAAATGCCCAGTCTTGAGGGTCGCCACGTAATAAAGAAATAATGATCTTTACTTGTTGAACTGGGTCACCAGAGGAGCGAGGTTTCAAAGCCAGAAACAGTTTACAATTTTTTTTAAAACTCAGAAACTTAGCTCTATCTCCAGAAAACAAATCAGGAATAGGAATTCTAGGTTCTAACATAGAATTCTGAACCACAAAGTCTTGAATATTTTGTACTCTTGCAGTGAGATGATCCACACAAGAAGACAGGATTTTAATGTCCATCACTACACCTGTGTCCTGAACCACCCAAATGTCTAGTGGGAAAGAAAGACAAAACACAGTGCAGAGAAAAAAAAATGGTCTCAGAACTTCTTTTTTCCCTCTATTGAGATGCATTAGTACTTTGGGCCTCCAGTACTGTTATGAACTGGTGGTTTAGAACCACAATGGACCTGGTGGTTAAGAGCACACAAAATGACCTGATAGTTACTAATAACATAGGACGAGCTCTGAGACGTGGGAACTCTGCTGACCGCAATCTCTAATCCTATCACACCACACTAGAAGTAGCCGTGGAGCGCTCCTGACCAGACCTAGGCGCCTCGGCACAGCCTAAGAAACTAGCTAGCCCTAAAGATAGAAAAATAAACCTACCTTGCCTCAGAGAAATTCCCCAAAGGAAAAGGCAGCCCCCCACATATAATGACTGTGAGTAAAGATGAAAATACAAACACAGAGATGAAATAGATTTTAGCAAAGTGAGGCCCAACTTACTGAATAGACCGAGGATAGGAAAGATAGCTTTGCGGTCAGCACAAAAGCCTACAAACAACCACGCAGAGGGCGCAAAAAGACCCTCCGCACCGACTAACGGTACGGAGGTGCTCCCTCTGCGTCCCAGAGCTTTCCAGCAAGCAAGACAAACCAAAATAGCAAGCTGGACAGAAAAAATAGCAAACAAAAGAAACACAAGCAGAACTTAGCTTATGCAGGGAAGACAGGTCACAAGAACGATCCAGGAGAGAGCAAGACCAATACTGGAACATAGACTGGAGGCAAGGAGCAAAGAACTAGGTGGAGTTACATAGAGCAGCACCTAACTACTTAACCTCGTCACCTGAGGAAGGAAACTCAGAAGCCGCAGCCCCACTCACATCCACCAGAGGAAGCCCATGGACAGAACCAGCCGAAGTACCACTCATGACCACAAGAGGGAGCTTGACCACAGAATTCACAACAGTTTGCAGTACTGTCGTATACATTTTTTCTATTTTTTTCTTTTGCAGTATAGTAATATGTTTCTGAAAGAAACACTTTCATCAGAATGTTTATGCTCTTAATAGATTTCAGTCATGATACTTTACAGCACTATGTACTTACAATTGCTCATTTTGCCCTTCTACCCAGCTACTTCTTCCCTTTTCCATTAGCTGTATGACATCATGTGAATAAAAACTGGCTACAAAAGTTTAACTCTTATTATAACCTCTATGAAGAAACATGGAGTTTCTTTTCTGTGCATCAATCATCATTAGAACTACAATTCTATATCAATGCAATGTCCCTGGCAGGGTGGAGGAGCGGATCAGCTAGGTCTGGAGTTGAAGATGGAGATGACTCATGCAGGGAAAAGAGCAGAAAAAAAAGAATTAATTGGGTAGAAAAGCAAAATGAGTAGAGATGAGCGGACACCTGGATGTTCGAGTTTGGCGGGTTCGACCGTACAGTTACAAAAAGATTGGGTTTGGGTACCAGAACAGTACCAGACCTGAATCTGAACCCAGACCCCATTCACTTGAATGAGGGGCCCGAACATCCAGTGTTTTCCTTGCTGTCATTTGCATGACAGAGCGGCAAACAATGCTTCTGAACGGTGGTGAAATACTCACCGCCGGTCAGAGAGCCATGGTTATGCTGTCAAAAGACAGCATGAGCACACAGCTGTGATCAGAGGTATAAAGTATACCTCCAGTCACTGGTGTCAGCTGATTGGACTACCGCTCCCATCAGCTGACACTGGCTGCCGCTAATTACAGCGGGAGCAGGAGTTGCTGATGAGAGAATTCATCAGCTAGTTACTGAGCTGTAAATAAATAACAAAATAAAAAACGCATGGATTGCCCTGTATTTTTTATAACCAGAAAAGCAAAACTCACAGCTAGGGGCTGCAACCCCCAGCTTTCAGCTTCAGCAAGGCTGGTTATCAAGAATAGAGAGGTTCCCATGCCGTATTTTTTAATTGTTTAAATAATTAATTTTAAAAATGGCATGGTATACACTCATTTTTGACAGCCAGCTTTCCTAAAGCAGACAGCTGGAGGCTGGTACTCTCAGGCTGGTAAGGGGCCATGGATAATTGCTCACCCAGCCTAAAACTAGCAGCCCGCAGCTGCCCAGAAACAACGCATCTATTAAATACACCAATTCTGGCATTTTTCTTGGCTCTTCTCACTTGCCCTGTAGTGGTGGCAAGTGGGGTTAATATTTGTTGGGTTGATGTCACTTTTGTATTGTCCACTGACATCAAGTCCATGGATTACTAATGGAGAGGTGTCTATAAGACACATATCCATTACTAATTTTATAGTTGTATGGTAAATAACAAACACAGTTATACTTACCTGGGGGGACCTCGGTGAGATCCCCGCTAGCACCGTGAGATTTTCTTATTTTGTGAGACTTTCTCGCGGTGCTAGCGGGGATCTCACCGAGGTCAGTGCAATTCAGCCAGGCTGGGAATGCAACTTCAGTGACTGGATGTAACCTCAATGACATCACTGCTGACGAGGTGATGCCACAGGAGACGAGGGATTCAGTGGAATTAGATGTTAGGTGAGTATAACTGTGTTTGTTATTTTTAAATAAAAAAGTTTATTTCAAATAAAAGACTTTATTCTGGCTGTGTGTTTATTTACCATACAACTATAGGATTAAAAATGGATAAGTTTCTTATAGACAAATCTCTACCATTAATAATCCGTGGGCTTGATGTCACCAGACAACTCCACAAATATTAACCCTATTTGCCACCACTACAGGTCAAGTTGGAAGAGCCGGTCAAAGTGCCAGAATTGGCAAATGGCCTGCCATTTTTAGGCTGGGGGGAATACCCATGGCCCCTTACCAGCCTAAGAATACCAGCCCCCAGCTGTTTTGTAAAAAATGCGGGGATCTTTATACCTTCGATCACAGCTGCCCACTGATGCTGTCTTTTGACAGCATGGGAACCATGGCTTTCTGGCCGGCGGTAATGCTTTCACCACTGATCAGAAACGTTGTTTGCCGCGCTGTCATGCATATGACAGCATGACTAACACCCAGTGTTTGGGCAGCCAAACCCGAACAGTAACTTGGACTTCATGGTGAAGTCCGTGTTAGGTGTCGGTGTCCGAACAGTAAGTGTGCAGTATGGACGACGAACTTTACTGTTTGGGTTCACCCATCTCTAAAAATTAGCAATTGTACACATTGTTATATAATATGATGATTGCAATACGTGAAGAGGATAAAAACTTTGATTGGCGTGCTCTTTTTCAATTGTACTCATTTTTTTATACTAGCTCAATCCTAATATCTGCTGATTACTTTTATAAAATTGTGGGACAACAATGTAGCACACTATTAAGCCATACCTGGATAAGTATTGCCCAGAAGTAAGATTCAGACTGTCTCTGCTCATGCAGTTCATTGTGCTGGGAATAAGAGCCAACTCTGGTTGATCCATTGTCGCAGTGGCAACGGCTCTGGCTATTAATTCCATTGCATCCTGCACATAGTGTTCAAAGTAGGAAGCAGCAGTTGTTCCATGAGCAATCAGACCTAACGGTAATCCTTCAGTCCTAAGTTCATCAACATTCTGCGAGTCTCCAAAAATCCAATAAAATTCTGGTAATATTATTCCATATTGCGTAGTTGTTTCAAAAATCCGTCTTGTGTCTTCCATATCACAACCAAACATAACAATAGTGGACGTGGTGTCCTTTATACTCTCCAGGTTGTATTGTAGATAGCTTATAATGTCATTTGTCAGTGTGAGATTTATAGTAATATTTAAAATTAATCCAAGATGAAACCTAGAATTATTCTGTGCCAGAATGAGAAAATCTGTAATATTCCAGTCTTCTTGGCATAGGAGTATGCTATAGTTGTACCAGTTGTTCATTGTAAGGATGGAGAGCGTGACATCGGCATTTGACGTTAGGGAATTTTCAATGCTGAGCTGCAGGTGAAGAGGATTCTGCATTGAAATAAAAAGCAAATGTTAAGGTTTTTAGTTTGAAAATGCAATTCTTTATTATTACATCCCTACATTTAAACTGCAAGGAACTCTTCATTAAAATACATGGCACAGTTTGCTTCTATGAGTCAACTTTCCTAAGATCAGAGCTCAGTTTTTGTTGTCATTAAATTGTTGGAAGCCACTTTCACACTACATCAAACGAAAGAGTGCTAAGCACTGAGGAGTCTATCTATCAAAGTATCCATTCTTTGCTTTTAAGCATCAGTCAAGGCTCTGGCCAGGATTCAAAGGCTAAAAACTGACTACAGCATAAATTTCACTTCAATGCTAGTCTTAGATTATATATAACAGCTCATTTGTACCAATGTTTCCACATCATTTGCGGATGTCCAAACTTATTGTATTATTCCGTCTTACATTTCACGGTCACTTTTTGGAGACTACAGCTGTAAAACCAGTTAAAATATTAAAAAATGTTTTCAACTGTAGCTTGTTAAAGAAAAAAAATTGGGAAAATGAGCACAAAAATTAACTTCTGGCTTACAAAATATTGCCAAATTTATTATCAGGACCACCATTTATCAACAAAGGATATTTTACTTCATCACTTATATGTGCATATTTCGAAGATTTCTCCAATTTCACCAGCTTATCTATTTACAAAAGCTGATTACAGGGTGTCCCCCTGCTGGGACCCTCAGCAATTAAATGTGATTTGAAGGGAAATCTGGTAGCAAATGTTAATTTTTCTTCAGTGTCACCACAGGAGAAATAAAGCATTACATGGTACCCATTAAAATGAATTGCCTGTCCATGGAATGCATGGATGTTTGGGGGTTCTCAAGAGAAATTTGCAGCCATTCAACACTTTAGGTAATAAAGAATGTGTCAGCATCAATGTATCTAAAAATGGCTTTACTCACATAGACAACCTCTTTAATTCATCACATGTGGTAGGAATGCTCAATAATTGCTTAACATTCTAGGAAAGTGTTCCTTAATAAACATTTTCAAATTATATATAAATAATACAAGATTATTACATGAAGAAATAAGGCCAGGCATAGGAAAAATACTTCCATATGAACCACTAGTGGAAGAGGACCCATAATTTGGGATGAATAATTTTGCTAATAAAGTAAAAGGTTTGTCCAGTTAAAAATATTGTGATAAATGTTATAAATTGTAAGCTACATATCTTACAAATATCCTTAATTTATTCTTCAATAAGTATCGTTTTGGCTCTTAACATGGGGGGGTCAGTCTCTTGTTTTGGTACAAGATCTGAGATTTGCATCAAGGGAGTTGGCTAACTACTCATTTTATTAATGTATTTAATTTATAATAATGTTTGTTCCCTTCTCTATACATGGGCTGTAACATTACAAAAAATTAGCGTAGGTAGTGAAATAGGTTTTTCAACCAGCCCCCAACTCCCCCCCCACCCGTACAGACTGCGCTGATGGAGTACCCACAAGTAAACTCTACTGTGTGGTGCACAATGAGAAGTGGATCATCAAGGACCTTGAATCAATATCTCCAGATCAGGAAACCTTATATAATAGAAGTATATTGGTTTATTCCTCAACACACTATTTTTTAGCCCATTTATAGATAAAGTCTTGTGACTAACCTGCTCCTTTAATGAACATTTCCCAGCAATTACTAGCCACTTGAAAAGCGATTGATTACAATGGTATTGATGAATTATTCTTGGAATAAGTCATCAATCTGAACTAGGCGAGGGTCTGACATCTGGGATCACCATCGGTCAACTGACACCAGCTCTGTGACTGGCTCAATATAAACAGTGAAAGGAGTGGAACAATGTAGATCCATGACATAGTTTGGCGGTCACTTCCCGATACTGTAGAATATCTCCAATTCAAATTTGGAATACTCAGCATCGGCCACTAAACAGTGTGACAAGATTCTGGAGTTCACCTTGGTCCACTGCTTTTATCTGACCACTGCAAACAGCTTATCAGTAACGGGGTCAATGTGTAAGATCACCATGATCAGATACTAAGGATAGATCATCGATATCTTAGCAATGGAAAACCTGTTAACTAACTCTGCAAAAGTAAATGCAGCAAATTCAGTCACAAATATCCTACCTATCGGCTGCCATCCATTCGCATGCAAAATATTACAACATTTTAGTATTCTAATAAAATCACAGCATTTCATGGCAATCAGCTTTTAGAGTGACCCAGACATGTATCTCAGTTACTGTAAATTATATGGTAAAAGCAGGAGCTTCCATCAAACCCATAGCCTTAACGAGCATTCTTCTGACATGGTGACTTCAGAAAACATTAATAATTTTCAAATGTTAGGAACTATGAATGTGATGAGAAGTATGTCAATCAAAAACAGTGGGCATAATAGCAGCCAAGGCACTGATTACAGCCAATGTTCATTGCTGTAGCTCTGCCCAGATGACCAAGAAAAAGCAGAGCATCACAGTGATAAAAGTTCATATTCTGGCTTCCACTGAAACTGCTGATTTCCACAAGGATAACTTTAAAAACAAATTATGTTATCATGGCATTAGTTAAAGGGTTTTTTCTGTTTCAGAAAACTCCTGCTCTTTGGCTGCTGTTAAATCACTTTAATCACTCTCTGGATTCTCTGTTGCTGCTCCCATTGTCTGTTTTGTATGATGTAACTTTGAAAGCACTATAGCCAAAACTTTTTTTCTATACAAACTGTAGCGGGGGAAAAGGGTTTTCCGAAACTGTAAAATCTCTTTCATAGGGTATTCTATAATTAGAGATTCCCATTACTTGGTCAATTACCACTATAATTTGTAAATATTAATGTGGACCTTTTATTTGAATGAGAAAATGTAGGTTGTACAGTGGCTAATTAGTAAATCACTTCTTTTGAATTTTCTAGGAAATGTACTACTGTGTTAATAATACTTGACACATTCAACAAAACTTGCAGTATAAAGAAAACCTATCAGGAGGATTAAGCCCTATAAGCTAAAGGCATGGCCATAATAGCGCTGTTATGCTGATTAATCTGATGTGAAGGGATCTGCGCAGTGACTGATGAATATTAAGCTTGTGAAGTTTTCAGAACATTGCGTCTTCTGTGTGTTTTGGGGCAGGACGTGAGGCAGGGTCTTCTTCTGATTCTCCATCCCCCACCAGCCTCATCTGCTTCTTCTACAGAAGCATTATTGACTATTCAGTGACCTGCCTCTTTTTTAAAATTCTGTCCCACCGCCATCATTGTGTGGGCGGCGGTTGCATAGTGTGAGTCGACATTCTGGATGCAGGACTTCAATAAAATGGCACCACAGGCAACACATGGGCAGATTGAGATTGGCTCAGTCAATATTTCACCTAGCCAAAACCTTGATCTGTGCATGCGCCACAGATCACTTCATGCGCCACATGAGAATATCCTCATAAAGCAAATAGATGAAGCTGCGACTCAAGGAGAAGTCATTATTATGGGGGACTTCAACTACCCTGAAATAGATTCGGGAACAGAAACCTGCAATTCCAGCAAAGGTAATCGGTTTTTGACAACTATGAGAGGCAATCACTTTTCTCATCTGGTTCAGGACCCAACAAGAAGGGGGGCACTGCTAAACCTATTATTAACCAACAGGCCAGACCGCATAGCAAATATAAGGGTTGGGGGTCACTTCAGGAATAGTGATCACAAAATAATAAGTTTTCATGTATCCTTTAATAAGATGTGTAGTAGAGGGTTACAAGGACACTAAACTTCAGGAGGGCAAATTTCCAACGGATGAGAGAGGATCTTGGTGCAATTAACTGGGACGATATACTGAGACATAAAAATACACAAAGAAAATGGGAGACATTTATTAGCATCCTGGATAGGACCTGTGCACAGTATATACAGTGGGGCAAAAAAGTATTTAGTCAGTCAGCAATAGTGCAAGTTCCACCACTTAAAAAGATGAGAGGCGTCTGTAATTTACATCATAGGTAGACCTCAACTATGGTAGACAAACTGAGAAAAAAAAATCCAGAAAATCACATTGTCTGTTTTTTTAACATTTTATTTGAATATTATGGTGGAAAATAAGTATTTGGTCAGAAACAAAATTTCATCTCAATACTTTGTAATATATCCTTTGTTGGCAATGACAGAGGTCAAATGTTTTCTGTAAGTCTTCACAAGGTTGCCACACACTGTTGTTGGTATGTTGGCCCATTCCTCCATGCAGGTCTCCTCTAGACCAGTGATGTTTTGGCAACACGGACTTTCAACTCCCTCCAAAGGTTTTCTATAGGGTTGAGATCTGGAGACTGGCTAGGCCACTCCAGGACCTTGAAATGCTTCTTACGAAGCCACTCCTTCGTTGCCCTGGCGGTGTGCTTTGGATCATTGTCATGTTGAAAGACCCAGCCACGTTTCATCTTCAATGCCCTTGCTGATGGAAGGAGGTTTGCACTCAAAATCTCACGATACATGGCCCCATTCATTCTTTCATGTACCCGGATCAGTCGTCCTGGCCCCTTTGCAGAGAAACAGCCCCAAAGCATGATGTTTCCACCACCATGCTTTACAGTAGGTATGGTGTTTGATGGATGCAACTCAGTATTCTTTTTCCTCCAAACACGACAAGTTGAGTTTCTACCAAACAGTTCCAGTTTGGTTTCATCAGACCATAGGACATTCTCCCAAAACTCCTCTGGATCATCCAAATGCTCTCTAGCAAACTTCAGACGGGCCCGGACATGTACTGGCTTAAGCAGTGGGACACGTCTGGCACTGCAGGATCTGAGTCCATGGTGGCGTAGTGTGTTACTTATGGTAGGCCTTGTTACATTGGTCCCAGCTCTCTGCAGTTCATTCACTAGGTCCCTCCGCGTGGTTCTGGGATTTTTGCTCACCGTTCTTGTGATCATTCTGACCCCACGGGGTGGGATTTTGCGTGGAGCCCCAGATAGAGGGAGATTATCAGTGATCTTGTATGTCTTCCATTTTCTAATTATTGCTCCCACTGTTGATTTTTTCACTCCAAGCTGGTTGGCTATTGCAGATTCAGTCTTCCCAGCCTGGTGCAGGGCTACAATTTTGTTTCTGGTGTCCTTTGACAGCTCTTTGGTCTTCACCATAGTGGAGTTTGGAGTCAGACTGTTTGAGGGTGTGCACAGGTGTCTTTTTATACTGATAACAAGTTTAAACAGGTGCCATTACTACAGGTAATGAGTGGAGGAAAGAGGAGACTCTTAAAGAAGAAGTTACAGGTCTGTGAGAGCCTGAAATCTTGATTGTTTGTTTCTGACCAAATACTTATTTTCCACCATAATATGCAAATAAAATGTTAAAAAAAACAGACAATGTGATTTTCTGGATTTTTTTTCTCAGTTTGTCTCCCATAGTTGAGGTCTACCTATGATGTAAATTACAGACGCCTCTCATCTTATTAAGTGGTGGAACTTGCACTATTGCTGACTGACTAAATACTTTTTTGCCCCACTGTACCGTTCGGGAATAAACATACTAGAAATAGGAGGAAACCAATATGGCTAAATAGAGCTGTAAGGGGCGCAATAAGTGACAAAAAGAAAGCATTCAGAGAATTAAAGGAAGTAGGTAGTGATGAGGCATTAAATAAATACAGAAAATTAAATAAATTCTGTAAAAAGCAAATCAAGGCAACAAAGATTGAGACAGAGAGACTCATTGCCAGAGAGAGTAAAAATCACAAAATATTCTTTAACTACGTAAATAGTATGAAACTAAAAAATGATAGTGTTGGCCCCCTTAAAAATAGCCAAAGGAAAAAGCCAATATGCTAAATGACTTTTTTTCATTAGTATTTACACAAGAAAATTCCATGGCAGACAATATGATCAGTGATAACAACAATTCCCCATTACCTGCTGTCACCTGCTTAACCCAGCAGGAAGTACGGCGGTATCTAAAAATCACTAAAATTGACAAATCTCCGGAACCAGATGGGATACACCCCCGATTACTGCAGGAATTAAGTACAGTCATTGATAGACCATTATTTTTAATCTTTAACAACTCCATAATAACAGGGTCTGTACCACAGGACTGGCGTATAGCAAATGTGGTGCCAATATTCAAAAAGGGGACAAAAGCTGAACTTGGAAATTACAAGCCCATATAATGCTCCATACTGTTCATTATGGCCTCATAAGATGCTCCATACAAAATAGGCCCCATTTAATGCTCCATACAGTTCATTATGGCCCCATAAGATGTTCCATATGCAAATATACCCCATATAATGCTCCATGCAGTTCTTTATGGCCCCATAAGATGCCCCATATAATGTTCCATTCAGTTCTTTATGGCCCCATAGATGCCCCATATAATGCTCCATGCAGTTCTTGATGGCCCCATAGATGCTCCATATAATGCTCCATGCAGTTCTTTATGGCCCCATAGATGCCCCATGTAATGCTCCATGCAGTTCTTGATGGCCCCATAGATGCTCCATATAATGCTCCATGCAGTTTTTATGGCCCCATAGATGCCCCATATAATTCTCCATGCAGTTTTTTATGGCCCCATAAGATGCCCCATATAATGCTCCATGCAGTTCATTATGGCCCCATAGATATCCATATAATGCTCCATGCAGTTATGTCCTCATAGATGCTCCATATAATGCTCCATGCAGTTATAGCCCCATAGATGCTCCATATAATGCTCGATGCAGTTATAGCCCCATAGATGCTCCATATAATGCTCCATGCAGTTATGGCCCCTGTTATGAATAGGTAATTCAGAACCACAATGGACCTTGAAGTTCAGAGCACACAAGTGACCTGACAAAAACCACAAAACATAGGACAAGCTCTGAGACGTGGAAACTCTGCTGACCGCAATCCCTAAACCTATCAAACCACACTAGAGGTAGCCGTGGATTGCGCCTAACGCTCCCTATGCAACTCGGCACAGCCTGAGAAACTAGCTAGTCCTGAAGATAGAAAAATAAGCCTATCTTGCCTCAGAGAAATTCCCCAAAGGAAAAGGCAGCCCCCCACATATAATGACTGTGAGTTAAGATGAAAATACAAACACAGAGAGGAAATAGATTTAGCAAAGTGAGGCCCGATAGCTTTGCGGTCAACACAAAAACCTACAAACAACCAAGCAGCGAGGCAAAAAGACCCTCAGCACCGACTAACGGTACGGAGGTGCTCCCTCTGCGTCTCAGAGCTTCCAGCAAGCAAGTAAAACCAAAAAAGCAAGCTGGACAGAAAATATAGCAACAAAAGTAACACAAGCAGAACTTAGCTTATGCTGAGCAGACAGGCCACAGGAACGATCCAGGATGAAGCAAGACCAATACTAGAACATTGACTGGAGGCCAGGATCAAAGCACTAGGTGGAGTTAAATAGAGCAGCACCTAACGACTTAACCTCATCACCTGAGGAAGGAAACTCAGAAGCCGCAGTACCACTCGTGACCACAGGAAGGAGCTTGATCACAGAATTCACAACAGTACCCCCCCTTTGAGGAGGGGTCACCGAACCCTCACCAGAGCCCCCAGGCCGACCAGGATGAGCCATATGAAAGGCACGAACAAGATCGGCAGCATGGACATCAGAGGCAAAGACCCAGGAATTATCTTCCTGACCATAACCCTTCCACTTAACCAGATACTGGAGTTTCCGTCTCGAAACACGAGAATCCAAAATCTTCTCCACTATATACTCCAACTCCCCCTCCACCAAAACCGGGGCAGGAGGATCAACAGATGGAACCACAGGCGCCACGTATCTCCGCAACAATGACCTATGGAATACGTTATGGATGGAAAAAGAAGCTGGAAGGGTCAAACGAAAAGACACAGGATTAAGAACCTCAGAAATCCTATACGGGCCAATGAAACGAGGCTTAAACTTAGGAGAGGAAACCTTAATAGGAATATAACGAGATGACAACCAAACCAAATCCCCAACACGAAGTCGGGGACCCACACAGCGTCTGCGATTAGCGAAACGTGGAGCCTTCTCCTGGGACAAGGTCAAATTGTCCACTACATGAGTCCAAATCCGCTGCAACCTGTCCACCACAGTATCCACACCAGGACAGTCCGAAGACTCAACCTGCCCTGAAGAGAAACGAGGATGGAACCCAGAATTGCAGAAAAACGGTGAAACCAAGGTAGCCGAGCTGGCCCGATTATTAAGAGCGAACTCAGCCAACGGCAAAAAGGACACCCAATCATCCTGATCAGCAGAAACAAAACATCTCAGATATGTTTCCAAGGTCTGATTGGTTCGTTCAGTCTGGCCATTTGTCTGAGGATGGAAAGCCGAGGAAAAAGACAAATCAATGCCCATCCTAGCACAAAAGGCTCGCCAAAACCTCGAAACAAACTGGGAACTTCTGTCAGAAACGATGTTCTCTGGAATGCCATGTAAACGAACCATATGCTGGAAGAACAATGGCACCAAATCAGAGGAGGAAGGTAATTTAGACAAGGGTACCAAATGGATCGTCTTAGAGAAGCGATCACAAACTACCCAAATGACCGACATTTTTTGAGAGACGGGGAGATCCGAAATAAAATCCATAGAGATATGTGTCCAAGGCCTCTTCGGGATCGGCAAGGGCAAAAGCAACCCACTGGCACGAGAACAGCAGGGCTTAGCCCGAGCACAAATCCCACAGGACTGCACAAAAGAACGCACATCCCGTGACAGAGACGGCCACCAAAAGGATCTAGCCACCAAATCTCTGGTACCAAAGATTCCAGGATGACCAACCAGCACCGAAGAATGAACCTCAGAGATAACTTTATTCGTCCACCTATCAGGGACAAACAGTTTCTCTGCTGGGCAACGATCAGGTTTATTAGCCTGAAATTTTTGCAGCACCCGCCGCAAATCAGGGGAGAAGGCAGACACAATTACTCCCTCTTTGAGAATACCCGCCGGCTCAGGCAAACCCGGAGAGTCGGGCACAAAACTCCTAGACAGGGCATCCGCCTTCACATTTTTAGGGCCCGGAAGGTACGAAACCACAAAGTCAAAACAGGAGAAAAACAGCGAACAACGAGCCTGTCTAGGATTCAACCGTTTGGCAGACTCGAGATAAGTCAAGTTCTTGTGATCAGTCAAGACCACCACGCGATGCTTAGCTCCTTCAAGCCAATGACGCCACTCCTCGAATGCCCACTTCATGGCCAGCAACTCTCGATTGCCAACATCATAATTTCGCTCAGCAGGTGAAATCTTCCTGGAAAAGAAGGCGCATGGCTTCATCACCGAGCAATCAGCACCTCTTTGCGACAAAACAGCCCCCGCTCCAATTTCAGAAGCATCAACCTCAACCTGGAACGGAAACGAAACATCTGGTTGACACAACACAGGGGCAGAAGAAAAACGACGCATTAACTCTTGAAAAGCTTCCACAGCAGCAGAAGACCAATTGACCATATCAGCACCCTTCTTAGTCAAATCGGTCAACGGTTTAGCAATACTAGAAAAATTACAGCTGAAGCGACGATAAAAATTAGCAAAGCCAAGGAACTTTTGCAGACTCTTCAGAGATGTCGGCTGAGTCCAATCATAAATGGCCTGGACCTTAACAGGGTCCATCTCGATGGTAGAAGGGGAAAAAATGAACCCCAAAAATGAAACCTTCTGAACACCAAAGAGACACTTTGATCCCTTCACAAACAAAGAATTAGCACGCAGGACCTGGAACACCATTCTGACCTGCTTCACATGAGACTCCCAATCATCCGAGAAGACCAAAATATCATCCAAGTATACAATCAGGAATTTATCCAGGTACTCTCGGAAGATGTCATGCATTAAGGACGGAAATACTGATGGAGCATTGGCAAGTCCGAATGGCATAACTAGGTACTCAAAATGGCCCTCGGGCGTATTAAATGCAGTTTTCCATTCATCACCCCGTTTAATACGCACAAGATTATATGCACCACGAAGATCTATCTTGGTGAACCAACTAGCCCCCTTAATCCGAGCAAACAAATCAGATAGCAGCGGCAAGGGGTACTGAAATTTGACCGTGATTTTATTTAGAAGGCGGTAATCAATACAAGGTCTCAGCGAACCATCCTTCTTGGCCACAAAAAAGAACCCTGCTCCCAATGACGATGACGACGGCCGAATATGACCCTTCTCCAAGGATTCTTTTACGTAACTCCGCATAGCGGCGTGCTCAGGTACAGATAAATTAAACAGTCGACCCTTAGGAAACTTACTACCAGGAATCAACTCGATAGCACAATCACAATCCCTATGCGGAGGTAGGGCATTGGACTGGCTCATCGAATACATCCCGGTCATCAGACAAGAACTCTGGGACCTCAGAAGGGGTGGATGATGAGATAGACAGAAATGGAACATCACCATGTACCCCCTGACAACCCCAGCTGGACACAGACATTGATTTCCAATCTAATACTGGGTTATGGACTTGTAGCCATGGCAACCCCAACACGACCACATCATGCAGATTTTGCAACACCAGAAAGCGAATATCCTCCTGGTGCGCAGGAGCCATGCACATGGTCAGCTGGGTCCAATACTGAGGCTTATTCTTGGCCAAAGGCGTAGCATCAATTCCTCTCAATGGAATAAGACACTGCAAGGGCTCCTAGACAAACCCACAGCGCCTAGCAAACTCCATGTCCATCAAATTCAGGGCAGCGCCTGAATCCACAAATGCCATGACAGAATAGGAAGACAAAGAGCAGATCAAAGTAACGGACAAAAGAAATTTCGACTGTACCGTACCAATGGTGGCAGACTTAGCGAACCGCTTAGTGCGCTTAGGACAATCGGAGATAGCATGAGTGGAATCACCACAGTAGAAACACAGCCCATTCTGATGTCTGTGTTCTTGCCTTTCAGCTCTGGTCAAAGTCCTATCGCACTGTATAGGCTCAGGTTTATGCTCAGATAATACCGCCAAATGGTGCACAGATTTACGCTCACGCAAGCGTCGACCGATCTGAATGGCCAAAGACATAGACTCATTCAGACCAGCAGGCATAGGAAATCCCACCATGACATCCTTAAGGGCTTCAGAGAGACCCTTTCTGAAGATTGCTGCCAAAGCACATTCATTCCATTGAGTGAGCACAGACCACTTTCTAAACTTCTGACAATAAATCTCTATCTCATCCTGACCCTGACACAGAGCCAGCAAATTTTTCTCTGCCTGATCCACTGAATTAGGTTCATCGTACAGTAATCCGAGCGCCAGAAAAAACGCATCAATATTACATAATGCAGGATCTCCTGGCGCAAGGGAAAATGCCCAGTCTTGAGGGTCGCCACATAATAAAGAAATAATAATCTTAACTTGTTGAACTGGGTCACCAGAGGAGCGAGGTTTCAACGCCAGAAACAGTTTGCAATTATTTTTGAAACTCAGAAATTTAGCTCTATCTCCAGAAAACAAATCAGGAATAGGAATTCTTGGTTCTAACATAGAATTCTGAGCCACAAAGTCTTGAATATTTTGTACTCTTGCAGTGAG
Source organism: Ranitomeya imitator (assembly GCF_032444005.1). Lineage (NCBI taxonomy): Eukaryota > Metazoa > Chordata > Amphibia > Anura > Dendrobatidae > Ranitomeya > Ranitomeya imitator. The sequence goes on along the minus strand of NC_091282.1, from coordinate 515,181,706 downwards.
AAGATCCACACATGAAGACAGACCTTTAATGTCCATCACCACACCTGTGTCCTGAACCACCCAAATGTCTAGGGGAAAAAAAGGCAAAACACAGGGCAAAGAAAAAAAAATGGTCTCAGAACTTCTTTTTTCCCTCTATTGAGAAGCATAGTACTTTGGGCCTCCAGTACTGTTATGAATAGGTAATTCAGAACCACAATGGACCTTGAAGTTCAGAGCACACAAGTGACCTGACAAAAACCACAAAACATAGGACAAGCTCTGAGACGTGGAAACTCTGCTGACCGCAATCCCTAAACCTATCAAACCACACTAGAGGTAGCCGTGGATTGCGCCTAACGCTCCCTATGCAACTCGGCACAGCCTGAGAAACTAGCTAGTCCTGAAGATAGAAAAATAAGCCTATCTTGCCTCAGAGAAATTCCCCAAAGGAAAAGCAGCCCCCCACATATAATGACTGTGAGTTAAGATGAAAATACAAACACAGAGAGGAAATAGATTTAGCAAAGTGAGGCCCGACTTACTGAATAGACCGAGGATAGGAAAGATAGCTTTGCGGTCAACACAAAAACCTACAAACAACCACGCAGAGGGGCAAAAAGACCCTCCGCACCGACTAACGGTACGGAGGTGCTCCCTCTGCGTCTCAGAGCTTCCAGCAAGCAAGTAAAACCAAAAAAGCAAGCTGGACAGAAAATATAGCAACAAAAGTAACACAAGCAGAACTTAGCTTATGCTGAGCAGACAGGCCACAGGAACGATCCAGGATGAAGCAAGACCAATACTAGAACATTGACTGGAGGCCAGGATCAAAGCACTAGGTGGAGTTAAATAGAGCAGCACCTAACGACTTAACCTCATCACCTGAGGAAGGAAAATCAGAAGCCGCAGTACCACTCGTGACCACAGGAGGGAGCTTGATCACAGAATTCACAACAGGCCCCATAGATGCTCCATGTAATGCTCCATGCAGTTCTTCATGGCCCCATAGATGCCCCATATAATGCTCCATGCAGTTATGGCCCCATAGATGCCCATATAATGCTCCATGCAGTTATGGCCCCATAGATTCCCCATATAATGCTCCATGCAGTTCTTTATGGCCTCATAGACGCTCCATATAGCATTGTGCCACATGTAATGCTGCTGCTGCACTAAAAAAAAAAAATGACGTACACACCTCTCATCGCTGCCCGCTGCTCCTCAGCGTCCCGTCTTTCCGCACTGACTGTTCAGGCAGAGGGCAGCACGCACACTAATATGTCATCACGCCTTCTGACCTGAACAGTCACTGCAGTGGACGCGGAAGACGAGGTGGCGGTGGAAGGCGGAGGTGGCGGTGGAATACTCCCGGCACGGACCCTGCATGTCCCACATCTCCGGGAGCGGCAGCTTCTTCCTGCCGTGAGCGGTCACATGGCATGGCTCATTACAGTAATGAATATGCGGCTCCACCCCTATAGGAGTGGAGTCCATATTCATAACTTTAATGAGCGGTACCAGTGACCGCTGAACAGGGAAAGAAGCTGCCGCGCCTGAAGACCGTGGGACATGCGGGGACCGCGCCAGGAGCGCTGGGAGCAGGTGAGTAGTTGACAGGCATCGCTCCCCCCCCCCCGCCTTCCATGACTAGAGTATAAGCCGAGAAGGGCACTTTCAGACCATTTTTTGGGGCTGAAAATCTCAGCTTATACTCGAGTATATACGGTATGTAGTATGTAGTATGTTAGTATGTATGTAGTATGTATGTATTATGGATGTAGTATTTTATTTTTTACATTCAACACATTAGCTGGATGATGGGACTACTACTGTCCCATCACTGGCTAATGTGTCAATCACTGTCACTGTAGCAGTCATCGTCTGATGGGACTTGTAGTCCCATCGGACGATGGCTGCACTTATGCACAGACGCCCGGCAGCCCGCACAGAGCCCCGGCAGCCCGCACAGAGCCCCGGCAGCCTGCACAGAGCCTCGGCAGCCCTCACAGAGCCCCGGCAGCCCGCACGCCCATACAGAGCCCCAGCAGCCCGCACAGAGCCCCGGCAGCCCGCATAGCGCCCCAGCAGGCCCGCACAGACCCCCAGCAGCCCGCACAGACCCCCGGCAGGCACACACAGACCCCCGGCAGGCCGCACAGAGCCCCGGCAGGCCCACACAGACCCCTGGCAGGCACGCACTAAACCCTGGCAGGCCGCACAGAGCCCCAGCAGGCCCGCACAGACCCCTGGCAGCCCACACAGACCCCCGGCAGGCCTGCACAGACCCCGCCTGCACACACACGCAGTCTCTGCCCACGCACCGCCCACACTTCCTTGTAGTGCATCATTGCACTATGGGAACTTCCGCTTCCGGTATCCGATATCGCAAAAGTATCGGAATTCGGTATTGGAATACCCGATATTTGCAGTATCGGAATGCTCAACACTACAAATGGTAACAGAAAACTCCAGGCATGCAAAATATTCACTCACATATAACAGAGGAATGCACCTGAGCATGGAGGTAGGGGAAGAAACCAAAATAGTAAAGGATAGGGTATTACTACCCTTGCCAACGGAGCAAGTCATAAGTAACTCCTCCAAATCTCATTCTCAAATGAACACCTCTCCCTCCGTTAGCCATACAGCAAATGCTAGCTTTGACATGAATTTGCAACAGAGCCCAGATTATAAAGGGGAAAGGAATGACGAACTGATCTCAGCTGCGATCATAGAGATTTCCAAAATGCCGATTAACCCCTGTTCTGCTTCTTATCAGCGGTGGAGTATGAGCAATCATATGCTGTGGTCTTCTGGCTCCATACTGTCATGGTAACGCCTGACAGTAATGTGGAAGTCTCCTATATTTCCATTAACAGATGAAGGACCCCTATTGGAGTGGAGTCCTTATTCATAACTTTAATGAGCTGTACCAGTGACTGCTGAACAGGGAAAGAAGCTGCCGCGCCCAAAAGACCGTGGGACATGCGGGGACCGCGCCAGGAGCACTGGGAGCAGGTGAGTATTTGACAGGCATCGCTCCCCCTCACCCGCCGATCCCCCCGCCTTCCATGACTCGAGTATAAGCTGAGAAGGGCACTTTCAGACCATTTTTTTGGGCTGAAAATCTCAGCTTATACTCGAGTATATACGGTATGTAGTATGTAGTATGTTAGTATGTATGTAGTAGGTATGTAGTATGTATGTAGTATTTTTTTTTTAAATTCAACACATTAGCCGGATGATGGGACTACTACTGTCCCATCATTGGCTAATGTGTCAATCACTGTCACTGTAGCAGTCATCGTCTGATGGGACTTGTAGTCCGATCGGACGATGCCTGCACTCATGCACAGACGCCCGGCAGCGCGCACAGAGCCCCGGCAGCTTGCACAGAGCCCTGGCAGCCTGCACAGAGCCCCAGCAGGCCCGTACAGACCCCCGGCAGCCCGCACAGAGCCCCGGCAGCCCGCACAGAGCCCCAGCAGCCCGCGCAGAGCCCCGGCAGCCTGCACAGACCCCCGGCAGCCCACACAGCGCCCCAGCAGGCCCGCACAGACCCCCAGCAGCCCGCACAGACCCCCGGCAGGCACACACAGACCCCCAGCAGGCCCGCACAGACCCCTGGCAGGCACGCACTGAACCCTGGCTGGCCGCACAGATTCCCGGCAGGCCCGCACAGACCCCCGGCAGCCCACACAGACCCCCAGCAAGCCTGCACAGACCCCGCCTGCACACACACAGTCTCTGCCCACGCACCACCCACACTTCCTTGTAGTGCATCATTGCACTATGGGAACTTCCGCTTCCGGTATCCGATATCGCAAAAGTATCGGAATTCGATATCGGAATACCCAATATTTGCAGTATCGGAATGCTCAACACTACAAATGGTAACCGAAAACTCCAGGCATGCAAAATATTCACTCACATATAACAGAGGAATGCACCGGAGCGTGGAGGTAGGGGAAGAAACCAAAATAGTAAAGGAGAGGGTATTACTACCATTGCCAACCAAGCAAGTCATAAGTAACTCCTCCAAATCTCATTCTCAAATGAACACCTCTCCCTCCGTTAGCCATGCAGCAAATGCGAGCTTTGACATGGATTTGCAACAGAGCCCAGATTATAAAGGGGAAAGGAATGACGAACTGATATCAGCTGCAATCATAGAGATTTCCAAAATGCCGATTAACCCCTGTTCTGCTTCTTATCAGCGGTGGAGAATGAGCAATCAGATGCTGTGGTCTTCTGGCTCCATACTGTCGTGGTAACCCCTGACAGTAATGTGGAAGTCTTCTATATTTCCATTAACAGATGACGGACCTGAGTGGGGATTGCATTTTTTTGTTGATTGAGTTGAAGTTTTTATTGAGAACATTTTACATAACATTTAGAATTACATTTTTCCAGCGCTCTACACTGAGCATGTTGCGGTTTCCATCTAAATCTCTGAGTGACGTGAAAGATGAAACCCCCGAGGAAACCATTCACTATAATGAGGCAGCAGAGACTGTAGACTCCATCTGGCCTCTGTTAAGTGGTGTCCTTCTTATTAGAAGACTTATTTACAAATTGCAATAAAAAGACACAAAAAAATACCGCGCTATAAACTGCCCCACTGCGGAGGCTACTAATATATAAATACCCTATTGGTGTATATAGAAACCAGCTGGCTGCGGGCCAAAGGTAAAAGTATAGTGCGCGCTCACATTAAGCACCCATTAGCGCCTGGTTTCACAACTCAATACAGCTCCAACTATGATTACTCTCGCCTACCTTCTTAGGGGTGAAGGATTATCTGCTTTAGCCGAAGGGTAGATGTGGCCGGCGTGCAGGGTTCCCGTGCCGCTCTTGCTTCCAAAGCGGGTAGGACGGAGGAGATGTGGGCAGTGCAGAGCCAGAGGCGCCCCGGCAGGTAGCGTCCCTGGATGCACGCAAGAAAGAGGAAGATGGCCGATACCAATCGGCCGCTCGACCTGACAGTGACGTCACTAGTGCTACGGGAGCATAGAAGGGTCAGAATAAACCAACGCGTTTCGAGGTGGGACGCACCTCTTCGTCAGGGTTATTTACAAATTGCCTAAGGCAAATAGACACTATCTACAGATTCTGTGACATTAAAATGCAACCTTTATTTCAACCTTAATAATAGTGCAATTTTAAAAACACAGTGTCTGTACTGGTTTCTGTCACTGGTGTTTCAGGTGTGACAGACAGATATTCTGGATCCGGCTGTAGAAGGTCATTGCGCTTGGCTCTGCAAGCACCTTCTTTGCATTTCTGTTTTGGAGTGATGTCCTTCTCCCAGTCAGCAGTAGTATGGTCTCAGGAGATATTCTAATTAGCAAGGACATTCCATTAACTAAAACATAACTTTTAATATGATAGCTAAAACTAGATAAATCAAGTGATAACGAGCAAAAAAACACAAACGATAAAGTGCTTGTGCTAAGGTTAAAAGTGGTCAGTAAAAAATTATTTGGTTTCACCACTTTCAGTTGAACTTGTTCTTAGCAGTTCACAGGCACATAGGAGTATGAAGATTAAATGTAAGGGAGGAATTCTCCTCACATCCCCTGTGATGCCACTGTATTGCTCATACCCTTACAAGAGCAGTCCCCAACTAAGGCTGCTAAGATGTACTCACCAAAATGTATTATATCTCAGGTTCCCTGCCATTGCAGGAAATCATAGTTTTTCACATACTTTTTACTCCCCTGATGAATCCCCTTAATTAGGAAGGAAACTGGTAGGAAGATACAGTGGGGCAAAAAAGTATTTAGTCAGTCAGCAATAGTGCAAGTTCCACCACTTAAAAAGATGAGAGGCGTCTGTAATTTACATCATAGATAGACCTCAACTATGGGAGACAAACTGAGAAAAAAAAATCCAGAAAATCACATTGTCTGTTTTTTTATCATTTTATTTGCATATTATGGTGGAAAATAAGTATTTGGTCAGAAACAAACAATCAAGATTTCTGGCTCTCACAGACCTGTAACTTCTTCTTTAAGAGTCTCCTCTTTCCCCCACTCATTACCTGTAGTAATGGCACCTGTTTAAACTTGTTATCAGTATAAAAAGACACCTGTGCACACCCTCAAACAGTCTGACTCCAAACTCCACTATGGTGAAGACCAAAGAGCTGTCAAAGGACACCAGAAACAAAATTGTAGCCCTGCACCAGGCTGGGACGACTGAATCTGCAATAGCCTACCAGCTTGGAGTGAAGAAATCAACAGTGGGAGCAATAATTTGATACAATTGGATTAATAATGGATAGGTGTCAGAATTGACGCCTCTCCATTATTAATCTGGCTTAATGTCACCTTACAATAGCAAGGTGGCATTAACCCTTCATTACCCCATATCCCACCACTACACGGGAAAGGGAAGAGAGTGGCCAAGTGCCAGAATAGACGCATCTTACAGATGTGCCTTTTCTGGGGTGGCTAAGGGCAGATGTTTTTAGCCAGGGGGGCCAAAAACCGTGGACCCTCTCTAGGCTATTAATATCTGCCCTCAGTTACTGGCTTTACTACTCTGGTGGAGAAAATTGCGCGGGAGCCCACGCCAATTTTTTCAGCGATTTAACCCTTAAATTTAAGAGCTAGAGCACTGAAATTTTGCACATACACACTACTGACATTAGTAGTGTGGAATATGCAAAAAAAGGGGGATATGACATGGTTTACTGTATGTAAACCATGTCTCAAATCATGTCGGGTTTTGGCAGGAGAAATGAAAAGCCGGTAATTGAATTACCGGCTTTTCTGCTATATCGCGCTGAAGTTAATATACAGTATATATATATATGTGTCTGAATGACATATATATATATATATATATATATATATATATATATATATATAAAACAAAACCCGACTTTTAAGTAGAGATCGTCGACCGCCGACCCGATCCCAGAGTGGGATCGGGTCGGGTTTCACGAAACCCGACTTTGCTAAAAGTCGGCGACTTTTGAAAAGTGCCGATCTCTTTCGCTCACCCCTACTGGTAATCTTAGCACAAGCACTTTATCACTTTGTGTTTTTCGTTCTTATCACTTGATTTATCCAGTTTTAGTTTTCATATTAAAAGCAAGGCTTTAGTTAATGGAATCTGGCAAGTCCGTGCATTGTGGCCTGATCTTGGTCCGATTTATACAGCGATCTAACTATGCCCTTAAACTCATGGTTCCCGTCAAGATACTCAACTAAATCCAAGATATGGTAGAGGAGGGCCCATAGATCAGAAGGCTAAAGTGCTGCTGCAGGTGCGTATGTCATGAATGACCAGCAATAGTCCTGGAGGGGGTGTAGGGAGAGAGCTCTCTCTGGATTTAGTTGAGTATCTTGACGGGATTATACCGTCCTCACTATACTATAGGGGTGCCCTGATTCCTCCTCTTCTGGCTACATGCATAGTGTAGCTTGTTAGCTGGGTTTTGTGACCTACGTGTCATCAGCTCTAGGCATATATATGTACCCTTTTGAGCTATGTAAGATGTATTCATTTACCAGTTATTCATGATCTATCTGGTATCAGGGTTATCTTCTTTAGGGGTCCTTATGTTGTTTGCATATACCATGTACCTTGTTTATTGCCTTAGTGCTTGGGACGTCTATTTACTTGTCAGAACATGATATGTGTGTTTACTATAGCCTTTGGTGCTTTTCTCACTATATTGCTGCAGGTTTATCTGGATATATAGGGGTGTTTTACACATCGTTGTATTTTAAGTGTTTTTATATGTTTTTCATGTGGTGTCTAATAAAATGCCGTATTACATATTTTGTACATTTTGTGGTTGTGCAGACCTTTTTTGGTTCATTTCTTTTCCTCTTTTTTCAGGCTGTCTAGCAGCTGCAAATCATGCAGCTACGGAGAAAGAAACTAAATCTTTGAACACATCCAATACTCAGAGATCACCCTAGCATGCTCGGAAAACCCAAGTAATGAGTATGCTCGCTCATCACTAGTGGACACTCATAGATCTAACAAGTATCACCTATCCAGTGAATAGTTAATTATTTTGTAGGCAGGAATATCTGGTTAATCAAAGTAGTGCAATATAGTGATAGACATGTTGAAATGTCCCCTGCTGGACATAGAAGCAGAGTATTGTGCATGGCTTGGCACTCCCATATCCCTTACATACAAGGAATACCAAGCAGTAGTTTAGGTGAAATATTCATTATTTTCTTTTACTATGAAAACATTTGTAAAATTGAAATATATATTTAATTTCAAAAGTCTAAAAAGTGGGTAATAACAAATATTGATCTGACAGATCAACAACTGTTCAATGAAATGTTATGTTGTTCCTAATCTTTCTAAGTATTCATAAAAAACTGGTCTAGTTTGCTGTTATGTTTGATCAATTGGATACAAATTCCACAATGCATGGCATTAATGAGCTGCTATATGTTTTTCTCATTCTTCATACATATTTTTCATGTTGTTCACAGCTAGGGTACAGTATATACAGAATCTTAAAGCTCAGCTTGAGTGTAAGAACCATCTAGAGGCAAATATATCTTTTTTGTCAGAGGCTGGTGACATGATCTGGCCTCACTGTCGTAAGAAATCTTACCCAGCTTCTGTATTCTGTAACAGATGGGCTTATTGAAAGAGCAAGGAACCTATTTGTGATAATATATTCCGCACTTTTCATACTCACCAAGATAATTGGATTTGTATGGAATTGGTGACAAAGGAAAATTGTGCCGCTACTTCGAGGTATCTTCTATACTGGAAGATATATTTTTTTCCCATAAGAAATAAGAGCTTATATCTATATTTGTTTTCTATGTATATTTCATAGTTTGCACCTAAGAATAAACACACACTCTATAATATATTTTATCTATTATCTCTATTATCTATCTATATAACTATCTATCTATCTATCTCATACTGTATCTATTTATTAGCTATCTACCTCATATCTATCATATATCTATCTTTCTAGCTCATATTTATCTATCATTTATCTACTGTATCTATTGTGACGCCCAAGAGACCGGGATACCCAGCACCGGACCAATGGGGTCTGTCTCTTGAGGGGGATGTCACGGGTGGCTTGACCCGGTGCTGTGGCCTCAGGCAATGCACAGTATAAGGGGTATCGTGAGGGGACAGGCACTTACTTGATCAGCAGCAGGTTCTCCCAGCGGTGATGATCCCGATCCTGGATAGATGGCTATTGTCCAAATGAAAGACTGAGGCACTGAAACGTTTAACCAGTTTACTTTAACATAAAAGGATTTACAACCAGTCCTGTCACCGGAGTCTGTATGGGAACTCTGAGTTACTTTGACCCTGCCGGGGTCTTCGCCTCTTATTGTGCGCAATTTCTGTGTGGCCCTGCTGCTGTATGTAAACTGGCTGCCGGCCCAATCTGTCCCCTCCGGGTCCTGGTTCGACGGGCAACCCGAGTCCTTTTATCGGCTTACCCCCTCCGGGAGTACCGCTGAACCCTGTGTCTGTTGCTACGTCCGGCCCTAGTGAAGCTGATATCACCTCACGTTTTTCCGGTTGCTGTATTATATATAATGAATACAGCCACGGATCCGGTATCCGTCTTTGCGCCTGTTCTGGGTAGTCATTAATGCTACCCGGTTCTCGCAATGTCCCTTTTCTCTGTCCCTCTTCTCCTCAGGCCGGTGATTTGGGCCTGGAAACCGTCATAGGGCTGTTAGAAATTCAGCTGTATGACCTCTCACTATCAGCTCCTTAGCCCAACTGCCATTTCTTCTCTCAGACCAGAATGGATTAAGGGGAGTCTCTGGAGCTCCCCCTTCTGGCCGGAGGTGGTAGTGCAGTTTTGCTATTTTAGTATTTGTGTCTAGTGTCAGTAACTATTTTTGTGGCAAATACCCCTAGGGGTGCCACATTCCCCCCTTAGTTAAGAACAGTACTCCGGGACTGTGGGACGATAACATTTTGAAATAACAATTAATATGTACAGAGTCTTAAAAATGAAAAGTTACAAAAACCACTCAAGGAAACAAAAATAGAGTTCTGTAAAAAGTCACTTCAAATAGCGTCCATTAATACAGTTCTACCCTTGAAGGTACTCAATATAAAGTCTAAAGAAAGTTCAAAAAGAGCAAAAAGCAAAGTTCAAAAAGCAGTCTTTCCGGAGCTTTGATTTAGTGCCTCCGGGCTGATAACAAGTTCAAGAATATGCAAGAAGTTCATACAGACAAGTCTCTGTAGGTACTGGGCTTAAACGTTGCAGACTGATAACAATGACTATACTACATTTTCTGTTTAACTATATACGGCATAACATATATACAATTCACATTATGAGCTTTATAGTTGGTAATCTGCATACCTGGCCGGTAATTGACCCTGGGTACTACGCTGTGATCTACGTAATAGCGGTATCTCTTCATGTGGAGTACTACTGTCTACTGCGGATGTAGTATCTGCCCGCTCTGCTAAAGATAATTCCATAACTATGGAGTTGGCAAGTCCACCGTGAATGGGATTACTCTTTTCAGGAATCTGTTCTTCCTGGCCTGGAACCTCCTGTAGTATGGGGTCAGCCTCTTCCTGTCTTGGGACTCCTGGTATTGGGTTCGGTGTTGGATAAAAGGCCACCATGGGAACCACTACTGCACCATGGTATGTTAGTAGGGTTTTGGGAAAGTCTCCTATACAGGTGTGATACACTTCCTCTTCTTTTTCCTTTACTGGTTGAACCTGTATGGGTTGAATAACTTCTGGTTCTGGCTGGACAACGTCTGGCTTTTTCAATGCTTCCGGACATAATTTAAGATTGTCTCTTGACACTAGTACAGATGTTAAGCCTCCGTTTTTGCTAATGAGACACATTTTAGGATTATCCACTCTTGTTGGTAAAACTGTGTAGGGTACGGCTTCCCACTGATTGTCCAGTTTATTGGTTCGATGATTTCTCTTGAGCACTTGGTCACCCGGTCTTAATGGGGTCGCTAGAGCATTCTGGTTGAAAGTTCGCTCTTGTCTTTCTCTAGTTTGCTGAAGGCTTCTTTCCACACTCTCTTGCACTTGGCGATACTGCTTTTGCCGTATGATATCCCAATTGGAGTCTTGAACTTCTGCGTCTGGTTTCAGAATTCCCATTTCTAGATCGATTGGTAATTGGCCGGGTCTTGCACGCATAAGATAAGCTGGGGTGCAGTTGGTGGAGCTCACCGGGACATGATTATACAGATCCACCAAGTCAGGCAATTTCTCTGGCCATTGATTCCTTTCTGTCTCAGGTAAAGTCTTTAGTAGGTCTATTACAATATGGTTCATCTTCTCGCATAAGCCGTTTGTTTGTGGATGATAGGCCGTCGTCCTGATCTTTTTGCAACCATACATATTACAGAATTCTCTGAAGATCTCTGATTCAAAGGCTGTACCTTGGTCGGTGAGAACCTGTTCCGGATATCCATGGGGTCTACAAAAGTACGTTTGGAACGCTTTGGCTGCTGTTTTTGCTGTCAGATCTTTTACGGGTACTACTACCAAGAAGCGTGAATAATGGTCCACGATGGTCAAGGCATAGACATAGCCGGACCGGCTTGGTATTAACTTCACGTGGTCTATGGCTACAAGTTCAAGTGGTTGTTTGGTGATTATGGGCTGCAGTGGTGCTCTTTGGTTCTTTTGATCGTTTCTTCTGAGGTTGCACGGGCCACAATTTCTGCACCACTGTTCGATTGATTTTCTCATCCCGACCCAATAAAATCTTTCTCTTAGAAGTACTTCTAACTTTTTCCAACCAAAGTGACCAGCACCATTATGGTAAGCTTCGAGGACCATCTTGACATCTTGTTTAGGCACGATAATCTGCCAAACCAATTCATGTGTTTTCGGATTGGTGTACCTTCTACAGAGCTTCCCTTCATACAGGAACATTTTGCCTCTCTCTTTCCAGAGTTGATGCGTCTCTTCTGGGGCATCCTCATCGGGATATGCACTTTGCTCAGTTAACAGTTCCTTCACCAACTTCACAGCCTGATTGCTGTCTTGGGTGTCAGCCCATCTATGGTGTGCTAACGGATTAAAATTCTCCTCTTGTTGTTTCTGATAGGTACTTGACTGATGATGGTTTGCCTTGGGATGATGGAAGGCTGGTAGTTCAATTTCTTCAAGCTCCCCCGTTTCTTCTTCTACATCTCTCAAGTGTGGCATCCGGGATAGGGCATCGGCATTTCCATTCTTGCGACCTGCTCGATACTTGATCTTGAAGTTGTAATTAGATAACCGGGCTATCCATCGCTGTTCTAACGCACCTAATTTGGCTGTGTCCAGGTGGGTCAACGGATTGTTGTCAGTATAGACAATAAATTCTGCAGCGGCCAGATAGTGTTTGAAACGTTCCGTCACAGCCCAAACTACTGCCAGTAGTTCCAATTTGAAGGAGCTATAATTTTCTGGATTTCTTTCAGTAGGCCGGAGCTTTCTACTTGCAAAGGCGATGACTTTCTCCCGACCTTCTTGCTTTTGTGACAGCACCGCTCCTAGTCCCACATTACTGGCATCGGTGTAGAGGATGAAAGGTTGATGGTAATCTGGGTATGCCAGAACCTCTTCTCCGGTTAGTGCCTTCTTTAGTTGTTCAAAGGAGTCTTCCCTTTCGTCGTTCCACTGGAAAGGAGGGTTTCGGTTTGAAGGTTTCTTCGTCTGCCCTACCAAGGCGTCTTGCAAGGGTGCTGCCAACTTGGTAAATCCTTTTATAAATCTGCGATAGTAACCCACCAATCCCAGGAATTGCCTCACTTCTTTTGCGCTGGTAGGTCTCGGCCAATCCCTTATGGCGGTTATTTTCTCGGGATCCGGTGCTACTCCCTCCGAACTCACGATGTGTCCCAGGTACTGTACCATTGGCTTGAGAAGGTGACATTTGGATGGCTTGATTTTCATGCCATACCTGGATAAGGCTTCGAACACTTCTGCCAAGTGTTGTTCGTAAGTCTTTGAGTAGACGATCACATCATCTAGGTACAGGAGGACGGTCTCGAAGTTCTTGTGTCCGAGGCAGCATTCCATCAGCCGCTGGAAGGTACCGGATGCATTGCAGAGTCCGAACGGCATGCGATTAAATTCACTTAGACCCATTGGTGTGGTGAATGCCGTCTTTTCCTTATCTCTCTCAGCCACAGGGACTTGCCAATACCCGCTTGTTAAGTCTAAGGTGGAAAAATAATTAGCAGATTTCAAAGCAGTCAAGGACTCTTCTATCCTAGGCAAAGGGTAGGCATCTTTATGGGTGATGTTATTAATCTGCCGGTAGTCTACGCACATTCTCATAGTTCCATCTTTTTTTTTGACAATCACTAGAGGGGCCGCCCAGGGGCTACAGCTGTCTCTTATTACCCCGGCCTGTTTCATTTCCCTCAGCATATCTTTTGCACATTGATAGTGAGCGGGCGGTATGGGTCTATATCTTTCTTTTATTGGGGGATGGTCACCTGTGGGGATTGTGTGTTCTACCCCTTCTATCCGTCCGAAGTCCAATGGGTGTTTACTGAAGACTTGTTCATATTCCGTCACTAGCCTATACACCCCTTGTTTTTGATGGGTAGGTGTTGAATTTATGCCCACGTGTAGCTGTTGGCACCAATCCTCCATTTCTCCATCTGAGCCATTGCCTTCCACCTGACAGGTTGGTTCTAAGGGCTCAATGGTTGTGATGGCATTGTTGTCAACAGTATATAGCTTTGCCATTGTAGCATACCTTGGCAAAGTGACCTCTTCCTCTCCACAGTTCAAAAGTCGTACCGGCACTCGTCCCCGGTGTACCTCGACTATCCCTCGTGCTGTGAGTATAGTGGGCCTGCTGTCGGTGTACACTGGTTCTATTAAGGCTTGATAATCTCGTCCCTTAGTACCAATGGCTGCTCTACACCATACCAGCATTTCTGTTTTTGGTGGGATTACAATAGACGTTGAATCACTTACCCTCACACTGCCGATTTCTCCACCTGCAACTTCTACCTGTTGCCTTAACATCAATACTTTTATTTCCCTCCGGAGAACTCTCTGCTGGCAGGATTGGGCAGTTTCAGCAATTTGCTGTAAGACAGAAATGACTTCGGAAAAGCAGTTCTCTAACACATTCATTCCTATCAATACAGTTGGTTAACAGTTCCGCCGGTCAACATCAACAACAATTATACCCTGTTTCTTCAATTCTACTTTACCAATCTTTATGGTCATCTCCCTGAATCCAAGTTTCGGTACCAACTTACCATTACTGGCCCATATATCTAGTTCAACATCAGAGGGCCCTTTATCAATATCTGCATCAGCCCAGTACCTCTTATAAAGGATATATGGTATAGATGAAATCTGGGAACCTGTGTCCAGCAAAGCGTTGAGGGGCATTCCGTCCAGCACGATAGGGATAATGGGTCGTCCTCCGATGTACCTGTCGTGCCAGGGTGTTGGGCCTTGAAAGTTCATTCCTGCGAAGCGGCCCGCATTCCCAGGGGATTCCCGTTTAAATCACAATCTCGTGCAAAGTGGCCTGGCTGCTGGCAACGGCGGCAAATGGGCTGTCCATCCGGTTGGTAGCGGTTGCGGGGTCGTCCTCTCCATGTCGGGTATCTCCGGGGTCTCATCCATGGAACACCTTCTCTACGGTTTGACAACTCCATCTTGGGTCCTCTCATCTCCTGCATGGTTTTAGCCATTGAAGCAACAACATCAGTTAAAGAGTCAAGCTTTTGTTGAAGAGCCTCATTAGTACTGGGCCCCAGGGGCTTAGCAATGGCCCCGGACATAGCTGATGTCACTGGTACTCCATGTTGTTGAGGAGCCTCTGCCATGAGTTGCGCAGGCTCCTGATCCCGAGGTGCCTCTGCCAGCTGGAGACGTATAGCGCTCTCCTTTAATTGGGCAAATGTCAATTCAGGGTTCTTAAAAACAAGCATGCTCACATGCCCCCGGTGAGAAGGGGTGTAGAGTCCCTCAATAAATTGATCTCTTAGCAGTTTATCCGCTCCGCTGTTAAAAATGGGTTCAGCCAGTGTAAGTGATTTAAGGGCTTCCTGCAGGTTTAAGGCAAAGTCTCTCACGCCCTCATTAACTTTTTGTTTGCAATTAAAAAATCGTACTTTAGCTTTGCTGCTGGCAGTGGTTTCAAATGTAGCTTTTAATCCAGCAAATATGCGTTCAACAGTGCCTTTTAGATCAGCTGCCCATGCTGTGACTTCTCGCTTAGCATGGCCACTTAACTGCATCATCAGGAGACTAACACGCTGGACTTCACCCACAGGGAACATGTCAAAATGGGCAAGCATCTTTTCTCTGAAATCGTCAAGGGTATTAGGCTCACCTTCATACATTGGAAGCCATGGGCCACCCGGGGTATATGGCGTCAGCACCGGCATGATGGGCGCCACTCCTTGCCCCGCTGCGCTACCGGACTCTCTATCGACACTCTGTCTTTCAGCTGCATTAGCGTCGCCGGGTGCTGCGGCGTCTCCGTGCTGCGACATACTGTGCCCCCTTAGTTAATCCGGACCCTTCCGGTCCTCCGCTTCCGTCGGGATAGTGTAGATTCGTTCCGCTGTGCAGCAGGATCGATTTTCCCCTTGCTCTGATGTCAGAGCGCTCAGCTTGGTGCCGCCCACAATGACACGCCCCCTGCTGCTCTCACCCACCGCGCTCTGTAATGGCGGATTCTGAAGTTTTTCAGTTAGACTGGGGCTCAGGTGATGGCGTAGCTCAATTTACAGTCTCGTGCCTAACGGTTATGAAGTGATTACCTCAGGGGATGGCGGCCATCTTTACTCCATTATAACCAATGGGGAAAAGTCAATTTCAATAGATTTCAATGGGGAATAGATTTTTCTTTAATAAAGTCAATTTTCAAGATTTTTCATCTAAGTTTTCACAGTTTTGGGCTCCAATCACGGCACACAATACCCGGTATACGGGCTGGCTAGATCCTGTTCGTGACGCCAATTGTGACGCCCAAGAGACCGGGATACCCAGCACCGGACCAATGGGGTCTGTCTCTTGAGGGGGATGTCACGGGTGGCTTGACCCGGTGCTGTGGCCTCAGGCAATGCACAGTATAAGGGGTATCATGAGGGGACAGGCACTTACTTGATCAGCAGCAGGTTCTCCCAGCGGCGATGATCCCGATCCTGGATAGATGGCTATTGTCCAAATGAAAGACTGAGGCACTGAAACGTTTAACCAGTTTACTTTAACATAAAAGGATTTACAACCAGTCCTGTCACCGGAGTCTGTATGGGAACTCTGAGTTACTTTGACCCTGCCGGGGTCTTCGCCTCTTATTGTGCGCAATTTCTGTGTGGCCCTGCTGCTGTATGTGAACTGGCTGCCGGCCCAATCTGTCCCCTCCGGGTCCTGGTTCGACGGGCAACCCGAGTCCTTTTATCGGCTTACCCCCTCCGGGAGTACCGCTGAACCCTGTGTCTGTTGCTACGTCCGGCCCTAGTGAAGCTGATATCACCTCACGTTTTTCCGGTTGCTGTATTATATATAATGAATACAGCCACGGATCCGGTATCCGTCTTTGTGCCTGTTCTGGGTAGTCATTAATGCTACCGGTTCTCACAATGTCCCTTTTCTCTGTCCCTCTTCTCCTCAGGCCGGTGATTTGGGCCTGGAAACCGTCATAGGGCTGTTAGAAATTCAGCTCTATGACCTCTCACTTTCAGCTCCTTAGCCCAACTGCCATTTCTTCTCTCAGACCAGAATGGATTAAGGGGAGTCTCTGGAGCTCCCCCTTCTGGCCGGAGGTGGTAGTGCAGTTTTGCTATTTTAGTATTTGTGTCTAGTGTCAGTAACTATTTTTGTGGCAAATACCCCTAGGGGTGCCACACTATCTACTATCTATCTATCTATCTATCTATCTATCTATCTATCTATCTATCTATCTATCTATCTATCTATCTATCTATCTCATATCAACTGTATATATCTATCTATCTCACATCTATCATATATCTATTATCTTTCTTTCTATCTATCTATCTATCTATCTATCTCATATCTATCTATATCATATATATCTCATATCTATCTATCTCATATATCTATGTATATATATCTATCTCATATATACAGTGCCCTGCGAAAGTATTCGGCCCCCTGGAACTTTTCAACCTCTTCCCACATATCATGCTTCAAACATAAAGATTCCAAATGTAAATTTTTAGTGAAGAATCAACAACAAGTGGAACACAATTGTGAAGTTGAACAAAATTTATTGGTTATCTTACATTTTTGTGGAAATTCAAAAACTGAAAAGTGGGGCATACAAAATTGTTCGGCCCCTTTACTTTCAGTGCAGCAAACTCACTCCAGAAGTTCATTGTGGACCTCTGAATGATCCAATGTTGTCCTAAATGCCTAATGATGATAAATATAATCCACCTGTGTGTAATCAAGTCTTTGTATAAATGCACCCGTGCAACAATGCCAAACGATATGTTTGGCGTAAAGGCAACACAGCTCATCACCCGGAACACACCATCCCCACTGTCAAACATGAGGGTGGCAGCATCATGGTTTGGGCCTGCTTTTCTTCAGCAGGGACAGGGAAGATGGATAAAATTGATGGGAAGATGGATGGAGCCAAATACAGGACCAGTCTTGAAGAAAACCTATTTGAGTCTGCAAAAGACCTGAGACTGGGATGGAGATTTGTCTTCCAACAAGACAATGATCCCAAACATAAATCAAATCTACAGTTGAAAGGTTCACAAATAAACGTATCCAGGTGTTAGAATGGCCAAGTCAAAGTCCAGACCTCAATCCAATCAAGAATATGTGGAAAGAGCTGAAAACTGCTGTTCACAAACGATCTCTATCAAACCTCACTGAGCTCGAGCTGTTTGCCAAGGAAGAATGGGCAAGAATTTCAGTCTCTCAATGTACAAAACTGATAGAGACATACCCCAAGCGACTTGCAGCTGTAATCCCAGCAAAAGGTAGCGCACCAAAGTATTAGGTTAAAGGGGCCGAATAATATTGCACACCCCACTTTTCAGTTTTTGAATTTCCACAAAAATTTAAAATAACCAATAAATTTTGTTTAACTTCAAAATGGTGTTCCACTTGTTGTTGATTCATCAACAAAAATTTACATTTGGCATGTTTATGTTTGAAGCAATGTATGTGGGAAAAGGTTGAAAACATCCAGGGGGCCGAATACTTTCACAAGGCACTGTATCTATCTATCTATCTATCTATCTATCTATCTATCTATCTATCTATCTACAGTTGTGCTCAAAAGTTTACATACCCTGGCAGAATTTTTGCTTACTTGACCTTTTTTCAGAGAATATGAATGATAGCACCAAAACTTTTTCTCCACTCATGGTTAGAGGTTGGGTGAAGCCCTTTATTGTCAAACTACTGTGTTTTCTCTTTTTAAATCATAATGACAACCCAATACATCCAAATGACCCCGATCAAAAGTTCACATACCCTGGTGATTTTGGCCTGATAATATGCACAGAAGTTGACACAAATGGGTTTGAATGGCTACTAAAAGTAATATCCTCACCTGTGACCTGTTTGCTAGTAATCAGTGTGTGTGTGCATAAAAGCTGAATGAGTTTCTGGGATCCAGACAGACTCTTGCATCTTTCATCCAGCCGCTGACGTTTCTGGATTGTGAGTCATGGGAAAAGTAAAAGAATTGTCAAGGGATTTATGGGAAAAGGTAGTTGAAATGTATAAAACAGGAAATGGATACAAAAAGTTATCCAATGAATTGATAATGCCAGTCAGCCAAAAGAAAGCCATTACTGCGCAAATGCCACAAAGTATCTCACCTACAATATGCAAAACAGCACAGAGACAAGCCTCAAAACCTCTGGAACAAGGTAATTTGGAGTGATGAGACCAAAATTGAACTTCTTTGCCACATCCATAAATGTTCCATTTGGAGAGAGGTCAACAAGGCCTATGATGAAAGGAGCACCATTTCTACCGTAAAGCACCGAGGTGGTCGCTGATGTTTTGGGGATGTGTGAGCTACAAAGGCACGGGAAACTTGGTCAAAGTTGAAGGAAAGATGAATGCAGCACATTGTCATCAAATACTGCAGGCAAATTTGCACTCATCAGTCCAGAAGCTGCACAGGGGACGTACTTGGACGTTCCAACATGACAATGATCCAAAACACAAGGCCAAGTCAACCTGTCATTGGCTACAGCAGCACAAACTGAAGGTTCAGGAGTGGCCATATCAGTCTCCTGACCTCAATAATATTGAGCCACTCTAGGGAGATCTCAAGCGCGCTGTTCATGCTAGACATCCCAGGAATTTATAGGAACTGGAGGCTTTTTGCTAAGAACAGAGGGCAGCTTTAACATCTGAGAAAATAAAGAACCTCATCCACAACTACCACAAAAGACTTCAAGCTGTCAGTGATGTTTGAGTCGTCAACACATGGTATTAAGAAATGGGGTATGTGAACTTTTGATCAGGGTCATTTGGGTGTTTTTGGGTAGTCATTATGATTTTAAAAGAGAAAACACAGTAGTTTCACAACAAATGGCTTCTCCCAACCACTAACCATGAGTGGAGAAAAAGTGTTGGTGTTATCACTCATACTCTCTGAAAAAGGCCAAGACAAAAGGCAAAACTTCCGCTGAGGTATGCAAATTTTTGAGCACAACTGTATCTAGATACTGAACAAGAGAATGGACAGTGCCTCCAAAAATCATACATTGATCTAATGCCACTAGGCAAAAATATATATTACTGAACATGAGGTTCTTAACATTCTGATCAGACTGTATGAAGCCCACTGCCATGTCACGGCAAACCTCTTAGTGGGTCCCTATCACCCTAACGGAGCAGAGTCGTGCACCGACCTCCACTGCAGTCACAATGCACCGGCAGGGCAGACAGCCTGGTGCCCCACAGTGCCCATGCTGCAAGACTGAGTCCCCATGACTCCAGACCGTGCCACCCCACAATTACAAAACCACAGCAACAATGGCAGCCACACAGCACCCACACCAAATGAAAGGAGTATTGCAACTCTCTTTCCTCAGGCTCTCCAGTGAAAGCAGAAATGGGCAAGACTCCTTTCTTTGCCATTTCCTGCTAATTAAAATCACCTATCCTATCTATCTATCTATCTATCTATCTATCTATCTATCTATCTATTGCCATATGGGCTATTAACCCTCCGTCACATACAATATTCGGACTAACGAGTTCACATACAATGTGCCTGTCAGGCGCCTGCTGGAAAAATACCTATAATATCTAATGTTTGCAATTTCATTGCTCTAAAAGTGATCAGTGACCTTCATAGGGATGTAATAAAAGAGACTACACATAATCAGTTGCAAAAAAAAACATTTACTTAACATAAAACTAATAACTATGAAATACAAACTTTTCAAAACTCCCGCCAAATAGTCCCCAGTTCGACTCAAAAAAATGTACAAAGAAAACACAAACTTAATTTTAAGGTACCTTAAGTACTATTAATAACATATTCAATCAGAAGTAGATGCTGAGGTTTCCCCAGAAAAGTCACACTTGCAGAGCAAATAGCAAGAATTACACACCATTTTTGCATGTGTCAGGCAAATTGCTTTATGACATTTGAGACATTCATAATTTGAAAGCCTTCTGGTTCCGCTTTCCGTTTGGCAGGTGGTGCATCTCCTTCTTTTGTGAGGTGGTGCAGATGGTGACTTTTCACCATCATCTTCTGGGCGGAACCTTTTGAGCTGAACTTGAAGGCGAGAGGGGATACCGATTGTTTTCACGCTTCTCCTGCGTAGCTCTCCAAGTACTAGTTCATGGACCAATTTCTTCAGATACAATCGTCTACGGAGTGGTTCAAGCTTGTTTTCAAGATAAATTACTTGTGAATTTATACCACCCAAATTCAACATAGCAAAAAATATGACCATTGGCCAGCGTTTGATGTTTCTGCTGACGTTGAAAGTGGAGCACATCTGATCTGCTGTATCCACACCCCCTTTGGTGGCATTGTAAAATGTAATTATCTCCGGGTTTTTTTCTGCCCCAGTCCCAGGATCGATGGCAGCATCATCATGAAGTGTTGATAGAAGAAGTACGATTTTTTTGGCATATGGTACATAGGAAACTAAAGCCTTTCCATTATGGAATGCAAACATACTGCTGTACTGTTGTCTCTCTTTCACACTTACAAACTGTGGCGGCAATTCCCTTTTGTTTTTTCTTACAGTTCCCACATATGACAGCTTCTGAATTTTCAGATAATCAATCAGATCACAACTTGTAAACCAATTGTCAGCTTTAATATTGCGACCCGATCCAAATAAGGGTTCAGCCAGTCTTTTTACAACATCAATGGGTTTGTTGCTCACACAGTAAGGACCTTCTGGTTGTTTTCCTGCATAAACTTCCAGGTTGTAAGTGTAGGTCTTACTGGCATCAACAAGGGCATAAATTTTTATTCCATATTTGTTTGGCTTTGATGGAATATATTGACGAAAGGCACATCTACCACGAAAACCAGGGAGCATTTCGTCAATAGTGAGATTCTCTCCAGGGTAATAACTTTGTTTACAACAAATCTTTGAAATATATCACGAATTGGAGCAAGTCGGTCATGTGTTTTGCGTTCGGTTCGGGTAGTTCTGTCGTCAAACCGAAGGCAACGAATTAGAATCTTGAATCTGTTTATGGACATACAGTGGGGCAAAAAAGTATTTAGTCAGTCAGCAATAGTGCAAGTTCCACCACTTAAAAAGATGAGAGGCGTCTGTAATTTACATCATAGGTAGACCTCAACTATGGGAGACAAACTGAGAAAAAAAAATCCAGAAAATCACATTGTCTGTTTTTTTAACATTTTATTTGCATATTATGGTGGAAAATAAGTATTTGGTCAGAAACAAAATTTCATCTCAATACTTTGTAATATATCCTTTGTTGGCAATGACAGAGGTCAAACGTTTTCTGTAAGTCTTCACAAGGTTACCACACACTGTTGTTGGTATGTTGGCCCATTCCTCCATGCAGATCTCCTCTAGAGCAGTGATGTTTTTGGCTTTTCGCTTGGCAACACTGACTTTTAACTCCCTCCAAAGGTTTTCTATAGGGTTGAGTTCTGGAGACTGGCTAGGCCACTCCAGGACCTTGAAATGCTTCTTACGAAGCCACTCCTTCGTTGCCTGGCGGTGTGCTTTGGATCATTGTCATGTTGAAAGACCCAGCCACGTTTCATCTTCAATGCCCTTGCTGATGGAAGGAGGTTTGCACTCAAAATCTCACGATACATGGCCCCATTCATTCTTTCATGTACCCGGATCAGTCGTCCTGGCCCCTTTGCAGAGAAACAGCCCCAAAGCATGATGTTTCCACCACCATGCTTTACAGTAGGTATGGTGTTTGATGGATGCAACTCAGTATTCTTTTTCCTCCAAACACGACAAGTTGTGTTTCTACCAAACAGTTCCAGTTTGGTTTCATCAGACCATAGGACATTCTCCCAAAACTCCTCTGGATCATCCAAATGCTCTCTAGCAAACTTCAGATGGGCCCGGACATGTACTGGCTTAAGCAGTGGGACACGTCTGGCACTGCAGGATCTGAGTCCATGGTGGCGTAGTGTGTTACTTATGGTAGGCCTTGTTACATTGGTCCCAGCTCTCTGCAGTTCATTCACTAGGTCCCCCCGCGTGGTTCTGGGATTTTTGCTCACCGTTCTTGTGATCATTCTGACCCCACGGGGTGGGATTTTGCGTGGAGCCCCAGATCGAGGGAGATTATCAGTGGTCTTGTATGTCTTCCATTTTCTAATTATTGCTCCCACTGTTGATTTCTTCACTCCAAGCTGGTTGGCTATTGCAGATTCAGTCTTCCCAGCCTGGTGCAGGGCTACAATTTTGTTTCTGGTGTCCTTTGACAGCTCTTTGGTCTTCACCATAGTGGAGTTTGGAGTCAGACTGTTTGAGGGTGTGCACAGGTGTCTTTTTATACTGATAACAAGTTTAAACAGGTGCCATTACTACAGGTAATGAGTGGAGGAAAGAGGAGACTCTTAAAGAAGAAGTTACAGGTCTGTGAGAGCCAGAAATCTTGATTGTTTGTTTCTGACCAAATACTTATTTTCCACCATAATATGCAAATAAAATGTTAAAAAAAACAGACAATGTGATTTTCTGGATTTTTTTTTCTCAGTTTGTCTCCCATAGTTGAGGTCTACCTATGATGTAAATTACAGACGCCTCTCATCTTTTTAAGTGGTGGAACTTGCACTATTGCTGACTGACTAAATACTTTTTTGCCCCACTGTAACAAGGCTAAATTTTTCAACTCCATCCCCATCTTTACCCCAAAGTTCCTCCAAACTTTGTCTATTTGCCCTATAAGCTCCTGCAAGGTACAGTAATCCAAAAAAAGCACGCAGTTCTATTTCATCTGTGGGCTTGATGATTCTGTTGCAGATGTACTTGTCCTTTATAATGTCTATATATTGGTTGGTATATGTGACAATAGAGTCCAGAATGTCATCTGTAAATATACTGTTCCAGCATTCAACTGCAGTTTGTGCATTACGTGCAGTTCCTATTACTGCAGGAAGGTGAGTAATAATGTTTAAAGGTTCCCTACGTTTTTTCTGGAATGGCTTCTTGTTCCATTTAGTATTTTTATCTTTTCCAATATAATATGATCCAACTTCTTCATCCTCACCACTGTCACCATCTTGCTCTGTTTCAGAATCCAGGACACATTCTTCCACCTCATCATGAGAATCAATCTCACTTTCCTCTCCTAAATCCTCATTCAGTGTGAGGTCTCTATCATCTAACAGCATGTTTGTTACTTCCTCAACATCAAGTTGTTTGGATAAATTGTACATTTTCCTCTCCATTTCAGCAGATAATCTGAAGCAAGAGAAGGAATATGTTAGGGAACTACTGTATATGCCTGAGCAGCACACTTTCTTTTATAAAATCTCCCTTATTTCTATGAAATATCCTCACATTTTGTGCTATACATTCATAAAACAAGCTAAATAAACTATTGTGATGAATAAAAACATAAAATACCAACCTTACTGAATGTGACGTATTCACATACAATGAGCCTGAGAGATCTGTGCAGCTATATCCTCTCCCCTGAAGCTCTGAAATCCAACTGTGATATCAGGTTTCACAGACCTTCAAGAGACAGGAGACTACCTGGAGGGAGGGGGTTTCCTCACAATCTGGTGAGGAAGGAGAAATGAAAGTAAAAGAGAAGCGCCTGTCAGATCAGTTGTATGTGACGGAGGGTTAAAGGGCACCTTTTTCTACCTTATTATGATGTGCTGCCTCAACCTTTTTTTATTTGTATCTATCCATATCTATTTATCTATTATCTATCTCTATATCTATATTTCTACAGTGGGGGAAAAATATTTGATCCCTTGCTGATTTTGTAAGTTTGTCCACTGACAAAGACATGAACATTCTATAATTTTAAGGGTAGGATAATTGTAACTTTGAGAGATAAAATATCAAAAATAAAATCCAGAAAATCACATTGTATACATTATATAAATTTATTTACATTTTGCAGTATGAAATAAGTATTTGATCCCTCTGGCAAACAAGGCTTATTACTTGGTGGAAAAACAGTTGTTGGCAAGCACAGCAGTCAGACATTTTTTGTAGTTGATGATGAGGTTTGCGCATATGGCAGGAGGAATTTTGGTCCACTCCTCTTTGCAGATCATCTCTAGATCATTAAGATTTTGAAGCTGTCGCTTGGCAACTCGGACTTTCAATTCCCTCCATAAGTTTCTATAGGATTAAGGCCTGGAGACTGGCTAGGCCACTCCATGACCTTAATGTGCTTCTTTTTCAGTCAGTCCTTTGTTGCCTCGGCTATATGTTTTAGGTTATTGTCTTGCTGGAAGACTCAGCCATGACCCATTTTTAATTTCCTGGAGGAGGGAAGGAGGTTGTCACTCAGGATTTTACGGTACATGGCACATTCCATTCTCCCATTGATGCGGTGAAATAGTTCTGTGCCCTTAGCAAAGAAACACCCCCAAAACATAATGTTTTCACCTCCATGCTGGACAGTGGGGTCGGTGTTCTTTTTGTCATAGGCAGCATTTCTCTTCCTCCAAACACGATGAGTTGAGTTATTGCCAAAGACTTCAATTTTTGTCTCATCGGACCACACACCTTCTCCCAATCACTCACAGAATCATCCAGGTGTTCATTGGCAAACTTCAGATGGACCTGCACATGTGCCTTCTTGAGCAGGGAGACCTTTGCAGGGACTGCAGGATTTTAAACATTTATGGCATAATGTGTTACCAATGGTTTTTAGTGACTGTGGTCCCAGCTGCCTTGATATCATTAACAAGTTCTCCCCTTGTAGTTTTAGGCTGATCTCTCACCTTCCTCATGATCAAGAATACCTCACGAGGTGAGATTTTGCATGGTGCCTCAAATTGATGTTGATTGACATTCATTTTGTATTTGTTCCATTTTCTTACTATTGCACCAACAGTTGTCTCCTTCTCACCCAGTGTCTTAATTATGGTTTTGCAGCTCATTCCAGCTTTGTGCAGGTCTATGATCTTGTCCCTGACATCCTTAGAAAGCTCTTTGGTCTTGCCCATCTGGTAGATGTTAGAGTCTGACTGATTATTTGAGTCTGTGGACAGGAGTCTTTTTTAACCTCTTTACCCCAAGGGTGGTTTGCACGTTAATAACCAAGCCAATTTGTATAATTCAGACCACTGTCCGTTTATGAGGTTATAACTCTGGAACGCTTCGACAGATCCCGGTGATTCTGACAGTAGTTTCTCATGACATATTGTACTTTATGGCAGTTGTAAAAATTTCTTTGACATTACTTGAGTTTATTTAAGAAAAGAATGGAAAATTGGTGAAAATTTAGAAAATTTCTCAATTTTCCAACTTTGAATTTTCATGCCCTTAAATCACAGAGATCTGTCACACAAAATACTTAATAAGTAACATTTCCACATGTCTAATTTACGTCAGCACAATTTTAGAACAATTTTTTTTTGTTAGGGAGTTATAAGGGTTAAAAGTTGACCAGCAATTTCTAATTTTTACAACACCATTTTCTTTTAGTGAACACATCACATTTGAAGTCAATTTGAGGGGTCTATATGACAGAAAATACCCAAGTTTGACACCAATAAAAAAAATGCACCCCACAAGGTGGAGGAGGCTGTGTTATTTACTATGGGAGGCTGTATTATATTCTGTGGGGGGCTTTATTAGATTTTATGAGTGATGATTGCATCATACTCTTTGATGGGGCTACATTATATTCTTTGAGGATGTGGGCTGTATTACATCCTGTTCAGGGCTACATTATATTCTATGAGGGGTGATTGCATCATACTCTATGAGGGGGCTACATTATACTATATGGGGGGCTGCATTATATTCTATAGGGATGTTACATTATACTCTGGGGGGTTACATTATACTCTGTGGGGGGGCTGCATTATTCTCTATGGGGTGGCTGCATTATACTCTGTGGGGTGGAAGCTGCATTATGTGATATGTGGGCTGCATTATACTGTATCAAGGACTATGGGGAATACATTACTCTATATGAAGAGCTATGGGATGCATTATACTATGGGAAGTGAATTGCACTACATGGATGATTATGGCGGTGCATTATACTATATGGAGCACTATGAGGAATGTATTATGCTATATAGAGGACTATGAGGAGTGTTTTATGCTATATGGAGGACTGAGGAGTATATTTTAATATATGGAGGACTATGAGGAGTGTATTATACTATATGGAGGACTATGGGGTGTGCATTTTACAAAATGGAGGACTGTGGTGCACATTATAATATGTGGAGGACTATGGGGTGTATTATACTAAACAAGCAAAATGCTACATATTCATTGGGTGATTGGATTGTTTATGCTGGAATAAAAATCATTGTTCTCAGCAGGACATCGCCTGTGTAAAATGTAGATGTGCTGCTGATAAAATTATACTGTATGGTGATCTGTTAGTGATCTATTAGTGATCGTTCTGTCCCATCATTCTTTCTCAGATGGTGGAAAGAGGCCGGGAAACAAGCGTCCAACGACTTCAGTATTGTCGATCACACTCATTTAGCGGCCTGAGATCAGCGCATGTAAATACAACCGAAATGCTTCTGCGTGATGTGCAATATGTTAGCATTTGGGGCCCCACTTTAACCTTTGCCTAGAGCCCCACTTTGCCTAAAACCGGCCCTGCACCCAACACACCTTTAACCCTAATCCCAGTCATAACCACACCCCTAATCCAATCACACCCCTAACCCTAATCCCAACCCCAACACACCCCTAACCCCAACACACCCCTATCCCTAATTCTAACCCTAACCTTACCCCTAACTCTGACACACCCCTAACCCAACCGTAAATGTAATCCAAACCCTAACCACAACTCTAGTCCAAACCCTAACTTTAGCCCCAACCCTAACCCTAACTTTAGCCCCAACCCTAACTTTAGCCCCAATCTTAACCCTAATAGGAAAATGGAAATAAATAATTTTTTTAATTTTATTATTTTTCCCTAACTAAGGCGGTGATAATGGGGGGTATGATTTACTATTTACAGCAGGTTTTTATGTTTGGCAGCTGTCACACACTAAAAGACGCTTTTTAAAAAAATATATATTTTTTTTGCGTTACTACATTCTGAGAGCTATAATTTTTACATATTTTGGTCCACAGAGTCATGTTTGGTCCACAGGTCTTGTTTTTTGCAGGATGAGTTGACATTTTTATTGATATCATTTTCGGGCACATGACATTTTTTGATCGTTTTTAATTCTGATTTTTGTTAGGCAGAATGAACAAAAACCAGCAATTCGTGAATTTCTTTTGGGGGGGTGTTTATACCATTTCGCGTTTGGTAAAATTGATAAAGCAGTTTTATTTTATTCTTTGGGACAGTACGATTACAGCGAAACCTCATTTATATTTTTTTATGTTTTGGCGCTTTTATGTAATAAAAACTATTTTATAGAAAAAATAATTATTTTTGCATCGCTTTATTCTGAGGGCTATAACTTTTTAATTTTTTCGCTGATGATGCTGTATGGTGGCTCATTTTTTGCGGGACAAGATGACGTTTTTGGCAGTAAAATGTTTATTTATATCCATCTTTTTGATCGCGTGTTATTTCACTTTTTGTTCGGCGGTATGATGATAAAGCATTGTTTTTTTGCCTGTTTTTTTTTTTAAGGTGTTCACTGAAGGGGTTAACTAGTGGGACAGTTTTATAGGTTGGGTCGTTATAGACGCAGTGATACTAAATATGTATACTTTTATTGATTTTTTTATTTACATAAAGAAATGTATTTATTGGAACAATATTTTTTTTTTATTTAGGATTTTTTTTTACACATGTAAATATATATATTGTTTACTTTTTTACTTTGTCCCAGTGTGGGACATCATGTTATAGTGTGAGATCGCAGATCTGACACTTTGCAATGCAATGGGTCAGAACAGCGATCTGACAGGCACTGCAGGAGGCTTGCAAGAAACCTCCCTGCAGGACTCGGAAGGAGCCCCGTGGCCATCTTGGATCCAGAGCCTGCAGGGAGAAGGATGAGGAGATATTTTTTATGTATATTTTCCAACTGTAAGATGTATAAACTTTAATGCTTATTGGATGAAGCAGATCAGGTGATGTGTAATTGTGTAATGAGGGAGATTATGGCATAAGGATATCATTTTTATCAAGGTGTGCAATATTATTAGGCAGCTTGTTTTCCTGAGACAAAATGGGCCTAAAAAGAAATTTAAATTACTCTGAATGGTCAAAAATTGTTAAAAGTTTTACAGAGGGATGTAGCACCCTTGAAATTGCTAAGAAACTTGGTCATGATCACATGTCAATCAACAATTTTGTAGCAATTAGTCAACAGAGTCACAAAAACATGTTGAAATGCACATTAACTGCCTGAGATTGAGAAAAGTCAAATGTGATGCGACAAGGAGGCCATCATCCTCCAGTGCTGTCATATTTCCGAACTGCTACATCCCTGGAAAGTCCAGAAATGCCAGGTGTTCAGACACACGGCCAAGTTAAGGGAGGCTGAAACCCAACCACTAGTAAGCAAGGCACAAGTTTAAACATCAAGACTGAGCCAAGTAATACCTGAAGAAATATTTTTCAAAGGTTTTATTCACTGCTGAGACTCTTGATAAACAAAATGTATGGGCCTGTGCCTCAATCAGTAATGTGTAAAACCCTCCACTTCGACTGAGATACCAGCAAGATGAAGTTGGGATACTACTGCTATGGGTTGGTATTATTAAAAATGAGGTAGTTGTATCTGAAGATGGACTAAAAATCATCTTGGAAAATATACTGACAGTTTTTAGAAGACACTTTTTTCAAGCAGTACTCCAGGTAAAAGTCTGCACACTAACAGCTACCCATTGCTCAATAAATATATACACACACATAGATATTCTCCTAAAAAAGACAAATCCTTACTTATACACCCAAGATGGTGCACCACCACATTATGGGTGTCAGGTCTGAGCATTCCTACATGACCAGTTTCCTGGAAAGTGGATTGGTCATTGTGGGTTAGTTGAATGGCCACCAAGGTCTTCCAATCTGACCGCCTTAGACTTTTATCTTTGGGGTCATCTGAAGGCAATTGTCTATGCTGTGAAGATATGAGATATGCGGCATCTGAAACAATGGATACTGGAAGCCTGTGCTAGCATTTCTTCTGCGATGTTTCTATCAGTGTGTCAAGAGTGGGAGAAGAGGGGTGCATTGACAATCCAACACAATAGGTAGCACTTTGAACACATTTTATAAGAGGTCATAAACTTGTAAATAACTCATGAAAGAATAAAGTTATGTTAAAACCAAGCACACCATTGTTTTTCTTGTGAAATTGTCAATAAGTTTGATTTGACCCTTTTCCCATTGGAAAAAATAAGGTTGGATCCAAAATGGCCAACTTCAAAATAGCCGCCATGGTCACCACCCATCTTGAAAAGTTTTACCCCTGTAATGTGCCACAAGCAGGAAGTTGACATCACCAACCATTCCTATTTTATTTAGGTGCATCCACATAAATGGCCCAATATATATATATATATATATATATATATATATATATATATATATATATATATACTTAGTATTTTGCAGAATAGGTCCCTATGTGTCTCATATCTTTATTTCATACAAAATATGATATTGCCCATAAGTACAAAAGATTGTGTAGGCAAGAATGCAGCAAAGCAGACAATATTGAAGATAAGAAAAACATTTCTTAGGTTTGTCCTTGCATACATTTGAGCTGATGAAGATGTATTACCTCATGAGATCTAGGAAATTCATGTAAAATGTATTTGTGACAAAGGATGATTGATGATGGTGTGAATGGATGAGTGGTGCGTTAGCTCAATTTAATTTAGAATGGTATAGTTTTTATTTTTCATTTTGGCGAGGGACATTCTTACTTATTCACTGAACAGTTTCCATCCAAATAACTGAAAAAGACAATGGCAAACATTTACTATTCTAGGGGTGCTTTGACTTTGGTGAAAAAGGCACCATATTTTACATTTAATTCTAATTATTACATTTTTAAAACACTATTTACCCCGACTCTAAAAGGGGCAAAGATTTGTTGAGAGGGGGTGTAGTAAAGTTGCAAGTAGTCATTGCATAAGATGCACTGATCTGCACCAATATGGTGTCAGAAAAAAATGGAAGACTTTGGATTTACTTTCCCCATCCAAAATTATGCTCTGAAGTAGGCGAGGCTCAGTGGAGGATGTACGCAGCCCTCCACAAAGCCCCCAAACGCTAATGTGAACTTAGCCTTAGAAAAAGCCACCTGATGAATGGACAGGTTACTTCTTTTAACCATTTCAGATCTTTACAAATGTGAAGTGGTTAAAAGATAACCAAAACACTGAACATGCACTCAGCAAATTGTTTTTACATTTCACTACATATAATCATTCTTTTTATTGTTCATTGAGCACCCTTTTAGGTTAGTTATGGAAAGGACCTGGAAAAGATGTATTGTGCACATTGTGCACATACTCTAAGTGCAGGGCAAAATAAAATGCTATACCATCAAAAATTTAAAATTGCATTTTCTTCTTTTTTTCCCACTGTTATGATCAATTTCTGATTGCAGTAGTTGCTATATACTAACGATATGCAGTAACAAAAGATGTGGTAACTGTGTTAAACTACTTAATGGCCTATAATATGTTGCTGTGATTATACAAGTAAGGGCTCACTAACACCAGCATATACATTGGATGAGTGCTATCCAATTTTCTATCAGATAGCACTCAGACCAATGCTATTCAATGGGACAGTGTTGATACTTGATTTTTTCACTGACAGAATCTGTCAGTGAAGAAAATTGAAGCACGATGTGATTTCACTTTGAAATTAGATGCCACTCACCATTTAAAGTCTATGGGTGCTTGGTAAACATCAGACTGCAATGATATCGGAGTGCCGTCCAATTTCTGTGGTCTCACAGAATGGAGAAGATGGAAAAATGTTTTTCTCCGTCTTCTCCTCACAGTTGCCATGATTCTATCATCCTAGAGAATCAGATTGCATTATGTTGACACTCGAATCATCATCTGTTAAGAGATTGATGAGAGTTTTATTTCCATAATCGACCTGATTCTTTCTGATGAGAGAGTCTATGGGTCTCTAACTAAAGCCTATGTAGTGCAGCGTGGTTGGTGCAGTGTGACAGACAGTGACCACAGGGAATGTTCACAGCAAAACGTGTTTAATGTCAAAAACTTACACAGTGTAAAGCACATGGTATTCTCTGGATCATATCCGGGAAACCAGACAGTCCATAAATGCATCTGGTTGCTGAGGGTGACTGCACCAACGCATCACACTGCGGGGTGCCAGGAGTTTGCTCTTCTGGGCTCTGTGTTAGGCCGGGGTCACACTTGTGAGTGCAATGCTAGAAACTCACTCAAGTCTCTCATCTCAATATCCGGCACTCGGGAACAGAGTGTTCAGCTGCATAGAAATATATGCAGCCGCACGCTCCGGTCCTGAGTGCCAGAGGCAGTGCCCAGTATTGAGGCAAGCGACTTGCGCATGTTTCTTACATTGCACTCGCAAATGTGACCCCATGTGACCCAAAACCTTCTGCTTAATGGGTTTTTACAAACAACTTGTGGCCACAGGACAGCTGAAAAACCTGGCCAGTAAGGAAATGGACTGCCCACTGCTATCCTGTAGTCCGTTTCAAAAATAAAAGCCCAACACGTTTCCTTAAATCTGCCTTCAACAAATAGCTTGTCAAAGACCAACACTGACTTTTAATCTGCATTGCAATTACATAGAATGTAAAGGTACCTTCACACTAAGCGAGGTCGCTAGCGAGATCGCTGCTGAGTCACAAGCTTTGTGACGCAACAGCGACCTCAGTAGTGATCACGCTATGTTTGACACGTAGCAGCGACCAGGTCCCTGCTGTGAGATCGCTGGTCGTGTCGGAATGGCCTGGACCTTTTTTTGATAGTTGAGGTCCCGCTGGGTAGAACACATCGCTGTGTTTGACACCTTACCAACGACCTCGTTGACGACTCAGACACCGACACATAGGCATGCATTTGCGTTGCCTTTTCCTCACCCCTCCGCTCTGATTGGTGGTCACTACTGTGTTCTGATTGGCGGTCATGCCTTCAACAGAAGGCAACATAGTAGCGCTTCCATCCTAGGTGTCAGAAGAACCGTTGAAGAATAGATAAATCGAAGAGGAGTCGCAGGCCGGAGAACTCTACAACGATCTGCAAACCACCACGCGGTCAGGAACTAAGGACGGAAGGGCTATTGTGTCGCCTCATAAGGCAAGGCCACCACCAATCAGAACGCAGTAGCGACCACCAATTGGAACTGAATGGGCGCGGAAAAGGCAACGCAAATGCACGCCTGTGTGACTACAACGTCACACAGGACGTCCCTCATCGAGGTCTGAATCGTCATAATAGCTGCCATGTGACAGGGTCACAACGACCAACGACATCGTTGTACAGGTCGCTACAGGTCGCCGCATCGCTGCTGTGCCGTTGGGAAGATCTCACTGTTTGACATCTCACCAACGACCCCATAGCGATGCAGCAACGATCCCTGACAGGTCGTATCGTTGTCGGGATCGCTTTAGCGTCGCTAAGTGTGACGGGGCCTTAAGTCCGCAAGGACAGGGTACTCTCCCCTCTGTACCAGTCTGTCACTTTAAACCTGTTTACTGTAAATGATATCTATAACCCTGTATGTAACCCCTTTCTCATGTACAGCACCATGGAATTAATTGTGCTATATAAATAATAATAATAATCACAGCTACACCTGTAACTGCAATGCACTTCCATGGCCTCAATACACTTCTGAGCGCATCCTGGGGGACACATAGCGACTTTCACAAATAACACCAGTCGCTGCCTCACACCTACTAGAAAAAACCTTGTCTATCACAACTACATTTTCCATTTCCATACCTATATTTGCAGATTTTGTATAAAAACATTACCAGATAGCATAATTTATTTTCTGCAATGAACTCAATATTTTATTGCTATAGAAAAACATTGAATAACAGTATTAAAAAGAAAAAAGATATTGAAGCTGACTAATCAATATAATATACACATGCAGCACAAATCAGTGTAAGTAAGGTTGCAGTCGTGGCATTTAATTAATCAATTTCCTTATTCCGATCTGACATTTCACATATGCTGCCATATGAGATGATAAAATACCAGAGTTGCTCCATTCCATTCCCTAATTTGCTCTGCTAATACCCTGTAAAGCAGAGGTCCCCAACTCCAGTCCTCAAGGCCCACCAACATGTCATGTTTTCAGGATTTCCTTAGTCTTGCCCAGGTAATAATTGCATCACCTGTGCAATGCAAAGGAAATCCTGAAAACATGACCTGTTGGTGGGCCTTGAGGACTGGAGTTGGGGACCTCTGCTGTAAAGGACCTGCTGATATTATATTCCTTCACAAGCATTCAAACTACTTTGAAAAATGAACCATATTGGTCAAATTATAAAATCATTATAACACGTTAGGTGCGGTATTTTACAATTTGCTGACATTTCAATTCAGAACAGGTTTATTTTTTTTGCTTTTTTTATACATATTTTTTGAATATTGTCAATAAACAAAAAGCCTTACAGATCATAAGATAAAATGGTAAAAGTATTCTGCTCTTATGAAAATTTGTGAAAAAAATGGGTATCTCTGAAGAGCCTGATGAAGTCTAGAGGGATGCTGTAATGAGAAACTATTGTAACAAGTCAGTTCCAGAAACTTCTTACCTCTTTCCTTCCATCATACTTCCCAACTTACAAACAGGTAAAGAGAAATATATTATGAGACATATCAAAAGTTGATATCATGCCATAAACTATGTGCCTTAACCACAATCATTAACTATTTTATTATTTTTTCCCCGCTCCACCAGCGCTGCCGATATCCCCTCTCGGTAAGACGTTAAG
Source organism: Ranitomeya imitator (assembly GCF_032444005.1). Classification (NCBI taxonomy): domain Eukaryota; kingdom Metazoa; phylum Chordata; class Amphibia; order Anura; family Dendrobatidae; genus Ranitomeya; species Ranitomeya imitator. Next base: position 515,147,196 of record NC_091282.1, on the reverse strand, counting down.
ATGAATGGAGACCTCCATTTTCCATATGAAAATTTGGGGTGCATTTTATGGTCCAGTGCGTCTTTTAGTCCGAAAAATATGGTAATCATTAGATGCACACAAACAGAGTCCAACTGTTCCCACTGATTAGACCAGTGTTTCCCAAACTCCAGTCCTCATGGCCCCCAATAGATCCTGTTTCCAGGATTTTTCCAGTATTACACAGGTGATGGATATAATATTAAGGCATTAGAAACTACCACAGGTTCTCTCAACTTGACAATACTAAGGAAATCCTGAAAATCTGTTGTTTTGGGGTCATGAGGACTGGAGTTTTTGATAATACTGGACTACACTGACTACTATGAGGTCCATCAGTACTGAGCTTAGTGATTTGCAGCAATGCTTTATAGATATGACATCACCAAGGCAACATTTATGACATGGCACTTGAGGGCACAAGAAATATAAAAATTTACCTCCACACACCTTTTCCCATGTTAAAAATAAAGAAATTAGAAAAATGTTTGTTATTATCGTGTCCATAAAAGTCTGATTTATCAAAATATGAATGCTGTGAAGAAAAAATAAATCTAAAGTAAGCCAGTAAAAAGTATTCATCATGTTGTAAATAACTCATAATAATATAATAAATAATCTTTATTTATATAGCGCCAACATATTCCGCAGCGCTTTACAGTTTAACAGTGTCAAAAACAACAGTCATAAGTAACAACGTTAACAATACAATAATTAAAGCAAAATAAAATGACCCTGCTCGTGAGAGCTTACAATCTACAATGAGGTGGGGGAGATGCAAAGTACAGGTGTGTAATTACAATGATGTATTTACAATGATGGTCCAGCCATCTTCAGGGGGTGGGAGATAGATGGGGATAGTGTATGGGCTACACAAACACACAAACATAAAATGACTTTGATTAGTGAACGTGATAGGCCGCTCTGAACAAATGTGTTTTGAGCGAGCACCTAAAACTATGCAAATTGTGGATGGTCCTAATATCTTGGGGTAGAGCATTCCAGAGGATTGGTGCAGGGTGGGAGAAGTCTTGGAGTTGGGAGTGGGAGGTACGGATTAGTGCAGAGGTTAGTCGAAAGTCATTTGCAGAGCGCAGCGGTCAGTTAGGCCGATAGACAGAAATGAGGGAAGAGATGTAAGGGGGTGCCGCACTGTGGAGAGCTTTGTGGGTGAGAACAAGTAATTTGAATTGTATCCTGTAATGAATGGGCAGCCAGTGTAACGACTTGCGAAGAGCGGACGCGTCCGAGTTTACGATTAGCCAGATGGACGTCCCTGACTGCTTCATTAAGGATAGACTGGAGAGGGGAAAGTCTAGTAAGGGGGAGGCCAATTAATAAAGCATTGCAGTAGTCCAGGCGGGAGTGGATCAGGGCGACAGTGAGGGTTTTGTTGTTTCCATGGTGAGAAAAGGGCGGATTCTAGAGATGTTCTTTAGGTACAAGCGGCACAAGCGGGCAAGAGATTGTATATGGGAGGTGAAGGAGAGATCGGAGTCAAACATAACACCCAGACAGCGCGCCTGCTGCCGGGGTGATATTATGGTTCCACCCATGGAGAGGGAAATGTCAGATTTAGAGAGGTTAGTAGATGGCGGGAGCAGAAGAAGTTCAGTTTTGGTACAGATAATAGTATCTGTAAAACCATCAGATCACCACAAAAAATAACCCTCATATAGCTCTCTTGATGGAAAAATGAAACCCATTAGTTTTATAAAATGGATACACAAGCCAAAATGATTTTCTTTTGCACAAATTGCACCTCTTAATTAAAAAAAGACATTTCCTTATTTTGGTATTGATGTTGTTGTTGACCTAGAGAATCATGTTACCAGATGGTTTTTATCAGGCAATTAATTAATTTAAGGCATGTTTAACCTCTTTTTCTCATCTTTCAGGATACATCAGGGGCTTATCTACAGCATTACAGAATGCTGTTGATAAGCCCCTAATGCCGGTGACCGCAGCTCATCTTCGATTTTGGGGGTGACAGGTTCCCTTTAAACATCCTGAAAGGCACTAACATTGCTAAGAATTAAATAGACCTTCTAGAACAAAATGGGTTCCCATTCAGCCATTGGTTCAGTATGTGGTTTACCATTGTCTAGCTGAATATGCAAGGCCTTTCCTGAAAGAAACATTCACAACAGCGTGGCTTTGGAGAAGAAGAATTCCGGAGATAAACTGGCCGCCTGCAGTCCAGACCTTTCACCAATAGAAATATTTGGCACTTTATGAAATAAATAATCCAAACAAGACATAGGATTGTGAGCAGCTAAAATCCTACATCAGACAAGAATGGGACAACATTCCTCCTACAACTCCAGCCATTGGTCTCATCACTTCCCATACATTTACAGACGGTTGTAAAAAGTAGAGGGAATGTTGCACAATGTTAAATTGTTAAATATGGCCCTATGTCAAGATTTCTGAGATGTGTTGCTCACATCAAATTCTACATTAGTTATTTTTATTCATTTTTATTTTATTTTCATTACTTTTTTTAAATGTATAGGAAAAATGTCTAACTTTCAACTTCTGATCTGTATTCTGTGTTTAGTTGTTAATAAATTATCTATCGAAGAGATTCCCAAATTATTGCATTCTTGTATTCTGTACGTTTTACTCAGCCTTACAACTTTTTGAGAATTTTGGTCATAAATATATACAGTATATGTGGCATATAGAGATGCATTGATATATAGAGATCTATCTCTACGTACTAGTATCATGTGCCTACTTCAATCTTTCCAGGGATATAGATAGAAAAAAATTCTCCCTTCCTAGAAAGTGGAGCCTATGTCTCACAACTAAGGCTGCTGCCATGCTTGCAAAAAGGTTGTGAGTTCAAAACCAAGAAGAATATATGTGTGTATGTAATGTTGTACAAAGCACAAACAGATGGCAGATTCTCCCCAAAAGAAGGGCTGAATGATCACAGCAATGTCTGTTCCTCCACGGTTCGGAGAGCATGAGACATCTTTGTGCTGCACAGACTGTCTTGACATCATCTGTGGACACATTTTAAGTCGGGACACAGACCTGACCTCATGGGACAGCAGGACATCTCTCCTTATTTGGGTCAGTTCTGCTGGATCCAGGAGAGTTGGGAGATATGCCTTTCTTTCTGCCCTATTCAAAAATCAGCTGAAAGTGGTATTATTGAAAAATGGAAATGTTAAGATATGACACCAATGCAGTCATGAAGTTGCAAATCAGACCACACCACGTACAATGACAAAGCGGGTCACAGAATGCTAAGACACATAAAGCCAATACTCTGCTGACTCAATAGCTGAAAAGCTATTAGCATAAGCAAAAACATTGCACTGAGCTTTTCTGTTGCCAAGACTCTTACATCAACAAGCACAATGCAAAACAGTGGTGGATGTGGTGAAAAACAGTGAAAAGGCTGACAAATGTCTGGTAAATGTATGGCATAGTGAGGAGACAGGATCATCAATTACAGCTGGCAACTGTTTGTTTCAGATGATATTCTACTTTAATGCCACCAGTGTAACCTCTTAGATATGCTACCTGCAACATCTGGGAGTCTGACAGAGGGCGCATGTTCCCTCTGTACCACACTGATTATCCTGCAATGCTATTGCAGGATGCCGATGGTTGCTAAGACAGCAATAGGCCAAATAATGGGCTCCGTGTCTGTCCTGGGTCTAATAGGCTACATATCAATGTCAAACTGTCAGGTATACTGCAATACAGAAAAATGAAAGTGTATTATACCAGTGAAAAGACCATTGCACGCTTAAATCCTGTCATATAAAAAGATGGAAAAGTAAAACAAAATGAAAAAATATATATTGAAGTAATAAAAGCCTTTTTCCTGTAATGAAAGAGTTTATAAGTGAAAAAAGAGAGCAAAACCAGCAGATTAACACTATATATGAGTTATTACAACACTTGCAAAAAATCAGGCAACAAATTATTGGGTGCTTCACCCTCTATTTTAATTATTTTTTTTTTAAAAATCAATTTTTAGGGCCCGATTTTTATAAATTTTAGGAAACACTTATAGCCACAAGGAGAAACAATACTTCTTGTATCCAGGAAACACTTATGAATGATATAGAATCAACATTTTATAAACACCTACAAAAACTTCTATGGGATCAAAATACCCTCTACATCCCTAAGTATATTCTGTGAGAGGTGTGTTGTTTGAAACAGGATTACTTCTGAAGGATTTCCATTTTATTGTTACTGACTTTGCAAATGTGATATGACCCCAGAATTCCGTCTGTGCTCCAAAAAACAAAAAGCATTCCTTCCTTTTTGAGCCCTGCCACGTACTCAAGCAGCAGTCTACAATTACATATGAGGCATTGTCCATTTGTTAATAATTCTTTGACCAAAATTGTGGGATAAAAGTACTCACTATACATCTAGGTATATTCCTTTTCGGGCCTGGTTTTTAAATTAGGGTGCTTTGAAGAGTTATGCGAATATGTTCGGGTTCTCTCTTATTCGGCAAGCTATAGCGCTTCTCGAATAAGCTGCAGAGGGATCCCAGATACATGGAGCACCGGCTGATCTGCTGATCGGCTCCGCAGCTGCATGTGTCGTGGCTGTGTCACAGTCACGACACATGCACAAGCGCTATAGTTTGCCAAATAAGTGGGAACCCAAACAATTTTGCTCATCTCTAGTCCTTTGCAGGTGTTTATTAAAAACTTCTACAAATCTACATTAGCCTTAAAAGTATCAGAAGAAAAAGGCATGCTCAATATAAACAAGGAGATCCCTAATTTCCGAAGCCTATATTGGAATTAATCACTCATAGTTGATGTTACACTTTAAAGTAAACGTGTTTAACCCCTTCATGACATATGACTTAAACTTACGCATGCGCAGATGGAGATCTCAGCACCAAGATCTCGGGAGATGAGATGTCAGCACCAAGATCTCCATCTGCGCATGCGCAGCCCACAGCATAGTAAACCATGTAAGTCCGGGGGCTCCAGGCTTTCACAAAATGTTGGCGTAGTCCCCGCACCACCGAACACCGGCAGCGGCGCACATCCAAATACCCCCTCATCCCAGCTTGTAAAAATTTGATCTATCAAAATATAAAATAAATTAATCAGATTGGTAAACAGTGTAGCAAAAAATGAACAGCAAAACATCATAATTAATGTTTTTTGGCCATCGCAACATTACAATAAAATGTATTGAAAAATGAGCAAAACATTGCACCTACCCCAAAACAGTATCCGTAAAAATGTCAGCTAAGGGCACAAAAAATAAGCCCTCAAAAGATGAAAACGTTAAGATTTTCGGAAAATGGCGACAAAAGCAAAAAACATTTGTTACAAAATGTCTGATTTTTTTTTTCATCACTTAAATTTAAAAAAAAAACTATACATGTTTGATATATTCATACTCGTACAAACTTGGATAATCATATTGCCAGGTCAGTTTTGCCAATACAATGAACATGGTAAATAAAAAAAAAAAAAAAACAATTGTGAAATTGCACTTTTGTTTGCAATTTGAACACACTTGGAATTGTTTCCCCATTTTCCAGTGCATCACGTAATAAAATCAATAGTAAAACTTGTCTTGTAATAAAAAAAAACTCTCATATGGCTATATTGATAAAAAAAATATGGCTCTTGGAAGAAGGGGAGGGAAAAATAAAACCGAAAAGTAGCATAATGTAGAAACATAGACCCTGATTCTAGTGATGTCACTGCTTAGTGTAGTTTGATAAAATCACTGTTTTATCAGAAGATTATCACCACAGGACTAGCAAACCTGTTGCAAGGTGGCCACGCATATTCATGAGCTCTGTATATCCTCGTCCCACCACTGAATGACAGCTTTCTGTACACCTCATACATGGGTAGAAAACTACCAATCATTAGTGTGGGTGGGATTATACAGAACTCAGCATTCACAGAACTGCAGCAGATAAAACAGTGATTTATCAATATGATAGCATGCAGCCCAGTAACTGACACAACAATGGATCTGGGTCTCTGAGGCTCCTACATTATGCTTCTATGAGATGGATAGCAAAACCTGGTGAGTGGTTCCCTTTAAATATATAAGTGCTCTATGTTCTATTTCTAACATTGATTTATTACAAAATTGTCATTTTTTACTAAAGGGCAGAATATTCAAAGAGCTTCATTTGACTATGCATGTGATACCGCCTTTTCTTATTTTATTGAAGCAGATGACAGGCGATCGTCAATTACCGTATTAAAAATCAGCATATCATGTCTCAGCTGTTGGGATGGTTCCTGACTTTATAGCTTCATACATGACAACAATGGCGTTATAGATAATAGAAAACAAACCTAAGATATTGCTGCGTTGATAAAGCAACAAAACAATAGCTTGATCCTATGTGTCAACATTTCCGCGTGCAGCTTTTGTAATATTGACACTCCAATAGTGGAGCGCACAAGCCTGAAAGAAGACTATAGCGTGATGCTTTAATTGTCTGCCAGGGAGGAAACAAGTGTTGGAGTGACAGCAGCAGCTTTCAACTTGTGCCAGCTCTTCTCATCTCTATTCACATGTATAGGCAGACAGCCCCAATGCTGCAGAATACGAAGGAATGGTAACTAAGTCTATAGAATAAAGAAAAATGCATAACATGCCTGAATTCAAACTTTCAGTAAAAATATACCTTGACATAAAGGCAAGGAATGGGCTCCTGCTCAGGGCAGAGAACAAAGGGTTATACTTATTGTAAATTATTAAATGAAAATTCTTGGAATTCTGTAAATCAAATTTTCTTAACAAAATTCAAAATTTTTGCAAAATTGTCATTGATTTGTTTGGAGCAGATGAATGACTTATTACCAGAATAAGCCGTGTTCCTTGCTTTGGTGAAGCTTTTGCAAAGTGGACAGCTACTGACTACATGTCTTATCAGGAATCGACTGTCCGATCCCTGCAGAGGCAAAACTTGCCCACATTTGCCAGCATTACAACTACAACAAATAACCAAGGCGGCAATGATTACAGTATATATGACATGATGGATCAAATGTTTCATCTGATAAGCATCAGCACGCAGACACAAACCACTTCAATAGCCAGGCAAAGTTGCACCTTAACGGTTTCCTTTCTCAAGCCAATATCTTGAGCCTTTTGTTAGGAGTCGAGTTTCCTCTGCTGCACAGGGGGAATCTCGATCCGTGCCTGCTGCGGTCTCCCATTCAGCATCAGCCACAGTGGGGTCTGCTCAGCGGAGACGTCGCTCCCAGCGTCTCGCTGAGGCTGATTCGGTGCATAGGGTCACTACTGCCTTTTCTGGCTTTCCTATGGTACCCTGCACTGATCTGCGGCGAGCGAGCCTCTCTGGGACAAAGTCCTTATTTACACACACTGAGCATGCCCAGGGCAAGGTCTCCCATTGGAGGTCGAGGGTCACATGTTCGGTCACATGTTCAGGTACTGCAGCACATCCCATTGGTCCTCCAGGAAGGTCCTGAAAGGGCAAAACTTTGGTAGCAGCTTCCTGTGCTGTAACTATATAAACTGCGCATGACCGCACGGCCATGCGCTAGTATCGTCTTTTGTCATATGCTTTGCGCCAATGTGGTCATGCGTTTGTATGTGTTCAGGGACCCGGCTGAAATAAGCCCCTAGAATGCTGGCACCTCCGGCGAGGAGATTGTGTATAAGTGTGTTCAGGGACCCGGCTCAAATAAGCCCCTAGAATGCTGGCTCCTCCGGCGAGGAGATTGTGTATGCATGCATGACCACTCACTGCTCACATCTGGGTAGTTGGCCTGTGCCTCTGTGAAAGTCTAACAGGGCACAGAGCCTGCCTCTCGCGGTTACTCTGTGAAGCTAAGAGTTGGTATATACCGCCATATAGAGCCGCCATTATTTAGCAGCAGGTACTTTCCTGCACGGTGGATCCCGGGTTGCGAACGCACCAATTCCATTTAATAAATTATATATTTGGTGCGTTCCGCCAACCCTAACAGTATACTAGCGCCAGGATCTGGCTAAGTAATGGCGGATGAACAGCGATTGCAGGGGTACATCCAGCTGCTGGAGGGCCGGTTGGCGTGTCTTGAGTGTGGAACCTCGGCGGTGGATGTTACCGCAATAGCTGTTCAGGCTGCTAGCGTGGCTGCAGCAGCTTTACCCACTGCCACCTCTGTTCCAACCCTATCTCACCTTCCTTTGCCTGAGAGATACTCTGGGGACAGTAAGTCCTGTAGGGGTTTCGTGAGCCAATGTGGTATACACCTCGAGCTCCTGGCTGCACGTTTCGCTACTGAGCGGGCAAAGGTGGGATTCATAATCTCCCTCTTGTCGGACAGAGCGTTGGAGTGGGCTACGCCGCTGTGGGAGCGCAACGATCATGTGGTGCGGAGTGTTCCTCGGTTTCTGGACTCTCTGAAACAGGTCTTTTTAGGACCTCAAGTCACCCATGATACAGCGCTCCAACTGCTGGCTTTGACTCAGGGTTCAACCATGGTCAGCCATTTTGCTGTTCTCTTCCGGACATTAGCGTCTGAGTTGGAATGGCCAGATAAAACCCTCATTCCCGTATTTTGGAGGGGGCTGGCTGACCATGTGAAGGACGCTTTGGCCACTAGGGAGATTCCCGCCACACTGGAGGAGCTCATAGCCATATCTACTCGCATAGACCTTTGTTTTCAGGAGCGAAGGTTGGAGCGAGCCCAGTGTAGGCAGAGGTTTCGGCTGGCTCCCACCTTCGCCAAACCTTTGGAATCTCCAGTCCAGGCGTCCGAGTCACATGAGGCCTTAGAGGTGACACGAGCGGGATCCAAGTCTCAGTCCGCCCGTGCACATAAGGTCCGTCATGTTTGCCGGCAGTCAGGACATCTTGCCTCCAAGGGTCCTCAGCGGTCGGGGAAACGTCAGCGTCTAGTGACAGTTGGAGGGGGTACACTAGACACTGCGACGTTTGCCTCAAAGTTGTCCTTCAAGGGGACAATTACCATAGGCCCATCCACTCTTATGGTCGAGCTATGCGTGGATTCTGGGGCAGAGGGTAATTTTATGTCTTCCTCTTTTGCCCAGCGTCACGCAATACCCTTGGTGATGCTCGCCAAGCCAGTAACCGTTCGAGTGGTAAATGGGTCAACACTACCCTCACAGATTACCCACCAAACCATTCCTTTCACGCTTTCTGTGTCTCCATCACATCAGGAGATAATCTCCCTATTAGTCATTCCTGAGGGAATTGATGAGGTCCTGTTGGGGATACCATGGCTTCGCTACCATTCTCCTCATATTGAGTGGTCCTCTGGGAGAATTTTGGGATGGAGTAAATCCTGCGAGGGTAGATGTCAGAGGGAGTGCGTTCAGGTTGCTACTACACAGGTACCTGCAGATCTTTCCTCTCTCCCCAAGCACTATTGGCCCTATTGCAGACGTGTTCTCCAAAAGAGCTGCGGAGACCCTTCTGCCTCACCGCCCCTATGACTGTCCTATTGACCTCTTGCCTGGTGCTGAGCCTCCCCGGGGTCGAGTCTATCCGTTATCTCTCATGGAGACGGAGGCAATGTCTCAGTACATCCAAGAAAATCTGGCAAGAGGATTCATTAGGAAGTCAGTGTCACCGGCAGGGGCTGGGTTCTTCTTCGTACAGAAGAAGACTGGAGACTTACGTCCATGCATAGACTACAGGGGTCTTAACGCCATCACCGTTAAGAACAAGTACCCATTACCCCTGATATCTGAGCTGTTTGATAGGCTATGGGGAGCGAGGGTATTTACGAAGTTAGATCTGCGGGGTGATTACAACCTGATTCGCATCCGTGAGGGGGATGAATGGAAGACGGCTTTTAACACCAGGGATGGGCACTATGAATATCTGGTGATGCCCTTTGGGCTCTGTAATGCCCCAGCCGTTTTCCAAGACTTTGTGAACGACATCTTCCGGGATATGCTCACCACCTCGGTCGTAGTCTATCTGGATGATATTCTCATCTTCTCTCCAGATATTGACTCCCATCGGAGAGATGTTCACAAAGTTTTCGACCTCTTACGGGCAAACTCCCTCCACGCCAAGTTGGAGAAGTGTGTGTTTGAGCAGGAGTCCTTGCCTTTCCTTGGTTACATCATCTCTGCCCAGGGTTTGGCTATGGATCCTCCCAAGCTACAGGCTGTAATGGACTGGCAGGAACCCCATTCTCTTAAAGCGGTGCAGCGCTTTATGGGGTTCATTAATTACTATCGCCAGTTCATTCCACACTTCTCAACTTTGGTAGCTCCCTTGGTTGCCCTCACCAAAAAGGGAGCAAATCCCAAGTTGTGGTCAGAGGAGGTCTCCAAAGCCTTTCTCTCGATCAAGTCACACTTCGCTAGCGCTCCCATCCTACATCGCCCCGATGTTGATAAACCATTTATCTTGGAGGTGGATGCCTCATCCGTTGGTGCTGGAGCAGTCCTTTTCCAAAAGGATGCTCAAGGTCGGAAGCATCCTTGCTTCTTCTTCTCCAAGACCTTCACACCAGCGGAGAGGAATTATTCCATCGGGAACAGGGAGTTGCTAGCCATGAAGTTGGCTTTTTCAGAGTGGAGACATCTCTTGGAGGGAGCTCGCTTTCCCTTCCAAGTCTTCACTGACCACAAGAACTTGGTATATCTACAAACGGCCCAGCGGCTGAATTCTCGCCAGGATAGATGGTCCCTGTTCTTCTCCCGGTTCCATTTTACTCTCCATTTCCTCTCCGGGGAGAAGAACGTTCGTGCTGACGCTCTCTCCCGCTCCGTAGTGTCATCGGAGGAGGAGGAGGAGCCTCAGCTTAGTGTCCCTTCTGAGAGCCTGAGAACTGTAGCTCCGGTTTCGCTTGAGTCTGTGCCCCCGGGCAAGACTTTCGTACCAGCTAACTTGCGACCGGAGGTTCTCTCTTGGGCTCACTCCTCCAGAGTGGGTGGGCATTTTGGGACCAAGAGGACATCTGAGCTTTTGGCGAGAACATACTGGTGGCCGCATATGGCCCGAGATGTCAGGGACTATATTCAGGCGTGCGTTTCTTGCGCCCAGAATCGGTCTCCTTGGCAATGGCCTGCTGGGTTGCTTTACCCTCTACCGGTGGCAGACAGGCCCTGGGAGATGGTCGGGATGGACATTGTGGTGGGCCTACCCAAGTCGCGTGGCTGCTCCATTATTTGGGTTGTCACCGACCATTTCTCTAAGATGGTGCATTTGGTGCCGCTTCCTCGGTTACCCTCAGCACGGGCCTTGGCGGTGTTGTTCATTAAGCACGTTTTCCGATTGCATGGTATGCCTGATAAGATTGTCAGCGATCAGGGTCCCCAGTTTGCGTCTCGGTTTTGGAGAGAGCTCTGCCGTTTACTCAGCATAGAGTTAAACCTCTCCTCTGCATACCATCCCGAGACGAATGGGTTGGTGGAGAGAACCAACCAGACTCTGGTGACATATTTGCGACATTTCGTCTCTGCTAGGCAGGATGACTGGGCATCTTTGCTACCTTGGGCAGAATTTGCCTTGAACAACGCCGTAGCCGATTCCACTGGTCAAACTCCTTTTCTCCTTAATTTCGGCCAGCATCCGCGTGTCCCTGTGCCCATGCCCGTGTCATCCACCGATTCTAGGGTGGCAGACTGGGCGGTGGAGGCACGTGACATCTGGGACCGCACGCAGGATGCCATCCGGGCCTCCAAGGAGAGAATGAGGGTTTCGGCTGATACACACCGGCGCCCCGCTCCGGTTTTTGCTCCTGGCGACTTAGTGTGGCTCTCCGCCCGTAACATCAGGCTGCGAGTTGAGTCCACTAAGTTTGCTCCTCGCTACATTGGCCCGTTTAAGGTTCTGGAACAGGTCAACCCTGTGGTCTACCGTTTGGCTATTCCTCCACGCCTTGGTATCACCGATACTTTTCACGTTTCCCTCTTAAAGCCCGTTCATTTGTCCCGGTTTTCTGAGTCATCTGCTGGGACATCGGGTTCATCCACGGATGAGTTTGAGGTGAATGCTATTGTGTGGTGCAAGGTGGTACGTGGCAAGAAATTTTATCTGGTGGACTGGAAGGGTCACGGCCCAGAGGATAGAACCTGGGAGCCTGTGGAGCACATTCGGGCTCCGCTGCTTATTGCAGCTTTTGAGCGTAGTGAGGCTCAAGGAAGGGGGGGGGCCCTAGGAGGGGGGGGTAATGTTAGGAGTCGAATTTCCTCTGCTGCACAGGGGGAATCTCGATCCGTGCCTGCTGCGGTCTCCCATTCAGCATCGGCCGCAGTGGGGTCTGCTCAGCGGAGACGTCGCTCCCAGCGTCTCGCTGAGGCTGATTCGGTGCATAGGGTCACTACTGCCTTTTCTGGCTTTCCTATGGTACCCTGCACTGATCTGCGGCGAGCAGGCCTCTCTGGGACTAAGTCCTTATTTACACACACTGAGCATGCCCAGGGCAAGGTCTCCCATTGGAGGTCGAGGGTCACATGTTCGGTCACATGTTCAGGTACTGCAGCGCATCCCATTGGTCCTCCAGGAAGGTCCTGAAAGGGCAAAACTTTGGTAGCAGCTTCCTGTGCTGTAACTATATCAACTGCGCATGACCGCACGGCCATGCGCTAGTATCGTCTTTTGTCATATGCTTTGCGCCAATGTGGTCATGCGTTTGTATGTGTTCAGGGACCCGGCTGAAATAAGCCCTTAGAATGCTGGCACCTCCGGCGAGGAGATTGTGTATAAGTGTGTTCAGGGACCCGGCTGAAATAAGCCCCTAGAATGCTGGCTCCTCCGGCGAGGAGATTGTGTATGCATGCATGACCACTCACTGCTCACATCTGGGTAGTTGGCCTGTGCCTCTGTGAAAGTCTAACAGGGCACAGAGCCTGTCTCTCGCGGTTACTCTGTGAAGCTAACAGAGTTGGTATATACCGCCATATAGAGCCGCCATTATTTAGCAGCAGGTACTTTCCTGCACGGTGGATCCCGGGTTGCGAACGCACCAATTCCATTTAATAAACAATATATTTGGTGCGTTCCGCCAACCCTAACACCTTTACCCCCTTGTAACTTCTGAATCAGCAGATTGGACCAGTGGCAAGAACTGGCCCAGTTTGCTATGGGCATACTATCATGTCCAGCCTCCAGAGTAGTATCAGAGAGGGGAATTAGCATAGCTGATGGCTTTGTCAAATCCAAGAGGACCAGGCTATCTTCCTCAAGCATGGAAAACCTTCCATTTGGTATCTGGCAGTGTACGGAGCAGTGTTGGAGCCCCTCAGGGTAAAGTGCTGTCGCCCTTCCTCTGCACATTGTATACAGCTGACTTTTCAGTATAAATCAGATTTTTGTAACCTCCACAAATTCTCAGATGACTCAATGATTGTAGGGGGCATTGTTGGGGGCCGGGGGGGATGAGGAATATAGAAGGGTGGTTTCTGACTTTGTGTATTGGTGCCGGACTAACTCTCTCGAAATAAATGTAAAGAAAACCAAGGAGTTGGTGGTAAGTTATAGAAGGAAAAAGGAGGATTACTTACCGATCCATATTGCTGTCCAGGAGGTTGAGATTGTTGAGAGCTACAAATATTTCGGGTTCACCTTGACAGTAAACTTGATTGGAGGTGTCATACAGAAAAGGTTTACAAGAAGGGAATGAGCAGACTGTACTTTCTTCAGAAGCTCAGGCTGTTTAATGTGTGCAGTAAAATGCTGGATATGTTCTACCAGTCCATTGTGGCAAGCACCATTTTTTTTGCTATCATATGATGGGGCAGTAGTGTGCGAGAATATGACGCTAATAAGCTCAACAAACTTATCAAGAAGGCAAGCGCGGTTGTTGGCCTCCATCTGGACTCTTTTGAGGAGGTATTGGAGGATAGAATTCAGAAGAAGTGTAGGGCTATAATGATCAATAATACACACCCACTATATGAGCGGTTCTTGAAGCAGAAGAGCACATTCAGCAGCCGTCTAATCCTACTAAGGTGTAAAGGTACCGTCACACTGAGCAACTTTTGAACGATAACGATAGTGATCCGTGACGTTGCAGCGTCCTGGATAGCGATCTTGTTGTGTTTGACACGCAGCAGCGATCTGGATCCTGCTGTGACATCGCTGGTTTATTTTGTCGTCAGGTCACCCGCTGTGCTCTGCTTTACGGCCGGCCCTCACAGTCAGTGTGGGAAGTTGACGGTGGGGACGTGACAGACACCGGAATGTAAGTATGTAGTGTTTTTTTTTTTTAACTTTTACAATGGTAACGAGGGTAAACATCGGGTTACTAAGCGTGGCCCTGCGCTTAGTAACCCGATGTTTACCCTGGTTACCCGGGGACTTCGGCATCGTTGGTCGCTGGAGAGCTGTAATATCGCTGGTCGTGATCGTTGGAAAGTTGATCAGTGTGAAGGTACCTTTAGAAGGAGAAATTCAGGAAATCGTTTGTACCTACTGCTATGGGGATGTATAATCATTTCCTAAGGGTGGTAGACAACAATGTGCTGGTTGTGCTAATGTCAATTAACAGTGACTTATATACCTGAACTACCCACATTTATTTGTTATGTAATGTTGTTATACTTGTGCAAGATTTGTGAAATAATATTTTATGTACTGCTGTTTGTATTGCTGCTGTCGTACCGTAATTTTCCCCGGGAGCAATAAAGTGTATTGTATTGTATTTGCCAGTATGAATTAGATATGGATCAGTCCTGAGTTTAATTCACCTACAGCTGATGTCATAGATTACATCAGACACACCATCTGCCTGCCTGTCGATTGTCTGTCTTCTACATAGTTCTGCAGCCGTCAGTGCTGATGGCCCACGCTCAGCTGGGTATCTACTCCCTGCCCTTCATTTAATCAAGACTGTGCTACTGATGCTGTTGAAGCTGCCATTGCTGGGCTTATATTGCCAGACATCTCCTGATGTCCCCCATCCCATTTTTCCTCTGTGTGGCTTTTCTTGCTGCCACTGCACAGAAATACTAGCCACACATCAGGCTACACACTGTGTTTTATAGTGGTATACTGTACTTTTATGAGGACTGCTGTTGTTGGTCCTACACCGCAAAACATCTTCTTGTGTGAACTGCCATTTTTTGTAACATGATATTTCTGGGATTGCCTCTGCACAGCAATGCCAGCTTCACATCTCCCAAAAGATGACTAATTTTTCAATGATTCCTCCTTTTGAAAACTTAGTCCACCACAAAAAGGCAAAATCCACAGGTCTCCACATTAAAAATATCTGTTGCTCTCTAATAAATCAGACATCTGCTGGAGTTGTGCAGGTATGGAATATAGCAGATGGTTATATTCAACTAGTCTCACTTGAAATCAGCATTTTGGAGTAAAATATAACTTTTAATGAATATAATAATAAAATACATGTAAACATATACAGTGGGGCAAAAAAGTATTTAGTCAGTCAGCAATAGTGCAAGTTCCACCACTTAAAAAGATGAGAGGCGTCTGTAATTTACATCATAGGTAGACCTCAACTATGGGAGACAAACTGAGAAAAAAAAATCCAGAAAATCACATTGTCTGTTTTTTTATCATTTTATTTGCATATTATGGTGGAAAATAAGTATTTGGTCAGAAACAAACAATCAAGATTTCTGGCTCTCACAGACCTGTAACTTCTTCTTTAAGAGTCTCCTCTTTCCTCCACTCATTACCTGTAGTAATGGCACCTGTTTAAACTTGTTATCAGTATAAAAAGACACCTGTGCACACCCTCAAACAGTCTGACTCCAAACTCCACTATGGTGAAGACCAAAGAGCTGTCAAAGGACACCAGAAACAAAATTGTAGCTCTGCACCAGGCTGGGAAGACTGAATCTGCAATAGCCAACCAGCTTGGAGTGAAAAAATCAACAGTGGGAGCAATAATTAGAAAATGGAAGACATACAAGACCACTGATAATCTCCCTCGATCTGGGGCTCCATGCAAAATCCCACCCCGTGGGGTCAGAATGATCACAAGAACGGTGAGCAAAAATCCCAGAACCACGCGGGGGACCTAGTGAATGAACTGCAGAGAGCTGGGACCAATGTAACAAGGCCTACCATAAGTAACACACTACGCCACCATGGACTCAGATCCTGCAGTGCCAGACGTGTCCCACTGCTAAAGCCAGTACATGTCCGGGCCCGTCTGAAGTTTGCTAGAGAGCATTTGGATGATCCAGAGGAGTTTGGGGAGAATGTCCTATGGTCTGATGAAACCAAACTGGAACTGTTTGGTAGAAACACAACTTGTCGTGTTTGGAGGAAAAAGAATACTGAGTTGCATCCATCAAACACCATACCTACTGTAAAGCATGGTGGTGGAAACATCATGCTTTGGGGCTGTTTCTCTGCAAAGGGGCCAGGATGACTGATCCGGGTACATGAAAGAATGAATGGGGCCATGTATCGTGAGATTTTGAGTGCAAACCTCCTTCCATCAGCAAGGGCATTGAAGATGAAACGTGGCTGGGTCTTTCAACATGACAATGATCCAAAGCACACCGCCAGGGCAACGAAGGAGTGGCTTCGTAAGAAGCATTTCAAGGTTCTGGAGTGGCCTAGCCAGTCTCCAGATCTCAACCCTATAGAAAACCTTTGGAGGGAGTTGAAAATCCGTGTTGCCAAACGAAAAGTCAAAAACATCACTGCTCTAGAGGAGATCTGCATGGAGGAATGGGCCAACATACCAACAACAGTGTGTAGCAACCTTGTGAAGACTTACAGAAAACGTTTGACCTCTGTCATTGCCAACAAAGGATATACAGTGGGGCAAAAAAGTATTTAGTCAGTCAGCAATAGTGCAAGTTCCACCACTTAAAAAGATGAGAGGCGTCTGTAATTTACATCATAAGTAGACCTCAACTATGGGAGACAAACTGAGGGAAAAAATCCAGAAAATCACATTGTCTGTTTTTTTATCATTTTTTTTGCATATTATGGTGGAAAATAAGTATTTGGTCAGAAACAAACAATCAATATTTCTGGCTCTCACAGACCTGTAACTTCTTCTTTAACAGTCTCCTCTTTCCTCCACTCATTACCTGTAGTAATGGCACCTGTTTAAACTTGTTATCAGTATAAAAAGACACCTGTGCACACCCTCAAACAGTCTGACTCCAAACTCCACTATGGTGAAGACCAAAGAGCTGTCAAAGGACACCAGAAACAAAATTGTAGCCCTGCACCAGGCTGGGAAGACTGAATCTGCAATAGCGAACCAGCTTGGAGTGAAGAAATCAACAGTGGGAGCAATAATTAGAAAATGGAAGACATACAAGACCACTGATAATCTCCCTCGATCTGGGACTACACGCAAAATCCCACCCCGTGGGGTCAGAATGATCACAAGAACGGTGAGCAAAAATCCCAGAACCATGCGGGGGGACCTAGTGAATGAACTGCAGAGAGCTGGGACCAATGTAACAAGGCCTACCATAAGTAACACACTACGCCACCATGGACTCAGATCCTGCAGTGCCAGACGTGTCCCACTGCTTAAGCCAGTACATGTCCGGGCCCATCTGAAGTTTGCTAGAGAGCATTTGGATGATACAGAGGAGTTTTGGGAGAATGTCCTATGGTCTGATGAAACCAAACTGGAACTGTTGGTAGAAACACAACTTGTCGTGTTTGGAGGAAAAAGAATACTGAGTTGCATCCATCAAACACCATACCTACTGTAAAGCATGGTGGTGGAAACATCATGCTTTGGGGCTGTTTCTCTGCAAAGGGGCCAGGACGACTGATCCGCGTACATGAAAGAATGAATGGGGCCATGTATCGTGATATTTTGAGTGCAAACCTCCTTCCATCAGCAAGGGCATTGAAGATGAAATGTGGCTGGGTCTTTCAACATGACAATGATCCAAAGCACACCGCCAGGGCAACGAAGGAGTGGCTTCGTAAGAAGCATTTCAAGGTCCTGGAGTGGCCTAGCCAGTCTCCAGATCTCAACCCTATAGAAAACCTTTGGAGGGAGTTGAAAGTCCGTGTTGCCAAGCGAAAAGCCAAAAACATCACTGCTCTAGAGGAGATCTGCATGGAGGAATGGGCCAACATATCAACAACAGTGTGTGGCAACCTTGTGAAGACTTACAGAAAACGTTTGACCTCTGTCATTGCCAACAAAGGATATATTACAAAGTATTGAGATGAAATTTTGTTTCTGACTAAATACTTATTTTCCACCATAATATGCAAATAAAATGTTAAAAAACAGACAATGTGATTTTCTGGATTTTTTTTTCTCAGTTTGTCTCCCATAGTTGAGGTCTACCTATGATGTAAATTACAGACGCCTCTCATCTTTTTAAGTGGTGGGACTTGCACTATTGCTGACTGACTAAATACTTTTTTGCCCCACTGTATTACAAAGTACTGAGATGAAATTTTGTTTCTGACCAAATACTTATTTTCCACCATAATATGCAAATAAAATGATAAAAAAAACAGACAATGTGATTTTCTGGATTTTTTTTTCTCAGTTTGTCTCCCATAGTTGAGGTCTACCTATGATGTAAATTACAGACGCCTCTCATCTTTTTAAGTGGTGGAACTTGCACTATTGCTGACTGACTAAATACTTTTTTGCCCCACTGTATAACCTAAAGTGCAAGGTGCCAAGACAGACAAGACAAATACAGTGTCCACACAGAAAAACACACTGGTCTATGAAAGACCTTTGGGACCCTCAGTCCTCTTTTCAAATAGCAGATTAACAGTTGTTGGTATTCTATGGTAGCAATACCTTACTATAACTGTACACTTTCAGAAGCGGGTGGAGATAATCAACCAGATTGTGTGTAAATTCTACAATTATGCAATCGCAAAAACCACAATACTGCAGGTTAAATGGACTAGCTTAAATAGGTCATTTCCCTATGTCCAACTAAAATCCATGCACCGGTTTTATACCTTTGTCTATATTATATATCAGCCCTTATACATGAATATGGTGCATGATGACCCTTGAGATTGATGTGGGATAAACAATGAAAGAAAGATCTAATTAGTGGCAGGCAAGGTTGTTTGTGTGGCAAGCCATTTTCTTCTGCAACACCTGCAATATATCTACACTGCTCAAAAATATAAAGGGAACACTTAAACAACAGAATATAACTCCAAGTAAATCAAACTTCTGTGAAATCAAAATGTCCACTTAGGAAGCAACATTGTTTGACAATCAATTTGATATGCTGTTGTGCAAATGGAATAGACAACAGATGGAAATTATTGGAAATTATCAAGACACACTCAATAAAGGAGTGGTTCTGCAGGTGGGGACCACAGACCACATCTCAGTAACAATGCTTTCTGGCTGATGTTTTGGTCACTTTTGAATGTTGATTGTGCTTTCACACTTGTGGTAGCATGAGACGGACTCTACAACCCACACAAGTGGCTCAGGTAGTACAGCTCATCCAGGATGGCACATCAATGCGAGCTGTGGCAAGTCAGCATAGTGTCCGGAGGCTGGAGGCGCTACCAGGAGACAGGCCAGTACACAAGGACAAATGGAGGGGCGGTAGGAGGTCAAAAACCCAGCAGCAGGACCGCTACCTCAGCCTTTGTGCAAGAAGGATCAGGAGGAGCAGTGTCAGATTCCTGCAAAATTACCTCCAGCAGGCCACAAATGTGCATGTGTCTGCACAAATGGTTAAATACCGACTCCATGAGGTTGGACTGAGTGCCCAACGTTCACAGATGGGGGCTGTGCTCACAGCCCAACACCGTGCAGGTTGCTGGGCATTTGCCACAGAGCATCCAAGATTGGCAAATTCGCCACTGGCGCCCTGTGCTCTTCACAGATGAAGGCACGTTCACACTGAGCACATTTGACAGACATGACAGAGTCTGGAGATGCTATGGAGAGCGATCTGCTGCCTGCAACATCCTTCAGCATGACCGGTTTGGCAGTGGGTCAGTGATGGTGTGGGGTGGCATTTCTTTGGAGGGCCGCACAGCCCTCCGTGTGCTCGCCAGAGGTAGCCTGACTGCCATTAGGTACCGAGATGAGATCCTCAGACCCCTTGTGAGACCATATGCTGGTGCATATGGCCCTGGGTTTCTCTTAATGTAGGACAATGCCGGACCTCATGTGTCAGCAGTTCCTGCAAGATGAAGGCATTGAAGCTATGCACTGGCCTGCCCATTCCTGAGACCTGAATGTGATTGAACACATCTGGGATATCATGTCTCGCACCATCCACCAACATCACGTTGCACCACAGACTGTCCAGGAGTTGCCAGATGCTTTAGTCCAGATCTGGGAGGGGATACCTCAGGAGACCATCCACCACCTCATCAGGAACATGCCCAGGTGTTGTAGGGAGGTCTTACAGGCACGTGGAGGCCATACACACTACTGAGCATCATTTGCTTGTCTTGAGGCAATTCCACTGAAGTTGGACCACCCTGTAACTTCATTTTTCACTTTGATTCTGAGCATCATTCCAACTCCAAACCTCCATGGGTTATTTGTTGTGATTTACGTTGATCATTTTTAGGTTTTATTGTTCTCAACACATTCCACTATGTAATGAATAAAGATTTACAACTGGAATATTTCATTCACTGATATCTAGGATGTGGGATTTTAGTGTTCCCTTTATTTTTTTGAGCAGTGTATAAACAAAAGTAAAAAAAAAGGTAATATGATCCTACAGCTCTGCCATAAAAAAGCAGTGTGACAAAATTAACAATCTCTGTAGAAAGGCTCATAGGGTTAACCATGGACTTTTTATCCTGTTTAATAAAAGCAAAGTGTAATTCATTACATCGCATTGAAAGTTATTATGCAAATCCTATTTTTCTCTGATTTTCCTGAATTTTCCTGAATAGCCGATGCAAATAAGTCAGTACAATGTTTGAATTATCAAACATTTGAGTACAAATCAAATTTTATTGGACAAATCTCCAAAATGATAACTATTTTTTTCAAAACTATAAAAACTCAAAGTGCATGTTCCAAATTATTATGCACAACTGAGATTTCAAACATTTTATAGGTTTTAAAGAAACGAAAATGGTCATTTGTTGAATTTACAGAATTTACAGAAATCAAAAGCTTTTTTCAAACAAAAGTATCTTAAAGGGCCAAGTCACATGTTTATATAGGACCCCTTCTTTGGTATCACCTTCACATTTCTTGCATCCATTGAACTTGTGAGTTTTTGGAGAGTTTCTGCTTTTATTTCTTTGCATGAAGTCAGAATAGCTTCCCAGAGCTGTTGTCTTGATGTGAACTGCCTCCCTCCCTCACATATCTTTTGCTTGAGGATACTCCATAGCTTCTCTATAGGGTTGAGGTCAGGGAAAGATGGTGGCCACACCAATAGTTTCTCTCCTTTTATGCAAATAGCAGCCAATGACTCAGAAGTATTCTTTGCAGAATGACATGGTGAAATGCAATGCATGAAGATCATTTTGCTATGAATGGTACAGTTCTTCTTTTCACACCATGGAAGAAAGTGGTTAGTCAGGAGCTCTATATTCTTTACCAAGGTCTTTTTTTCACATTTAAGGACTCTAAAGGGGCCTACCAGCTCTTTCTCTGTATGATTCCAGCCCCAAACATGGCTCTACCACCTCCTTGCTGACATTCTAGCCTCGTTGAGACTTGGTGACCTCCCATAAACCATTCACTACTCTATCGATTGGATGAATATAGAAAAAACTTTAGGGTACTACAAATAATTACGGGGATCACTGATGACACACCTAGAGAGACCAATGAGAACCATGCAGGAAAAGAAGTGTGTATGCAATGGTCAAGATCACCCAAGTACAATGAAATAATTAAAATATATATACTATTTATTAACCCCTTTCCGACATCAGGCAGAATAGTACACCAATGTCAGACTCTGTCCCTTTGATGTGGACTCCAGCGGTGAGCCCACATCATTCCTGGTACATATCAGCTGTTTTGAACAGCTAACATGTGCCCAGAATAGCTGCCAGTGGAATCACAATCCACCTGCTGCTATTAACCCCTTAAATGCCGCTGTAAAATGTGTTTCCGGCAATTGCATCGGAAATACGCACACCGGTGACCCCGTCACGTAATCGTGGGTCACAGGTGTGTTGGCATGACAACCGGAGGCCTCCTGGAGACCTCTATGGTTGTCAGTGCCAGCTTGCTGTGAGTGCCAGCCTGCGGTCGGCGCTTATAGAAAGTGAGTAAATCTGCTATATAGAGGCGATCTGAGCATCGCCTCTATGTAGCAGAGCCAATCGGGTTGTGGCAGATTCTAGTCTCCCATGGAGAGTATTGAAGCATGCTAAAAATAAAAAAATGTTTTTAAAAATATATATAAAAATGTTCAAATCACCCTCCTTTTGCCCCATTCAAAATAAAACAATAAAAATAAAATCACATTGCAGCCTACAATCCAAGGCGCTGATGCGCCGGACCTACCCAGGTCCCAGGTGTCCTTTTGCAAGCAGGATATCCTTTACACCGTTCAGTGAATTTTGCCAACAGCGACTATATGAATAAGCCCTATGAGGGTCGAAACGTTAGTGTTCTTGTCGCCTCACCATTTTCTCTATCACTGCACCAATTCCTTATTCACAAATTGTGTATTCGCTGCATCTACATCTGTATAGTAAAGTCTTCACAACCATCTTCTAAGAGTGTGTGGTGAGTCTGACTGAACATTACTCTAAAAATAAATTCAAACATACACATATTTGGTATCGCCGTGTTCAGAATCGCCCGATCTATCAACAAAAAAAGGATTAACCTGATTGCTAAACGGCGTAGCGAGAAAAAAAGTCTAAGCGCCAGAATTACATTTTTTTTGTTGCCGCGACATTGCAATAAAAGGCAATAACGGGCGATTAAAAGATCATATCTGCACCAAAATGCTATCAGTAAAAACATCAGCTCAGCATGCAAAAAATAAGAACTCACCGAACCTGAGATCATGAAAAATGGAGATGCTACGGGTATCGGAAAATGGCACAATTTTATTTTTTTTCTACAAATGCTTGGAATTTATTTTCACCACTTAGATTAAAAAAAGTACCTATACATGTTTGGTGTCTTTGAACTAGTAATAACCTGGAGAATCCTAATGGCAGGTCAGTTTTAGCATTTAGTGAACATAGTAAAAAAGCCAAACAAAAAAATTGTGGGATTGCACTCTTTTGCAATTTCATCGCACTTGGAATTTTTTTTCCCATTTTCAAGTACATGACATGGTAAAACCAATGGTGTCATTCAAAAGAACACAAAAAACAAGCTATCACATGGCCATATTGATGGAAAAATAAAAAAAGTAATGTCTCTGGGAAGAAGGGGAGCGAAAAATGAAAAAGCAAAAACGAAAAAAGCTTCCGGGGTTAATGGGTTAATGAAAAACACAAAAATAAACAATACATGCATAAAAACAATTAAAAAGCCAACAAATGGCTGCACAAATAATCATCAAGTGGTCTGTATATGGACCAACTAATGACCTCCTTCAAAGTGCTAGTAACAGGCAAAATAAATTAACCCCTTCATGACCTTGGTATTTTTCGTTTTTCCGTGTTCGTTTTTCACTCCTCTCCTTCCCAGAGCCATAACTTTTTTATTTTTCCGCCAATTTGGCCAGGTGAGGGCCTATTTTTTGCTGGACGAGTTGTACTTTTGAACGACATCATTGGTTTTAGCATGTCGTGTACTAGAAAACGGGAAAAAAATTCCAAGTGCGGTGAAATTGCAAAAAAAGTGCAATCCCACACTTGTTTTTTGTTTGGCTTTTTTGCTAGGTTCACTATATGCTAAAACTGACCTGCCATTATGATTCTCCAGGTCAGTACGGATTCATAGACACCTAACATGTCTAGGTTATTTTTTACCTAAGTGGAGAAAAAAAATTCCACAGGGTGGCGCTCACAGCTGACGGCGATCAGTAACCATAGAGGTCTCAAGGACCTCTATGGTTACAATTCTGAAGCATCGCCGACCCCCGATCATGTGACGGGGGTCGGCAATGAAGACATTTCCGGCCGGAAGCGGTAGTTAAATGCCGCTGTCTGCGTTTGACAGCGGCATTTAACTAGTTAATAGGCGCGGGCAGATCGCGATTCTGCTTGCGCCTATTACGGGCACATGTCAGCTGTTCAAAACAGCTGACATGTCCCGGCTTTGATGCGGGCTCACCGCCGGAGCCCGCATCAAAGCAGGGGATCTGACCTCGAACGTACTATCCCGTCCGAGGTCAGAAAGGGGTTAAAGTTATGGCAACAAATGCATGAGGATAGTTGGAAAGTAGTATTACCACCTAATAGCTGACTGTGCACACTGCAAACAAAGTTCAGATATTAAATAGTGCTCAAAGGTTAATACACCATAATTAATCCAAAGATTATATATAAGAATATATGATGTATATGAATATATAACTGAACCCAGACAACTCCCATATATTTACAAGCCTAGATAATACCCCATGAAGCTATAATGAAAACTCCACAAAGAAGCCTAAATAAAGGTGTGTTGGAGTAATGATCCTTAACACAAGCCTAATTGATACCACATGAAACTTTCGTATGCACTCCACAGAAAAGCAAATATATAGGCAGATAAGTTTTATCAATCATCAGCACAAGAGTGTTTGTGCAATTTAAACATGGTAAATCAATAAATGGATCAAATGAAAGGGGAAAAGCAGAGGGTTTGAGATGTCTAAATCAATGATTAGAGACATAAGAAGAAGATTTGAGCTCATTAGAATAAAAATGATGAGGCACAGGCACTTGAGAGGCAGGATAAGAAGCCTCATTGTAGCGTGAAAGCAATGTGATAACCTGCTACCAGCATGGTGGTAAAGAGGAGGACCCCTCCATCCATTTGAACCATCCAGGATTGCATGGCACTCATCAGTTAACAAGACTGGTTAAAAATTAGTCTTCATGTATGTCTATGCTCACGGCAACCAATTCTGTTTATGAGCACTATTTAGGGGTGGCTGTATAATAAGTTTCTGAGTAACTTCAAGCCTCTGGAGGATACTACACTTTGAGGTTCTCAGGATTACAGAGGCCCTGGCAGATTCAAATACAGTGCCTGTTTGCTGCTTTGTACTGACATGTTAGCAGCTGCTTTCATAACCCAATGGCAGAAACCTTCCTAATTATGCCTTTATCTGCACGAACCCTTCTCAGCTTTGTATCAGCCACAAATCTCTTCACAGTACGATGAGCACGCTTAAGTTTTCATGAAATATCTAATGTTTTCATACATTGTCCAAGGGTTTTCACTATTTAATACTTTTCGATAGCAGAGAGATCCTTTTTTACCATATTGCTTGAAACCTGTGGCCTGCTTAATAATGTGGAATGTCTTTCTTAAGTAGTTTTCCATTAATTGAGTTCACCTGGCAAACTAATTATCACAGTTGTTTGAAATTGATTTCAGTGATCCAAAGAGCACTGAGACACAATACCATCCACAAGTTTATTTGAAAAACCATATATGTGGTATACATGATGAACGTTATTCTGGACACTTTGACCCCATACAGAGACAAGGACCAACTCTCAAGTTATGCAGAGCATGTGCATGTTCACTTAAACACTGTTGTTTTTTATGCCCATAAATTTAATACATACTAATATGTTGTACATGAATAAAGAGGTTGTCCACTACTGGACAGCCCATTCTTAATAACTCTTTTGACCACAATACAATAAAAACACTACAAAAATACTAGCGGGAGTAGACTTGTTCCTTTGATGTCATTCCTGTGTCCGCTGGCAATCATTTGACATTATATTAGGTGATTGCTTCAGCTAGTCAGTGGCTGCTAATGAGCTGCAGCCTTCCACTCTGATGGAATACTAAAGTCTTCATCTAAAAAGTGCAGCTGATTGGCTGCAGTGGTCATATGACATCAATGAGAAAACATTGCTGGAACTGAAAAAAATTAATTGGTCAGGGAAGTAAGTTTGCAGCATTTTTATTTTATGATGAGCAGTAGCACTATTAAGAAGGTGTTCTCCAGTGAAGAGCATTCCCTGTAAAATGTGTTGCAGCATTTGATTGGCTTACAATTAGCTATAAATCAGGTTGTCTTCTGGTAGTTTTTTGTGACCCATTACTACTGTATGTCATTACCTTGGCACATGGGAGGCCAATAATGATGTTATGCAGGGTCAGTCCAGAAATTTAAGCAAATTAAATATACCTAATGAAAGAAAACCTGTTGACAAGTTTTCTGCATTTAGACTACATCCTACATATAAACCCCCAACACACTCTGCATATCAAAAAAAATACCTTTTACAATC
This sequence comes from Ranitomeya imitator, assembly GCF_032444005.1. NCBI lineage: Eukaryota > Metazoa > Chordata > Amphibia > Anura > Dendrobatidae > Ranitomeya > Ranitomeya imitator. Next base: position 515,120,948 of record NC_091282.1, on the reverse strand, counting down.
CCACTATACAGCATGACCCAGTCAGTTGTCCCCACTATTGCTGTGCTTCTACCGTGCATTATATGGATGACGTGTCCTACTACATCCACAAAGCCCTCCCAATCTTGCTCCTGTGCAGGAATGAGGGAAGAGCAAAGTACTGTAATGCGCATATGCTGGCTTTACTTCTGGGTCATTGGCGATTTTCTATCCTTGTGCATACGCATTTCAGTACTTAGTTCTGCCCTCCGAAAGGCAGCGTGAAGAACGCCTGCAAAAAATTGAGATTGGGGCACTGTGTGGATGACATAGGACTCGTCAACCACATAAAGCAGGGCCGGAGGATGTAAATTACGGGGAGAGAGGAGGTGCCGAACAAGACCAGCGACCCAGGTATTTTTTAGGATATGTAGAGGGGGTTGGGAGTTTATATACAGGTTGCTAGACTACAGTAAAAGGTGCTGTAAAGATGGTGGCAAACCTGGTGACAGATTCCATTTAAACATCTTATGAGTCAACTAACTGCATTGCTGTTTACTTTGGGACACAAGTCCATTATGTTTTAGAGAAATAATAATAATAATAATAATAATAATTTTATTTATATAGCGCCAACATATTCCGCAGCGCTTTACAAATTATAGAGGGGACTTGTACAGACAATAGACATTACAGCATAACAGAAATACAGTTCAAAACAGATACCAGGAGGAGTGAGGGCCCTGCTCGCAAGCTTACAAACTATGGGAAATGCTAGTTTAATAATAAATCCTTAGGGTTTAATCATTTCATGAAGGTTTCATTATAAATTCTAATTCTCTTTTGTTAGGGTTATTTTTGCGAAAACAAATTTCAAATCAACAAAGAAGCCTGATATAAACTGCAAATTGATTATATTTCCTCTTCCATGGTAATTCATCATTTGGTATTCATAAGGAAAAAAAAGTTGTTAACATTATAAAAACTGACAGTATGAAACGTGGCCAAACCAGATCAGTTATCTCTAACCTGGCATGGTTTCCTTATTGCCTCTCCAGACACATAGCACAAAGCTATCAGTCTCCACATTTACAGAATTTATTCAAACCTATTTGCACAAAAGGATGATTGTACGCACCAGGATATGATGAGCATGGTATTGCAGTAAAAAATATTCTACTTTAATGCAAGGCTTTTAGTCTGATTTTTACTGTCTGGCATTCTACGAGCAGATGATTTTTTTTTTGTCAAATAAAGCTGAGAAGTGAATATTTGCAATTATTTCTTTAATTGTTTTGGACACAGAACACTGGCACGCCATCATCTTATCCTCCATTACGTTCTGCACATGTCAAAGAGAACTTATACTGCACCGAGCTGAAAAAAATGTCACAGTAAAGACCTAAGCAGCTGGCGAGTTTATTTCTAACCACTAAAGCATTATTTCATTTTCAGCTTCATATCACAAGTAGGAAATTGAAGTAAAAATTGCTTCAGAAGGAAGCACAATAGAAAACAACTAAAGTTGTGATTGCTTTTCTGGCTATTTGTGCATTCTAGAACTTGTCCAGAGGAAGAGACTTAATTTTCCTTAATCTCAGATCAGCAATTATTTCCTTTGTAGCAACAATAGCAATTTGTTACAATATACACATACACAAAATTATAACTGAACTGGTAACATGATAGCAATCATTGACTGCCACATCTCATGCAAATCACTCCCATGGACAGAAGAATATTAGTAGAGAGTGGATTTATGGGACTCCATTTGCGATGAATTGTCATTGCTAGCTCCTCATTTCTCTCTAAGGTTGATTTTACACAGGAAGATTTAGTTGAATTTGTTTTTTCTGTAATACTTTACAGTAACTGGAGCTGCCAGATGTAAAATGTGAGTAAACAGGTAGTTCGAAAATCCCATTTAGAAACATGTTGTTTTATGCGTTTTTGGAGGTAGGAATGTGGGAAATTTTTTACCATCAGCTTTAAAAATGAAATTACAGCTTTGTGGTTAAAACTAGAGATGATGTATTTAAATGGAATCAAAGTTTACTCAAAAGTCTGCCTTTGTCAATATGTAACATTTTTGGTAATTGCCTTTCAAGTGGATCCAGCAAATTGGCTGACTAAACCATAAAGGGTTAACACGTAAATGAAAAACTTAATGCTCACCTTACTGCTCACCTTTCTGCCCTTCTCCCCGACTCCTCACCAACCCCCATCTGGTCTTCATCACATCATCTACGTGCCACCGAGAGTATTGAAATCTCTGAGCTTCTCCTGCTAGTCCGTGACTTGTGGCTCTGATGAAGCCTGGGACAATTATGCGCTTGAGAGCGTAAGGTCATAGTGCATGTTGGGATGTCATGCTGTGACCTTTTGTGCACTTTCAGGGGTTTCAGCACTCATGCTGGAGATAAGAAGATGCGACAGGGGCTGGACGGGTGTTTTTGAAGAGCAGAGAGTCTAGGGTATTGAGCAGTGAGTATAAGGATTTTTTTCTACTTTTTCCATATTATGGTTATTGTGTTCTAGGGTCTGGAGGCTCCACAAAGTATACTAAAGACCATTCTCTTCTCTGAGAATCGAGTTTCCCTGGAAAATCCACATGGACAGGTGAATTTGATTTTTTCCTGATCTGTTTAACTCTAGAAGACAGATGTGAATGTTGGCATTCTATGTACATCACTTTAGAATATGTTGGTACTGTATAAGAGAAAGTTAGTGACTGAAAAAAGTTAAAGTTTTTTTAACAAAGTTGAGAGAGTTTAATATCGATGGTACCTGTCCAATATTTTCTTTGAGATCCTTTATGCTGCTTATAAAACGTAATATAAAGAGAAAGCATGATACAGCTTTCCTCTGAGATGTGAATTTGTTTAATCTGTTTTCTTAGTTCTATTTTTTATGTTTTTCTTTCCTGCCATTTAACCACAATCTGTAGTAAATACATAGCTATTCTCTAAAGTTTGCATCTGAACTATGCTTTTAACACTGCTTGCCCTGACTAGACAACAGTGCTTTAACAACACTTTCAGGAAGAAGATTGCGTTCTTCATCCATTTTCTTCTGCAAGTGGCATTTTTATTGTACTTTTGTATCGCAAAGTATCGTTGTGCACTTCAGTGCAGTTAAATCAAAAGTATAATGAGGCCACATTTTCGGCATATACAGTATCTAAGCAAACTCAGTAGGCCCATTATGTATATATGCCACAATACCTCAAAAAATATCTACCTAGACTAGCTTAATACACTTGACACAGATTGGATGATCGCTCAAGACTAGTCAATCATGTAATATTTATCATTAACACTTGCTAGCTAACACAACAATTCTAAGAAAAAACAAAGCTGCACTCTGGAATGTTAAGAATAGTAAATCTTGTAAAAGGGAACTGCACTACTGCCATAGAAAATAGGTATCTCCAAGAGCTGCTACTGTGAGGATGACGTCATCTAGGAGGAGGATGTGTTTTCTTTCTTCTCCAGCAAGATGGCACCGCCTGCGCATCGGGTCACCCCTGCATACACCAATAGCTGCTACAGCGCAGGTGCGGCGGGCACCATTTTAAAATTGAAATTGAATAACATCAAGCACAGTTAATATTAGGACAGTAAACATGCGATTAAGCTGTAGCGCAGGTGCCACGCCTGGCACCTGCCTGCAGAACGTTTTTTTCCCCTTCAGTATGTACATATATTCATTATGCAAACTAGGGGGCAGGTCACTGAGGGATCAGTGACCTGTCAGCAGGCTGCATTATGAATACCAAAGTAGAGCACCACATGAAGCCCCCACCGGTTGCCCCGAAGCACGAGCATGTCATTAACTCAAAACTGAAAATAAAGATTAAAGAACAACCATAAAATGGATTTCATCAACCAATGTAACATTTTAATCAGTATAACAGCTCCGACAGCTGCGACCTGACACTGTCTGTAGGTTACTGTGCACAATCCTACTGACAGGTTCCCTTTAAACTTGGTTGGTGTGAATTTTTGTTGGTTTTAAAAAACACCAAAAAGTTTGGCTTGTACAGTCACTCTGGCTGTGCTGAAGCAGCACATGCAAGTGCCAGCTCACTGACTGGTGTACAACATGACCACGTGCAGGAACTCCACATTGCACATGCTGGCAAGGCTTTGTAAGCAGCAGAGGCCAGTTGTGGAATTCCAGCTCCAACATGGGTGTCAGTATTCTGGTCAGCCACTATACATAACAACTAAAGAGTGGGCATGGATGTCTGACATTTGTGCAGTTCTCCAAGACTTTGAAGACTTCACAAAGATGGAGAGCGGTGATGACACCATCATCAGCCCAACTATCTAGCTTCTGTGGCTACTTAAACAGTCACTGCTAATAATTAAACATGAAGCTTTGCATATGGACCAGGTTTAGACAGAAGAAGACATGAGACAGAGAGATAATACCCAGCTCAGCCTCAACTTATCTGATCAGCACGGATTGTGCAACAATGAGGAGGTGGAGGAACAGGAGCTGGCTGAGCACAAAAGAGGCTACTACCTATACAAGCTTTGCCAATCTCTCCTATGTGGATGAGCTGAGGAGGGGAATGAGGAGGAAGAGATGGAGGAGGAGAAGATGGAGAGTAGACATCATCATGGAGACAAGAAAATGTTTGCTGTAGGTACCTTGGTGCATATGGCAAAATTTATATACTGATGCCTTTCCCATGACCCTCATGTTAAATTAATCTTGGCAAAAAAGAGTACTGGTTGTTCACCCTGCTAGACCCATGCTACAAGGAGAACTTTGCATTTCTTCTTCTTGAGGCAGAAAAGTCTTCTAAAAAGGTGCTATACCATATATACTGGGTATTTTTCACAAGTAATGAACATTTTTAAAAGATGGCAAAGCAATACCTGACCGACAAGACCAGCATACTCCTTAATTTCTATGCGACCTTCAGCTATTGGGTCTCAAAGCTAGACAACTGGCATGAGCTATCCCTCTATGCCATAACAGTGTGCTGCCCTGCAGCTAATATCTTGTATGATCAACTTTTTAGGGCCACAGGGGATCATAACAGACCGACGCTTTCACCTGTCAACAGAACGTGCTGACAGACTCACTGTGATAGCCATGAACATAGCCTATTTTAGACCCCCCTTTTATACATCACCAGATGATTGCAGCATATAAAGTGTTTTTAATGCTCTATATTTGAATGAGGCCCGAAAGTTGTTGCCCTCAAGGGTCTATGGATGACCCTACTTATAATTTTTTGTTGGCTTTGAACTTTGTGCAAAGCTTTTATAAGTGTAGGACTACGACAACAACGCTTTGTTCACAATATTTGAATGAGGCCCTCCCAGTTGTGTATGAGGCCCTACTTTATGTCTAGTACATGGTGTATCTGAGTCTCTATGAGTCCCTAATTTTGGGCGGCTCTTGCTTCTTTAATAATTTAGATTGAATTTTTAATTGAAAAAAATCAATTTTGGTTTACTTATATATTTTTTAAAATCCTTTTTTAAATTTTGTCTTTTAAAGAAGTCATTATACAGGAAAAATGTGTGTTATCTATTTTTTTCCTGTAAAATGCAATTTCTCTTTGGAGTGTTTTATTGTCAGTCCCTAACATGGAATAAATGTGTCACATCATTGTTCTCAGCAGCGATGGTAGAGTCAGAGATGACAGTGTTCTCCTTCCATTGAGCACTTTTCCCATCTATTTCAACATTTTCACTGCCCTACAGACCTCTTTGTAGGGTCTTTCAGAAAATGCTTGGATTTTCCATTAACTCTCATTATACAGTTATATGAAAAAGTTTGGGCACCCCTATTAATCTTAAGCTTAAAGTTTTATAAAAATTGTTTTTTTTGGCAACAGCTATTTCAGTTTCATATATATAATAACTGTTGGACACAGTGATTTTTCTGCCTTGAAATGAGGCTTATTGTGCTAACAGAAAATGTGCAATCTGCATTCAAACAAAATTTGACAGGTGCATAAGTATGGGCACCCTTATCATTTTCTTGTTTTTAATACTCCTACCTACTTTTTACTGACTTACTAAAGCACTTTAGCAAACAATTTTTATAAAACATTAAGCTTAAGATTAATAGGGGTGCCCAAACTTTTTCATACAACTGTACATATATTATACATTACATTATATTATTATACTATTATACATTATTATTATTACATTATTATTATATTATTACATTATCTTTTAGGAGTCGAGTTTGCTCTGCTGCACAGGGGGAATCTCGATCTGTGTCTGCTGTGGTCTCCCATTCTGCTTCGGCCGCAGTGGGCTCTGCTCAGCGGAGGCGTCGCTCCCAGCGTCTCGCTGGGACTGATTCTGTGCAAAGGGTTACTGCTGCCTTTTCCGGCTCTCCTGTTGTACCCTGCACTGATCTACGGCGAGTGGACGTTTCTGGATCTAAGTCCTGCTTTTCTCTGTCTGAGCATGCCCAGGACAGGATCTCCCGTTGGAGATCGAGGGTCACATGCTCAGGTGCTGCAGCACTTCCCATTGGTCCTCTTGGCAGGTCCTGAAAGGGCAAAACTTCTGTAGCAGCTTCCTGTGCTGCAACTATATAAACTGCGCATGACCGCACGGCCATGCGCTAGTATTGTCTTGTAAATATGTGTGTGTGTTGTGAGTGAAAGTCGCTCTTTAAATAACCCTCCCTATTGGATGACTGTTCGCGGAAGGTGTATGTTTGCTATCTAGCGCCCGACTTATCCAACAGCACGTAACACACATTACAGCTACCAGTTGCTGTATCCGCCAGTACGGCGCCGTGCGCTTGCTCTGTGCTTTCCTGACCCAAGCCTGGGTGGTTAGTGGCGTCCGTCAGTGCGGCACCGCACGCACTCTTGTGCCTTTATAATATTATTTATGTTCCTCTGACACCGCAGTTGCGGTGTCGAGCGCATGGGGTCTTCTGAACTCAAATCCTCAGTCTCGGGTTTGAGATTAGTGACTCCTTGCTTGCGCTCTATGAGAGGTACCGCGGTCCTGTGACGCAACAGGGTCGCTTCCTTCACACAGGGTGAAGCTAACCCATGTGTGTATTCTTATAGTACCGCCATATAGTCCGTCTTTACTAGCAGCAGGGTTTTTACCTGCACTGTGGACCTCGGACTGCGAACGCACCTTGTTCCATTTCATCTTGTACTTGGTGCGTTCCGCCGGTCCTTAACATAATACTAGCGCCAAGGTCTGGCTAGTAATGACGGACGATCAGCGTTTACAGTGGTACATCCAGCAGCTGGAGGGAAGGTTGGCAGCTCTAGAGCGTTCAACCTCAGCTGTGGATGTTACTGCTGTCGCTGTTCAGGCTGCAAGTGTGGCTGCAGCTACCTTGTCCACTGCCGCCCCTGTACCGACGCTATCTCGCCTCCCGCTACCAGAGAAATTTTCTGGTGACAGTAAGTCTTGTAGGGGTTTCGTGAGTCAGTGCTCAATACATCTCGAGCTTCTGGCCTCTCGTTTCCCTACAGAGCGGGCTAAGGTGGGCTTTATCATATCCTTATTGTCGGACAGGGCGTTGCAGTGGGCTACGCCGCTGTGGGAGCGTGGCGATCATGTGGTGCAGAGTGCTCCGTTATTCCTGAGCACTCTGAAACAGGTCTTTTTAGGACCTCGTGTCACCCATGATATGGCGCTCCAACTGTTGGCATTGACTCAGGGCTTGTCCATGGTCAGCCTTTTTGCCGTCCACTTCCGCACTCTAGCATCTGAGCTGGAGTGGTCGGATAAAGCCCTTATCCCTATATTTGGAGGGGGCTGGCTGACCACGTTAAGGACGCCCTGGCCACAAGGGAGATTCCCGCCACACTGGAAGAATTAATAACAGTATCTACTCGTATTGACCTCCGTTTTCACGAGCGGAGGTTAGAGCGAGCCCAGTGTAGGCAGAGGTTTCGGCTGGCTCCCACCTTCGCCAAACCTTTGGAATCTCCAGTCCAGGCTCCTGAGCCCCATGAACCTAAGGTAGTGTCACGAGCGGGATCTAAGTCCCGGACCGCTCGTGCACCCCAGGTTTGCCATCTATGCCAACAGTCAGGACATCTTGCCACCAGATGTCATCAGCGGTCGAGGAAACGTCAGCGTCTAGTGGTAGTAGGTGGAGGTGCACTAGACACTGCGACGTTTGCCTCCAAATTGTCCTTTAAGGGGACAATTACTTTTGGCTTATCCTCCCACTCGGTAGAGCTCTGCGTGGATTCTGGGGTGGAGGGCAATTTTATGTCTTCTGCTTTCGCCCAACGTCACGCAATACCCCTGGTTATGCTACCTCAACCAGTAATGGTACGAGTGGTGAATGGGTCGACACTCCCCGCACAGATAACACATCAGACCATCCCTTTTAATCTGTCCATGTCACCATCCCATCAGGAGATTATATCTCTGCTCATCATTCCTGAGGGGATTGATGAGGTCCTGTTGGGGATACCTTGGTTACGGTACCACTCCCCTCACATCGAGTGGTCCTCAGGCAGAATTCTGGGATGGGGTGAATCATGTGGGGGTAGGTGTCACCGAGAGTGCGTTCAAGTTGCTACGACTGAGGTACCCGCAGATCTATCCTCTCTCCTCAAGCAATATTGATCTTACGCAGACGTGTTCTCCAAAAAGGCGGGGGAGACCCTTCCGCCCCATCGCCCCTATGACTGTCCTATCGATCTCTTGCCTGGTGCGGAGCCTCCCCGGGGTCGAGTTTATCCATTATCTCTCCCGGAGACGGAGGCCATGTCTCAGTACATTCAAGAGAATCTGGCAAGAGGGTTTATCAGGAAGTCAGTGTCACCTGCTGGGGCAGGGTTCTTCTTCGTGCATAGACTACAGGGGTCTTAACGCTATCACCGTTAAGAACAAGTATCCTTTGCCCTTGATATCCGAGCTCTTCGATAGGCTTCGGGGAGCTAGAGTGTTTACTAAATTGGATCTGTGGGGTGCATATAACCTGATTCGCATCCGTGAGGGGGACGAATGGAAAACGGCGTTTAACACCAGAGATGGGCACTATGAGTATCTGGTGATGCCCTTCGGGCTCTGTAATGCCCCAGCCGTTTTCCAAGACTTTGTCAACGACATCTTCCGGGATATGCTTTCCACCTCGGTTTTAGTCTATCTGTATGATATTCTCATCTTTTCTCCAGATATAGACTCCCACTAGAGAGATGTTGGCAGAGTCTTCGACCTCCTACGGACAAACTCTCTTTATGCTAAGTTGGAGAAGTGTATGTTTGAGCAGGAGTCTTTACCGTTCCTGGGCTATATCATCTCCGCCCAGGGATTGGCTATGGATCCTGCCAAACTACAGGCTGTGATGGACTGGCAAGAGCCCCATTCTCTTAAAGCGGTGCAGCGCTTTATGGGGTTCATTAACTATTACCGCCAGTTCATTCCCCACTTCTCAACTCTGGTAGCTCCCTTGGTAGCCCTCACCAAGAAGGGAGTGAATCCCAAATTGTGGTCGGAAGAGGTCTCCAAGGCCTTCACTTCTATTAAGTCCCACTTTGCTAGCGCTCCCATCTTACATCGTCCCGATGTGGATAAGCCATTCCTAATGGAGGTGGATGCCTCATCCGTTGGTGCTGGAGCAGTCCTCTAGCAAAAGGATGCTCAAGGTCGGAAGCATCCATGCTTCTTCTTCTCTAAGACCTTCATGCCAGTGGGGAGAAACTACTCCATCAGGGATAGGGAGTTGCTAGCAATGAAATTGGCCTTTTCAGAGTGGAGACACCTTCTGGAAGGTGCGCGGTTTCCCTTCCAAGTTTACACGGACCACAAAAATTTGGTCTACTTGCAAACAGCCCAGCGGCTAAATTCTCGCCAAGCCAGATGGTCCTTGTTCTTTTCCCGGTTCCACTTTTCCCTTCATTTTCTCACTGGGGAGAAGAATATTCATGCTGACGCTCTCTCTCGCTCCCTTATGTCAACTGAAGAGGAGGAAGAGGAGCCTCGGCTTATTGTCCCTTCCGAGAGCCTGAGAACCATAGCGCTGGTTTCGCTGGAGTCTGTGCCTCTGGGCAAGACTTTTGTGCCCATTAATTTGCGACCGGAGGTTCTCTCTTGGGCTCATTCGTCCAGGGTGGGTGGACACTTTGGGACAAAGAGGACATCTGAGCTACTGGCGAGGACGTACTGGTGGCCGCATATGGTCCGGGATGTCAGGGATTATATTCTGGTGTGTGTCTCCTGCGCCAAAAATAAATCTCCGCGGCAAAGGCCAGCTGGGTTGCTCTATCCCTTGCCGGTGGCAGATAGGCCCTGGGAGATGGTCGGGATGGACTTTGTTGTGGGTTTACCCAAATCTCGGGGCTGTACCATCATTTGGGTCATCACCGATCATTTCTCAAAAATGGTGCATTTGGTGCCGCTACCACGGTTACCTTCTGCACGGGCCTTGGCAGCGTTGTTCATTAAACACATCTTCCGCCTACATGGTATGCCTGACAAAATTGTCAGTGACCGGGGTCCCCAGTTTGCGTCTCGGTTCTGGAGAGAGCTTTGTCGTCTTCTCAGTATTGAGTTGAATCTCTCTTCCGCTTATAATCCCGAGACGAATGGGTTGGTAGAGAGGGCCAACCAGACCTTGGTCACATACCTGCGACATTTTGTTTCAGCCAGGCAGGATGACTGGGCATCCTTGCTATCGTGGGCAGAGTTTGCGCTGAACAACGCCGTAGCCGACTCCACTGGACAAACCCCATTCCTCCTCAACTATGGTCAGCATCCACGGGTACCTGTGCCTATGCCCGTGTCTTCCGCAGACTCCAGGGTGGCAGACTGGGCTGTGGAGGCACGGAATATTTGGGACCGCACTCAGGATGCCATTCGGGCCTCTAAGGAGAGAATGAGGTCCTCCACCGATGCTCATCGGCGCCCCGCTCTGACCTTTGCTCCTGGCAACTTTGTGTGGCTCTCTGCCCGTAACATCAGGCTGCGAGTTGAGTCCACTAAGTTTGCTCCTCGCTACTTGGGTCCCTTCAAGGTCCTCGAACAGGTTAATCCTGTGGTCTACCGTCTGGCCCTTCCTCCACGCCTTGGTATCACCGACACCTTTCATGTGTCCCTCCTTAAGCCCGTATACATGTCCCGGTTTTCTGAGTCATCTGCCGAGACATCGGGTTCGTCTACGGATGATTTCGAGGTGAATGCTATCTTGGGGTGCAAGGTGGTACGTGGCAAAAAAATTTTTTGGGTGGACTGGAAGGGTTACGGTCCTGAGGATAGGTCCTGGGAGCCTGCTGAGCACATTCGGGCTCTGCAGCTTATTGCTGCCTTCGAACGTAGCGAGGCCCAAGGAGGGGGGGCCCTAGGAGGGGGGTTAATGTTAGGAGTCGAGTTTCCTCTGCTGCACAGGGGGAATCTCGATCCGTGTCTGCTGCGGTCTCCCATTCTGCTTCGGCCGCAGTGGGCTCTGCTCAGCGGAGGCGTCGCTCCCAGCATCTCGCTGGGACTGATTCTGTGCAAAGGGTTACTGCTGCCTTTTCTGGCTCTCCTGTTGTACCCTGCACTGATCTGCGGCGAGCGGGCTTCCCTGGGACTAAGTCCTTATTTGCACACACTGAGCATGCCCAGGACAGGATCTCCCATTGGAGATCGAGGGTCACATGCTCAGGTGCTGCAGCACTTCCCATTGGTCCTCTTGGCAGGTCCTGAAAGGGCAAAACTTCTGTAGCAGCTTCTTTTGCTGCAACTATATAAACTGCGCATGACCGCACGGCCATGCGCTAGTATTGTCTTGTAAATATGTGTGTGTGTTGTGAGTGAAAGTCGCTCTTTAAATAACCCTCCCTATTGGATGACTGTTCGCAGAAGGTGTATGTTTGCTATCTAGCGCCCGACTTATCCAACAGCACGTAACACACATTACAGCTACCAGTTGCTGTGTCCGCCAGTACGGTGCCGTGCGCTTGCTCTGCGCTTTCCTGACCCAAGCCTGGGTGGTTAGTGGCGCCCGTCAATGCGGCACCGCACGCACTCTTGTGCCTTTATAATATTATTTATGTTCCTCTGACACCCCAGTTGCGGTGTCGAGCGCATGGGGTCTTCTGAACTCAAATCCTCAGTCTCGGGTTTGAGATTAGTGACTCCTTGCTTGCGCTCTATGAGCGGTACCGTGGTCCTGTGACGCAACAGGGTCGCTTCCTTCACACAGGGTGAAGCTAACCCATGTGTGTATTCTTATAGTACCACCATATAGTCCGTCTTTACTAGCAGCAGGGTTTTTACCTGCACGGTGGACCTCGGACTGCGAACGCACCTTGTTCCATTTCATCTTGTACTTGGTGCGTTCCGCCGGTCCTTAACATTATCATTATTAATTATTATATTATTGCATATACTATTATACCATAATACTATTATACATTACATTATATATTATAGTACATTATATATACATTATACTATTATGTTGAGTAACAACATGAGCACTCGAGCATTAGGAATTAGTTAGTTAGAGTAACGAGCACCCGATCATTTCAGTGCTCGCTCGTCTCTACTACAATCCTACAGAAGACAAATATTAATGCAATTTATGAAATTATTAAAATAGGCAAAAGAGAAACATGTGAATGGACCCCTTTTGTAAAATTTTCTAAATCAATTATAACATTAAACACTGAGATATATATATATACAGTGGGGCAAAAAAGTATTTAGTCAGTCAGCAATAGTGCAAGTTCCACCACTTAAAAAGATGAGAGGCGTCTGTAATTTACATCATAGGTAGACCTCAACTATGGGAGACAAACTGAGAAAAAAAATCCAGAAAATCACATTGTCTGTTTTTTTAACATTTTATTTGCACATTATGGTGGAAAATAAGTATTTGGTCAGAAACAAAATTTCATCTCAATACTTTGTAATATATCTTTAATTGGCAATGACAGAGGTCAAACGTTTTCTGTAAGTCTTCACAAGGTTGCCACACACTGTTGTTGGTATGTTGGCCCATTCCTCCATGCAGATCTCCTTTAGAGCAGTGATGTTTTTGGCTTTTCGCTTGGCAACACAGACTTTCAACTCCCTCCAAAGGTTTTCTATAGGGTTGAGATCTGGAGACTGGCTAGGCCACTCCAGGACCTTGAAATGCTTCTTATGAAGCCACTCCTTCGTTGCCCTGGCGGTGTGCTTTGGATCATTGTCATGTTGAAAGACCCAGCCACGTTTCATCTTCAATGCCCTTGCTGATGGAAGGAGGTTTGCACTCAAAATCTCACGATACATGGCCCCATTCATTCTTTCCTGTACCCAGATCAGTCGTCCTGGCCCCTTTGCAGAGAAACAGCCCCAAAGCATGATGTTTCCACCACCATGCTTTACAGTAGGTATGGTGTTTGATGGATGCAACTCAGTATTCTTTTTCCTCCAAACACGACAAGTTGTGTTTCTACCAAACAGTTCCAGTTTGGTTTCATCAGACCATAGGACATTCTCCCAAAACTCCTCTGGATCATCCAAATGCTCTCTAGCAAACTTCAGACGGGCCCGGACATGTACTGGCTTAAGCAGTGGGACACGTCTGGCACTGCAGGATCTGAGTCCATGGTGGCGTAGTGTGTTACTTATGGTAGGCCTTGTTACATTGGTCCCAGCTCTCTGCAGTTCATTCACTAGGTCCCCCCGCGTGGTTCTGGGATTTTTGCTCACCATTCTTGTGATCATTCTGACCCCACGGGATGGGATTTTGCGTGGAGCACCTGATCGAGGGAGATTATCAGTGGTCTTGTATGTCTTCCATTTTCTAATTATTGCTCCCACTGTTGATTTCTTCACTCCAAGCTGGTTGGCTATTGCAGATTCAGTCTTCCCAGCCTGGTGCAGGGCTACAATTTTGTTTCTGGTGTCCTTTGACAGCTCTTTGGTCTTCACCATAGTGGAGTTTGGAGTCAGACTGTTTGAGGGTGTGCACAGGTGTCTTTTTATACTGATAACAAGTTTAAACAGGTGCCATTACTACAGGTAATGAGTGGAGGAAAGAGGAGACTCTTAAAGAAGAAGTTACAGGTCTGTGAGAGCCAGAAATCTTGATTGTTTGTTTCTGACCAAATACTTATTTTCCACCATAATATGCAAATAAAATGTTAAAAAAACAGACAATGTGATTTTCTGGATTTTTTTTTCTCAGTTTGTCTCCCATAGTTGAGGTCTACCTATGATATAAATTACAGACGCCTCTCATCTTTTTAAGTGGTGGAACTTGCACTATTGCTGACTGACTAAATACTTTTTTGCCCCACTGTATATATATATATATATATATATATATATATAATGTGTTTACATAGGAATATGGCAACATTTATATTTTATATTTTTAGCATTAAATTAGATTAATCTCAGTTTTAAAAAGTAGCTTTCTCTGGAGTAATTTTTTTTTTTATTCTAGTTGTTTATGATTCATTACATACAAAAACTTTGACTTAACATTTTGATTTAATTGTTAATCTAACAATACTGTAAGATATTACAGGTTAACTAAAATCTGTATTACACATAGGAGAAAAGTTGACAAATTAAAAGGAAACCATATTGAAGTATAAGCTCAAAGAAGTCCACATATGCAATTTAATAATCTTATGTTTTAGGAATGCATGTATCATCTTTACACCATATGGCAAAAAATACTAAAGATGCTTTATTTCTTCTCATCATGTTTTATAGCATATTTTAATTTTCACACTATGCAATTCTAATTAAATGCAAATACCTCAACAGGGATTAACTTTTCTGTAAAAAGATGTATTGTGTTTATGTAGATGCTCTTTGCTTTACAAAGCCTAGTCTATACTGAATTAAGAAAAGCTTCTTAATAAAATCCCAGATATAAAAATTGTCTGCCGACACAATGAGATGGCGTTAAAGTCTATGTTCTTCTTAACATTAACATGGTGATTTTGTTTGGAATAAAGTGTAAAATATGAAGGACAATATTTAAGACATGAAATTATCTAACGATATAAATGAAAACCTTGTAACTGAATTATTTTATGTAATCAAAAAAGCTATTTGAGTTACCGCCATCTATGATATCAAGCTTTTTGGTGCTATCATTAGTTCTGAAGGATAAAATCACAATCTGTCAGCTATTTTACAATGACCTGCCAACATAACAAAAATGGAAGTCAACAGAAGATAAGAACGCCTTTTATCTCTGATTTTTCTTACCAATAATTTTTCAGACCTGTTGTTAAGAGAATATACCTCTTCTTTTCATTATACATTCATATCTTGTTTTATTAATTATTTTAGTTTTCTAATTAGTATTATTTTTGCGCTGGTTAAAATGACAGAAAGATCAGACAGGACAAAATGCGTAGCAGCCATAAGTAGTCAACTGTACTAGAGTAGTGCTCAAAGATTGGGGGTTAGTAACCAAATCATAAGGGACTGACTTGCTGAAAGAGTTAGCTGTTAATGTGGATAGGTATCTTATTCACTAAAATCATTTGATAAGGATTAATAAGCGTTTATTTTTGTTCCAGTATTTGTGAGTTAAATTGGAAATACTTTTAGGGTAGGCCTGGATCTCCTTAAGAAGACAAGGTAACTATAGAGTGTTATTTGCTAGTCACCATGGGAGGTGAATATGTTACTGAGCAGTGATGCATTTGATCAAATTCAATTTTGCAGATAGACTCAAATTTATCCAGGAAAAAGACTTGCTGCAAATCAAATGTACAATATTATGTTCTAAGGTATTTTCAGAATCAAAAGCATAATAATAAACAAGGTTTACAATTTTTTGTCTCTCCCTGGCTCTCAGCTATCCCTATCAAGCAACACAGACAGTCTAGCTCTTCTGGAGACCTTGAAGCTTATTCTCCAATAGCGCCTCAACATCTTTGACTCCTTTGTGCAGGCTAGGTCTCAAAACATAATGACATCATCTAACAGAAGGACCAAAGATGCCAGGACATGGTGGGAAAAGAAGCCCGGAGACCACACCAAGGAGTAGTAGGGCTGTGCGGCTTTTTTATTGTTTTAACTTCTTGTTGATGTTTTATGATACAAGAACATTTTGCTGAATTTTTGATATTTGAATCAATTAAAATTCACATTCTATAAAACAGAAATAAGCACTAGAGCTATTCAACTGTTTCCTTCAGGGCTGCATTCCCAGAAGCACCATTTGCCTTGGTGCACACAGGACTACATCCAATCAAATACAAAATTAAACCAATTTTGAGATGTGCTCACAAGGAATGTTTAAATACATGTTTAAAAATGTACAGAAGGAGAGCCAGTGCACCTTCCGTAGGCTACGTTCACATTAGCGTTCCGCTAATGTGCGTCGGCGACGCAGCGGCGACGCGCCCCTATGTTTAACATGGGGGACGCGTGCGTTTTTTTTGTTGCGTTTTCCGACACGTGCGTCGTTTCCGACGCTAGCGTTGGACGCAAGAAAATGCAACAAGTTGCATTTTTCGTGCGTCCGATTTTCGTCAAAAAACGACGCACGCGTCGCAAAACGCAACGTTTTTGTGTGCGTTTGCGCGCGTTTTTTTGTGCGTCGTGCGTTGCGTCGCCGACGCAGCGGCGCGCAACGCTAATGTGAACGTAGCCTTACCTGTTACTTCATGCCGTGGTGATGATCCGTTCCAGATACTGCTTTGCCCAGATGGATGTGAGGAGTTTCTTGTAACTATAAAGAGCCCTATGTCTAGGACGTCGCATGCCTGCAAGACGGCAGCTTTTTTGAACAGGTGTTGGAAAGAAGCGACCAGCCAGCGCCATACTAGCACGATTCTTTCGTAAACACCACAGGAATCCAGCACATAAAATTTCCCTGCAAATACAGTGCGGGTCCAGACAGTCCTAGACACTCTTTATAACCATGCCGCACATATGTAAGGAGACAGCAGGCACATAGGATGCAGTAACGGAATGTAATCAGAGCAAGGGTTAACAGGGGATTTAATTCTATAGTGGACATTCCATGCAGGGAGAAGTAGAGGGAAATATTCTGAATACAAATTACTGTAACTTGGAACACGGTAGTAAAACAAGTAACTAAGACAATACGTTCAGAGGAAATAGACTTATCAATCCGTCACAGTCCTCAGTGTATTCCCTGGGTGCAAACGGTGGCGCAAAGACAATGGCGCAGTGGAAATTTGGCATTGTCCTGGAGAAGATGGCATCTTGGGTTCCGTCGTGGGCAATGTTTCCTTGAGGTCCTGATGCTGGCTTTGGGTCCAGAAGGAGAAGGAATACACAAGGCAATGTCTCTGGCCTGCACGGTGGTTTACCCTATGTGGGGTCTGTTTAGAAGCTTATCAGGATAAAGTTCACAATGGGTGATACGCCTCTCTGGTCTGCATGGGCGTGAGGCTTTGTCCTGTACATGGGCCCTTTGTCTCACAGTCAGCGGTGTCAACGGTGTCAGCAGTTTCAGCGATATCGGTACAAGGCTCTAGCGACAGTCTCTGTTTTTCACCCTCTTGCCTTCAAGTCTTAGGCCTGCTCTCTCATGATACTCCACATTAGGAGCCTCTACTCTGGCCTCTTGCACACTAGACATGCCCGCCATAACTGTCAGATTAGTCGCACGCTGAAGTTCCCTCAGCTTGACCACACCCCCTTTTCTCAAGCACCGGGAAAGATCCGGGGTCAAAAGCTTTTCCCCCTGCAACATAGGTGACAGCCCCAATGGTTCCGAACGCGTCACAGAGGAAGCACGCATAGCTGGGTTCTTCTCCTTACACATCCTTCCTGACAAAGCAGCATCAGGAACAGATTATCATCACCATATAAAGTAAGCAGGAATGGAATCTGCTCTTTCTATCATTCTTTACTAGTGTTGAGCATTCCGATACCGCAAGTATCGGGTATCGGCCGATACTTGCGGTATCGGAATTCCGATACCGAGATCCGATATTTTTGTGATATCGGGTATCGGTATCGGAAGTGTAAAATAAAGAATTAAAATAAAAAATATTGTTATATTCACCTCTCCGGCGGCCCCTGGACATCAGCGGGAGGATCCGGCGTCCGGCACGGCTTCTTTCTTCAAAATGCGCGCCTTCAGGACCTGTGGTATGACGTCCCGGCTTCTGATTGGTCGCGTGCCGCCCATGTGACCGCCACGCGACCAATCAGAAGCCGCGACGTCATTCCTCAGCTAAAGTCCTAGAATGAGCGCCTTCTAGGACCTGAGGAATGACGTCGCGGCTTCTGATTGGTCGCGTGGCGGTCACATGGGCGGCACGCGACCAATCAGAAGCCGGGACGTCATTCCACAGGTCCTGAAGGCGCGCATTTTGAAGAAAGAAGCCGTGCCGGACGCCGGATCCTCCCGCTGATGTCCAGGGGCCGCCGGAGAGGTGAATATAACAATATTTTTTATTTTAATTCTTTATTTTACACTTTAATATGGATCCCAGGGCCTGAAGGAGAGTTTCCTCTCCTTCAGACCCTGGGATCCATGAGGATACATTCCGATACTTGATGTCCCATTGACTTGTATTGGTATCGGATATCGGTATCGGCGATATCCGATATTTTTCGGGTATCGGCCGATACTATCCGATACCGATACTTTCAAGTATCGGACGGTATCGCTCAACACTATTCTTTACATTGTCAAATATCTATTCAAACATTCCTTGTGTGCACATCTCACACTTGTTTTAAAATTCACATTCACCTGAATCAATCTGCTAACTTTCAGAAATTCTAAGCTAAATCAATTATGTTTTTTATCTTTTCTTTACAAAGAAATAAATAAAACTATTTTGCAAGTGTTAGGCTGGTTTCACACTTGTGTTGCTGTGTGCTGCAGATGGCAGAGTACTTCCTCCTTGCTTCCTCCATGTAGCTCCGCCCAGGCTCTGCCTACTGCCACAACACAAGTGTCAAACCAGCCTTACCTTGTGTTGAGGTATCTAAAGCAATTGTAACACATTTGTTAATGAGTCAATCTGAGTTTGAATCTGACATAATACTCACTGCTGAATATATTGTAGACCTAAATCACATAACCATATCTTTCTAAATAAAACCACTTCCATTCTTTGGGGTTTATGGTCAGTTTCCTAAATTACAGATTTTTGTCAACACCTCCTCGTGATCTGATAACATCATGCAAGATTTAGTTTGAGATCTATTTCAATTTGTCTAATAGATTTTTTGTACTGACAAAAAGTATAGATAACATGCTGTAAATTATTTGAGTTATATAATCTTGCTTTAAATCACCATGTTCCATCTTAAAAGAGTTATCTCGTGAACTGAAAAAAAAAATTAAGAAAGTGCAGAGCAATGCAGATGATGACTTTAACCATATCCATGAGAACAATTCCACACTTAACTGTAATTTTCACTCAGTTTAGCCACTATACTAATGATGGGGTGAACATGTTTAGTTCAAAGAACCAGCTACTTTGTGTAAATGATGTAAACTTGTAGTTTCCGTAGAACCCTCATTGAGAGGAAAATTACTCAATGTGATTGGCAATGGGACTAAATCTCTGCTCGCTCAGCTTGAAGCCAAATAGAAAACTCTGAAAAATCCGCTGTCGTTGGCTAGCTGAAGGTGCATAGGGTTTCAACTGCATTGGAATCGGGATGAATTCACCATAGATACGTGGTCACCTGTGCAATATGGATACCTTTAGGACCTAAAAGAGCCAGCTCTTTTGAAAAGGCAAATAATTTAGAGCACCAAAAAAAGAGCCAGACTGCCCATCTCCACTTCTTAATCCCTCCGCTGCAGCTGTAGTCTCATCAATTCCTGTGGGCATGCAACAGCTTGTTTCATGGCGCCAGGAGCAAACATAATTTTCCTGGACTGTCTTGTAGTAAGCTTCTGCTATCTCCACTTTTTCTATATTCCTCAAATGACTTGCAGAGAAAATAGTCCCTCACACTACCCTAGTGATTACACCTATTCATTATATATTTTATCTATCTATCTATCTATCTATCTATCTATCTATCTATCTATCTATCTATCTATCTATCTATCTATCTATCTATCTAGAAGTCCAAAAATCAGAGGCAGCACACCATTCTGGATGAGGTTATGAAGGTATTCAAATTTAATAGCCCATCATGGCAATGTTTCGGCCCGTGGAGAGCTTTTCTCAAGCTCTCCATGGCCCGAAATGTTGCCATGATGGGCTCTTAAATTTTAATACCTTCATAACCTTATCCAGAATGGTGTGCTGCATCTGAGTTATGGACTTCTATGACAAGGTTTGATACATGCCTGAGGGGCCCTGCACCCTGATTTTTGTTTTTCTCATCTGTGCTGCTCTCACTTTTTTGCAATTGTTATCTATCTATCTATCTATCTCTTATCTGTTTGTTACAGATTAGGGTTGAGCGACTTTTAGTTTTTCAGGGTCGATTCGGGTTTCACGAAACCCGACTTTCTCAAAAGTCGGGTCGAGTGAAATCAGCCGATCCTATTGAAAAGTCGGGGTCGGGGATCGGCCGAAACTCGAAACCCAATGTAAGTCTATGGGTTTTTTTTTACATTTCCTTCAGGGCGATATAGCAGAAAAGCTGGTAATTCAATTACCGGCTTTTCATTTCTCCTGCCAAAACCCGACATGATTTGAGACATGGTTTACATACAGTAAACCATGTCATATCCCCCTTTTTTTTGCATATGCCACACTACTAATGTTAGTAGTGTGTATATGCAAAATTTCGGCGCTCTAGCTCTTAAATTTAAGGGTTAAATCACGGAAAAAATTGGCATGGGCTCCCGCGCAATTTTCTCCGCCAGAGTAGTAAAGCCAGTGACTGAGGGCAGATATTAATAGCCTGGAGAGGGTCCATGGTTTTTGGCCCCCCCTGGCTAAAAACATCTGCCCCCAGCCACCCCAGAAAAGGCACATCTGTAAGATGCGCCTATTCTGGCACTTGGCCACTCTCTTCCCATTCCGGTGTAGCGGTAGGATATGGGGTAATGAAGGGTTAATGCCACCTTGCTATTGTAAGGTGACATTAAGCCAGATTAATAATGGAGTGGCGTCAATTATTACACCTATCCATTATTAATCCAATTGTATGAAAGAGTTAAAAAAACACACACACAATATTAAAAAGTATTTTAATGAAATAAACACACCGTTTGTTGTAATATTTTATTGTACGCTCAATCCACTCGCTGAAGACCCTCGCTCTGTAACAAATAAAAAATAATAAACGAACAATATACATACCTTCCGTAGATCTGTAATGTCCCACGTTGTAAATCCATCTGAAGGGGTTAAAATATTTTACAGCCAGGAGCTCTGCTAATGCAGCGCTGCTCGTGCCTGTAAACCCCAGCGAATGAAGGTAAGGTAGGTCAATGACCTGTAGTTACCTTCATTCGCGGTGATGCGCCCCCTGCTGGATGTCCCTGGAGCGTGGGAAAAGTTCCCAGGCTCGAGGTCATATGAGGACATCCAGCAGGGGGCGCATCACCGCGAATGAAGGTAACTATAGGTCATTGACCTACATTACCTTCATTCGCTGGGGTTTACAGCCACAAGCACAGCTGCATTAGCAGAGCTTGTGGCTGTAAAATATTTTAACCCCTTCAGATGGATTTACAACGTGGGACGTTACAGATCTAAGGAAGGTATTGATATTGTTGGTTTATTATTTTTTATTTGTTACAGAGTGAGGGTCTTCAGCGAGTGGATTGAGCGTACAATAAAATATTAAAACAACCTGTGTTTTTATTTCATTAAAATACTTTTTAATAATGTGTGTGTTTTTTTAACCATTTAATACAAATGGATTAATAATGGATAGGTGTCAGAATTGACGCCTCTCCATTATTAATCTGGCTTAATGTCACCTTACAATAGCAAGGTGACATTAACCCCTTCCCGACCTGTGACACAGCGTATGCGTCATGAAAGTCGGTGCCAATCCGACCTGTGACGCATATGCTGTGTCACAGAAAGATCGCGTCCCTGCAGATCGGGTGAAAGGGTTAACTCCCATTTCACCCGATCTGCAGGGACAGGGGGAGTGGTAGTTTAGCCCAGGGGGGGTGGCTTCACCCCCTCGTGGCTACGATCGCTCTGATTGGCTGTTGAAAGTGAAACTGCCAATCAGAGCGATTTGTAATATTTCACCTAAAAAAATGGTGAAATATTACAATCCAGCCATGGCCGATGCTGGTATGTGCACACGTATTCTGGTCCTCTGCGGATTTTTCCGCAGCGGATTTGATAAATCCGCAGTGCTAAACCGCTGCGGATTTATGGCAGATTTACCGCGGTTTTTCTGCGCATTTCACTGCGGTTTTACAACTGCGATTTTCTATTGCAGCAGTTGTAAAACCGCTGTGGAATCCGCAGAAAGAAGTGACATGCTGCGGAATGTAAACCGCTGCGTTTCCGTGCAGTTTTTCCGCAGCATGTGTACAGCGATTTTTGTTTCCCATAAGTTTACATTGAAATGTAAACTCATGGGAAACTGCTGCGGATCCGCAGCGTTTTCCGAAGCGTGTGCACATACCTTTAGAATTAGGCTATGTGCACACGGTGCGGATTGGCCGCTGCGGATCCGCAGCAGAGTTCCATCAGGTTTACAGTACCATGTAAACCTATGGAAAACCAAATCCGCTGTGCCCATGGTGCGGAAAATACCGCACGGAAACGCTGCGTTGTATTTTCCGCAGCATGTCAATTCTTTGTGCGGATTCCGCAGCGTTTTACACCTATTCCTCAATAGGAATCCGCAGGTGAAATCCGCACAAAAAACACTGGAAATCCGCAGAAAATCCGCAGGTAAAACGCAGTGCCTTTTACCCGCGGATTTTTCAAAAATGGTGCGGAAAAATCTCACACGAATCCGCAACGTGGGTACATAGCCTTAGGGTTAGGGTTGGGTTGGAATTAGGGTTGTGGTTAGGGTTAGGGGTGTGTTGGGGTTAGGGTTGTGGTTAGGGGTGTGTTGCGGTTAGGGTTGTGGTTAGGGTTACGGCTACAGTTGGGATAAGGGTTAGGGGTGTGTTGGCGTTAGAATTGAGGGGTTTCCACTGTTTAGGCACATCAGGGGGTCTCCAAACGCAACATGGCGCCACCATTGATTCCAGCCAATCTTTTATTCAAAAAGTCAAATGGTGCTCCTTCCCTTCCGAGCCCCGACGTGTGCCCAAACAGTGGTTTACCCCCACATATGGGGTATCAGTGTACTCAGGACAAACTGGGCAACAATTCCTGGGGTCCAATTTCTCCTGTTACCCTTGAGAAAATAAAAAATTGCTTGCTAAAACATCATTTTTGAGGAAAGAAAAATGATTTTTTATTTTCACGGCTCTGCGTTGTAAACGTCTGTGAAGCACTTGGGGGTTCAAAGTGCTCACCACATATCTAGATAAGTTCCTTGGGGGGTCTAGTTTCCAAAATGGGGTCACTTGTGGGGGGTTTCTACTGTTTAGGCACACCAGGGGCTCTGCAAACGCAACGTGACGCCCGCAGACCATTCCATCAAAGTCTGCATTTCAAAACGTCACTACTTGACTTCCGAGCCCCGACATGTGCCCAAACAGTGGTTTACCCCCACATATGGGGTATCAGCGTACTCAGGACAAACTGGGCAACAATTACTGGGGTCCAATTTCTCCTGTTACCCTTGAGAAAATAAAAAATTGCTTGCTAAAACATCATTTTTGAGGAAAGAAAAATGATTTTTTATTTTCACGGCTCTGCGTTGTAAACGTCTGTGAAGCACTTGGGGGTTCAAAGTGCTCACCACATATCTAGATAAGTTCCTTGGGGGGTCTAGTTTCCAAAATGGGGTCACTTGTGGGGGGTTTCTACTGTTTAGGCACACCAGGGGCTCTGCAAACGCAACGTGACGCCCGCAGACCATTCCATCAAAGTCTGCATTTCAAAACGTCACTACTTGACTTCCGAGCCCCGACATGTGCCCAAACAGTGGTTTACCCCCACATATGGGGTATCAGCGTACTCAGGACAAACTGGGCAACAATTACTGGGGTCCAATTTCTCCTGTTACCCTTGAGAAAATAAAAAATTGCTTGCTAAAACATCATTTTTGAGGAAAGAAAAATGATTTTTTATTTTCACGGCTCTGCGTTGTAAACGTCTGTGAAGCACTTGGGGGTTCAAAGTGCTCACCACATATCTAGATAAGTTCCTTGGGGGGTCTAGTTTCCAAAATGGGGTCACTTGTGGGGGGTTTCTACTGTTTAGGCACACCAGGGGCTCTGCAAACGCAACGTGACGCCCGCAGACCATTCCATCAAAGTCTGCATTTCAAAAGTCACTACTTCCCTTCTGAGCCCCGACGTGTGCCCAAACAGTGGTTTACCCCCACATATGGGGTATCAGCGTACTCAGGAGAAACTGGACAACAACTTTTGGGGTCCAATTTCTCCTGTAACCCTTGGGAAAATAAAAAATTCTGGGCTAAAAAATTATTTTTGAGGAAAGAAAACGTATTTATTATTTTCACTGCTCTGTGTTATAAACTTCTGTGAAGCACTTGGGGGTTCAAAGTGCTCACCTCACATCTAGATAAGTTCCTTTCGGGGTCTAGTTTCTAAAATGGGGTCACTTGTGGGGGGTTTCTACTGTTTAGCCACATCAGGGGCTCTGCAAACGCAACGTAACGCCCGCAGAGCATTCCATCAAAGTCTGCATTTCAAAATGTCACTACTTGACTTCCGAGCCCCGACATGTGCCCAAACTGTGGTTTACCCCCACATATGGGGTATCAGCGTACTCAGGAGAAACTGTACAACAACTTTTGGGGTCAAATTTCTCCTGTTACCCTTGGGAAAATAATAAATTGCAGGCTAAAAAATCATTTTAGAGAAAATAAAATTTTTATTTTATTTTCATGGCTCTGCGTTATAAACTTCTGTGAAGCACTTGGAAGTTCAAAGTCCTCACCACACATCTAGATTAGTTCCTTTGGGGGTCTAGTTTCCAAAATGGGGTCATATGTGGGGGATCTCCAATGTTTAGGCACACAGGGGCTCTCCAAACGTGACATGGTGTCCGCTAATGATTGGAGCTAATTTTCCATTTAAAAAGCCAATTGGCGTGCCTTCCCTTCCGAGCCCTGCCGTGCGCCCAAACAGTGGTTTACCCCCACATATGGGGTATCAGCGTACTCAGGACAAACTGGACAACAACATTTGCGGTCCAATTTCTCCTATTACCCTTGGCAAAATAGGAAATTCCAGGCTAAAAATCATTTTTGAGGAAAAAAAAATTATTTTTTATTTTCATGGCTCTGCATTATAAACTTCTGTGAAGCACCTGGGGGTTTAAAGTGCTCAATATGCATCTAGATAAGTTCCTTGGGGGGTCTAGTTTCCAAAATGGGGTCACTTGTGGGGGAGCTCCAATGCATAGGCACACAGGGGCTCTCCAAACGCGACATGGTGTCCGCTAACAATTGGAGCTAATTTTCCATTCAAAAAGTCAAATGGCGCGCCTTCCCTTCCGAGCCCTGCCGTGTGCCCAAACAGTGGTTTACCCCCACATATGAGGTATCGGCGTACTCGGGAGAAATTGCCCAACAAATTTTAGGATTCATTTTATCCTATTGCCCATGTGAAAATGAAAAACTGAGGCGAAAAGAATTTTTTTGTGAAAAAAAAAGTACTTTTTCATTTTTACAGATCAATTTGTGAAGCACCTGAGGGTTTAAAGTGCTCAATATGCATCTAGATAAGTTCCTTGGGGGGTCTAGTTTCCAAAATGGGGTCATTTGTGGGGGAGCTCCAATGTTTAGGCACACGGGGGCTCTCCAAACACGACATGGTGTCCGCTAACGATGGAGATAATTTTTCATTCAAAAAGTCAAATGGCGCTCCTTCCCTTCCGAACCTTACCATGTGCCCAAACAGTGGTTTACCCCCACATGTGAGGTATCGGTGTACTCATGAGACATTGCCCAACAAATTTTAGGATCCATTTTATCCTGTTGCCCATGTGAAAATGAAAAAAATTGAGGCTAAAAGAATTTTTTTGTGAAAAAAAAGTACTTTTTCATTTTTACGGATCAATTTGTGAAGCCCCCGGGGGTTCAAAGTTCTCACTATGCATCTAGATAAGTTCCTTGGGGCGTCTAGTTTCCAAAATGGGGTCACGTGTGGGGAAGCTCCAATTTTTAGGCACACGGGGGCTCTCCAAACGTGACATGGTGTCCGCTAAAGAGTGGAGCCAATTTTTCATTCAAAAAGTCAAATGGCGCTCCTTCCCTTCCAAGCCCTGCCGTGCGCCCAAACAGTGGTTTACCCCCACATATGATGTATCAGCGTACTCAGGACAAATTGGACAACAACTTTCGTGGTTCAGTTTCTCCTTGTACCATTGGGAAAATAAAAAAAATGTTGCTAAAAGATAATTTTTGTGACTAAAAAGTTAAATGTTCATTTTTTCCTTCCATGTTGCTTCTGCTGCTGTGAAGCACCTGAAGGGTTAAAAAACTTCTTGAATGTGGTTTTGAGCACCTTGAGGGGTGCAGTTTTTAGAATGGTGTCACTTTTGGGTATTTTCAGCCATATAGACCCCTCAAACTGACTTCAAATGTGAGGTGGTCCCTAAAAAAAATGGTTTTGTAAATTTCGTTGTAAAAATGAGAAATTGCTGGTCAAATTTTAACTCGTATAACTTCCTAGCAAAAAAAAATTTTGTTTCCAAAATTGTGCTGGTGTAAAGTAGACATGTGGGAAATGTTATTTATTAACTATTTTGTGTCACATAACTCTCTGGTTTAACAGAATAAAAATTCAAAATGTGAAAATTGCGAAATTTTCAAAATTTTCGCCAAATTTCCGTTTTTATCACAAATAAACGCAGAATTTATTGACCTAAATTTACCACTAACATGAAGCCCAATATGTCACGAAAAAACAATCTCAGAACCGCTAGGATCCGTTGAAGCGTTCCTGAGTTATTACCTCATAAAGGGACACTGGTCAGAATTGCAAAAAACGGCCAGGTCATTAAGGTCAAAATAGGCTGGGTCATGAAGGGGTTAACCCTTCATTACCCCATATCCCACCGCTACACAGGAATGGGAAGAGAGTGGCCAAGTGCCAGAATAGGCGCATCTTCCATCTTGAGTACAAAGCTACTGATCTCATCGGTCACTGAAGGAAGACCTACATTCTTGGCAAATTAATTATTAGAGGCGAAAATGTACATTTTTTATAAAACCGCACATTTTGTACAAATATTATAAATATACCTTTTTCACAATCCATTACGTTTTGACCAACCTTTTTCATGCAGCAAACCCTTTGAAGGGTTATTCCAAAATTCATAATGTTGTTTCATTTTTCTGCACATACACAACTAACCATGCGTGCCAATACAACCGATCTTTTAATCTGTACTGATTTTCATTTAATAAGTCCCCTAAGAATGGCCTCACAGCACTCTCTTCCATTGCCACTGGATAAATTGTCCAGTAGTTCTTATGCTGTAAGGTGGGCAACTAATGACCCCATTTAATAATACATCTGACAGCTGGGTTGTAGCACAGTTCAGCTTTGCTATGCTGAAGATGCCACTGATGCAAGCTGAATGTGCACCTAGTGACGCTGTGTAATTCATTAAAAACAGATGCAACTATTACCATGTCTAAAATAACATACTGCAGACACTCTCACTGCATTTTCATTAACCTTTTTGCTGTTTGAGGCATACCACATGTATGCTATGCTCAGTTATTCGCCACATTCAGCAGTGGGCATGATCATGCTCTGAAGATCCACATGAGCCACTAATGAAATGTGGAGTTTGTAAATTATAATGATCAATGGTCAAATACCTTCAAAACTATGAATGGTCACCTCAATTGTCACTTCAAGCTTTTAAATAAAAATTGCTCCTGTTCATATCTATCTCTTTTAGGAATATACATAGGGGCAGCACTGAGAACAAGCAATGTGCTGCTGGGAAATGTAATTTTAGCAGACAAGATGAGCAGTTCGCTTTAAGCTCTGTAAAGCCAGATGATCAGGGGGGTAAAAGGGGATGAAAAATTACAAAAACTACTAGAAAGACACTTTATATTGAACTTGACAGAATATTAACATATACATAGTTACATAGATTGAATAAAGACCTAGGTCAATGAAGTTCAACCTTTATCCACCAATTATACATTTTTTTGCTCTAAATGATTTCTAACTCACAATGATAACATATTCATAGTTACATAGGTAACATTATGTAAAATTATTCATTAGTATTAATACTAATAAAATAATACTACCATTTTATTAATAACCCAATATAAGGATCTTTAGCAGAACTGGGACCTGGAGTGTACAACCATAGAAAATTATTGTAGCTATCAACTTAAGTTCACGCCATGTTAGAAGATAGTAATCCTAATTTCAGGTCTAATTCCTCACAAGGTCAGGGCTTCTTTATAGTTTTTGGTACATTGTAATGGATCTTGGATACCTTGTTATTCTTCAATATACTTGTTAAATGGTTGAAGAACATGGAAACTCAACTTGTTGCTATATCCTAACCTGAACATTGTTTAGACTTCACCTCCCAAGGTGATACCACACTATGTTAGGTGTCGAGTTCCCGCCGCTGCACAGGGGGAATCTCGAACCATGTCTGCTGCGGGCTCCCATTCTCCTCCAGCCACAGTGGAGCCTGCTCAGTGGAAACGTCGGTCCCAGCATCTGGCTCAGGATGATACTGGACAACTGGTTACTACTGCCCTTCCAGGCTCTGTCATTGTAGCCAGCAATGTTCAGCAGTGAGCATGTCTTTCTTGGACTAAGTCCCGCTTTTCCCATACTGAGCATGCACACGGGACTACCTCCCATTGGAAGTCGGGGGAGTCACATGCGCAGGTCCTGAAGCGGTTACTGTTGGACCATAAGGAAGGTCCTTGAGTGCTAAAACTATAAAAGGTTCGCATGGCCGCACGGTCATACGCTATTATCAAACCAGTGTCAAAGAGCTCAGCGCCAGTGTGGTCATGCTTGTATGTGGTCAGGGTTTGGCTGAAATAAGCCCCTAGAATACCGGCACCTCCGGTGAGGAGTTTGTATGTTTGGATTCAGGGCCTTGGCTGAAATAAGCCCCTAGAATACCGGCACCTCCGGTGAGGAGTTGTGTGTCTGCTATTCTAACTGCATGACCACAGTTTTGCTCTGTTTGGTAGCTGTGTTCCTCTGTAAGGTTAACATGGCACAGCATCATGTTATTCTAGCGAATTTGTGAAGTTACAGAGTTCACTAATACCGCCATATAGTACCGCCTATTACTAGCAGCAGGATTCTCTCCTGCACGGTGGACCCCAGGTTGCGAGCGCACCAATTCTCTCATATATATACAGTATATTCGGTGCGTTCTGCCAACCCTAACACACTACTCACAATCATATCAATCCCTGTGCATTTCTTAGTTTTTTGTTATCTTGACTTTGCACTCTTTTTACATCATGTCTGATATCGATGTAATGACCACGTATTTCTTCCTTACTGCTGAAGAAATTTACTTGCTTCATTAAGTGACTTTATGAATTGGTTTAAAGATATTAGAACATGATATTAAACCATTTATCATCTAATTCATGATCCCAAAAGAGGCCTACGGTCATAAATGAACCTCCTGGTAGTTAAATATGCTCCTCTAATCAGCTGATTTTTCCTTTGCATAATGTTTCTTTTTTAATTCCGAGCGGTAAAAAAATCTCCTATGCAGTGAAATGATATTTAACATTGCATGTTTAGGTACTTTTCTGTCTTTAGTCAGCATACAGCATATTAAGTTATGAGTAGAGTTGAGCGACCTTGACCTTTTTAGAGTCGAGCCGGGTTTTGCGAAACCCGACTATGTCCAAAGTCGGGTCGAGTGAAATCGGCCGATTATGACGTAAAGTCGGGATCGACCGAAACACGAAACCCAATGCAAGTCAATGGGGCAGCATAGTCGGCAGTGAGTGGGGGCCAGGAAAACACCTAGAGTGGCCATTTTAATGTCAAAACCATCCATTCTTCTTAATGAAGCTTGTCAAGCGTAATTTACCTTATAATAATTGGAAGGCATTTGAAATTGGGGGTCATTTGGCTAAAGTTGTGGGGGGTAGGGCTGGTTCAAGTAATTAGTGGGCCCAGGAAATCTGGACCACGTCACGGCAGTGGAGCAGGGAGAGGTAAGTATTTCAACTTTGCAAGTGCTGTGAACCTGAGCAAGCAGGGGGGGCCCACTCGTTGGCATTGGCACTGGCACAGGGCCCCTCAAAGTACAGCGGTGTGTTTGCACGGCGGGGGCGCCTCCCACCGGCAGCAACACTTTTGCGTACTATGAGAGGCCCTGTGCCAGTGACGTCGCCAACTAGTATTCCTCCCCCCACCTGATGAAGGAACCTGCACTTTCATCTGCACCTTCCTCTTTGTCCCCGTGTAAGGTGGTATGGTATGCGGGAAGAGCAACCTGACTTTCAGCAGGGTCACAATGTTGTTGTGTAGCGTGCACGGGGAATGTTGCGTTATGGGTCAATGTACCAGCAGACTCATCTATCACTGGCTGGGCAATGGGCACGATGAAGTGGAAACACAGATATAGGCCCAAAGAAGAAAGTGGGCTAAATGCAGTTCAAAATTGGTAACACAGGAATAACCAGGGGGCATTGCAGTGGAGGACAACTGGAATGAGAGGCTGACACAGAGAGTAGGGCCAAATCAGTAAGTAGTCGAAATGCAGTTCAAAATTGGCAACCGTAGTAAACAGGCGGCACAGCTTTGTTCAGTGGAGGAGAACAGCAAGGAGTGGCAGACACCGATAGTAGGCCCCAAACCAACTAGTACGCCAAATGCAGTTGTTCCATTTAACCACAATTTAATGAGAGCCTGAAGATAGAAGCTCAGGAAAGGCAACCTGGGGAACACCTTGGAGTGTAACACACCATCTCTCTCCACCCCATACCCATTTTGTATGGCCTAATGCAGTGTACTTTTCTACAACTACTAAACGAGAGTCGGAAGACCGAAGCAATGGCAAGGAAACCTGGGGAACACCTTAGAGTGTAACACACCCTCTCTCTACACCCCATACCCAATTTGAAGGCCTAATGCAGTGTAGTTTCCAAGAACTACTAAACGAGAGCCGGAAGATCGAAGCTCAGGAAAGGCAACCTGGGGAACACCTTGGAGTGTAACACACCCTCTCGCTACACCCCATACCCAATTTGAAGGCCTAATGCAGCGTAGTTTCCAACAACTACTAAACGAGAGCCGGAAGATCGAAGCTCAGGAAAGGCAACCTGGGGAACACCTTGGAGTGTAACACACCCTCTCGCTACACCCCATACCCAATTTGAAGGCCTAATGCAGCGTAGTTTCCAACAACTACTAAACGAGAGCCGGAAGATCGAAGCTCAGGAAAGGCAACCTGGGGAACACCTTGGAGTGTAACAAACCCTCTCTCTACACCCCATACCCAATTTGTAGGCCTAATGCAGCGTAGTTTCCGACAACTACTAAACGAGAGCATGAAGATCGAAGCTCAGGAAAGGCAACCTGGGGAACACCTTGGAGTGTAACACACCCTCTCTCTACACCCCATACCCAATTTGTAGGCCTAATGCAGCGTAGTTTCCGACAACTACTAAACGAGAGCCGGAATATCGAAGCTCAGGAAAGGCAACCTGGGGAACACCTTGGAGTGTAACACACCCTCTCTCTACACCCCATACCCAATTTGAAGGCCTAATGCAGTGTAGTTTCCAAGAACTACTAAACGAGAGCCGGAAGATCGAAGCTCAGGAAAGGCAACCTGGGGAACACCTTGGAGTGTAACACACCCTCTCGCTACACCCCATACCCAATTTGAAGGCCTAATGCAGCGTAGTTTCCAACAACTACTAAACGAGAGCCGGAAGATCGAAGCTCAGGAAAGGCAACCTGGGGAACACCTTGGAGTGGAACACACCATCTCTCTACACCCCATACCCAATTTGAAGGCCTAATGCAGAGTAGTTTCCAAGAACTACTAAACGAGAGCCGGAAGATCGAAGCTCAGGAAAGGCAACCTGGGGAACACCTTGGAGTGTAACACAACGTCTCTCTACACGACGGAAGGGCTGATTCTTAGGAAGGAAGGCTGTTGGAAATAAGCATTGCGCGTCCGAGGGTGATTATATTCTTATTAGGTATATACTCACCCTCGGACGTGCCCTGCTTCTTTATTTGGAATGAATGTTTATTTGCAATGTGGTGTTGACTTTCTCTATTATTTTGGTAATTAATGATTTTATTATTTTCATTATTTTGCATCTTCTCGGCAATAATATAAAGAAGACGCGACAGGACAACACTCGGTGGATGCCATATGTGTGTTTTCAATTTAAAAAAACTTTCAGTTAACTACTTGCAGGAGAAAGTAATTGTAGCTGGTGGCCATTTTTAGTACTGTACCAGATTAGAGTTGTGTGTTTGTTTTTAATGTTAAAATGTCTGCATTTGATATCTCACCAGTATTTTCTTTTTTATAAGCAAAATACTTATTTTTATATTTTCTGATGTTGGTTCCAGGGGTACACGGCCAGCAGTGCCCTGGTCAGTGTAGTAGTAGTTGAAAGAATGGACCGCAGACAGGCATCGAAGGCCTAAAATAATAACACATGGCTGTAGGCAATTTTAAATTGGTTCCAGGGGTACACGGACAGCAGTGGTGTGGTCAGTGGAGGCCTAGTGGAAGGAGTGACCGCAGACAGGCATCGAAGGCCTAAAATAATAACACATGGCTGTAGGCAATTTTAAATTGGTTCCAGGGGTACACGGGCAGCAGTGACCTGGTCAGTGTAGTAGTAGTTGAAAGAATGGACCGCAGACAGGCATCGAAGGCCTAAAATAAAAAAATTGGGCTGGCTGTAGGCAATTTTAAATTGGTTCCAGGGGTACACGGGCAGCAGTGGTGTGGTCAGTGGAGGCCTAGTGGAAGGAGTGACCGCAGACAGGCATCGAAGGCCTAAAATAATAACACATGGCTGTAGGCAATTTTAAATTGGTTCCAGGGGTACACGGGCAGCAGTGACCTGGTCAGTGTAGTAGTAGTTGAAAAAATGGACCGCAGACAGGCATCGAATGCCTAAAATAATAACACATGGCTGTAGGCAATTTTAAATTGGTTACAGGGGTACACGGACAGCAGTGACCTGGTCAGTGTAGTAGTAGTTGAAAGAATGGACCGCAGACAGGCATCGAAGGCCTAAAATAAAAAAATTGGGCTGGCTGTAGGCAATTTTAAATTGGTTCCAGGGGTACACGGGCAGCAGTGGTGTGGTCAGTGGAGGCCTAGTGGAAGGAGTGACCGCAGACAGGCATCGAAGGCCTAAAATAATAACACATGGCTGTAGGCAATTTTAAATTGGTTCCAGGGGTACACGGACAGCAGTGACCTGGTCAGTGTAGTAGTAGTTGAAAGAATGGACCGCAGACAGGCATCGAAGGCCTAAAATAATAACACATGGCTGTAGGCAATTTTAAATTGGTTACAGGGGTACACGGACAGCAGTGACCTGGTCAGTGTAGTAGTAGTTGAAAGAATGGACCGCAGACAGGCATCGAAGGCCTAAAATAAAAAAATTGGGCTGGCTGTAGGCAATTTTAAATTGGTTCCAGGGGTACACGGGCAGCAGTGGTGTGGTCAGTGGAGGCCTAGTGGAAGGAGTGACCGCAGACAGGCATCGAAGGCCTAAAATAATAACACATGGCTGTAGGCAATTTTAAATTGGTTCCAGGGGTACACGGGCAGCAGTGACCTGGTCAGTGTAGTAGTAGTTGAAAAAATGGACCGCAGACAGGCATCGAATGCCTAAAATAATAACACATGGCTGTAGGCAATTTTAAATTGGTTACAGGGGTACACGGACAGCAGTGACCTGGTCAGTGTAGTAGTAGTTGAAAGAATGGACCGCAGACAGGCATCGAAGGCCTAAAATAAAAAAATTGGGCTGGCTGTAGGCAATTTTAAATTGGTTCCAGGGGTACACGGACAGCAGTGGTGTGGTCAGTGGAGGCCTAGTGGAAGGAGTGACCGCAGACAGGCATCGAAGGCCTAAAATAATAACACATGGCTGTAGGCAATTTTAAATTGGTTCCAGGGGTACACGGACAGCAGTGGTGTGGTCAGTGGAGGCCTAGTGGAAGGAGTGACCGCAGACAGGCATCGAAGGCCTAAAATAATAACACATGGCTGTAGGCAATTTTAAATTGGTTCCAGGGGTACACGGACAGCAGTGACCTGGTCAGTGTAGTAGTAGTTGAAAGAATGGACCGCAGACAGGCATCGAAGGCCTAAAATAAAAAAATTGGGCTGGCTGTAGGCAATTTTAAATTGGTTCCAGGGGTACACGGGCAGCAGTGGTGTGGTCAGTGGAGGCCTAGTGGAAGGAGTGACCGCAGACAGGCATCGAAGGCCTAAAATAATAACACATGGCTGTAGGCAATTTTAAATTGGTTCCAGGGGTACACGGACAGCAGTGACCTGGTCAGTGTAGTAGTAGTTGAAAGAATGGACCGCAGACAGGCATCGAAGGCCTAAAATAAAAAAATTGGGCTGGCTGTAGGCAATTTTAAATTGGTTCCAGGGGTACACGGGCAGCAGTGGTGTGGTCAGTGGAGGCCTAGTGGAAGGAGTGACCGCAGACAGGCATCGAAGGCCTAAAATAATAACACATGGCTGTAGGCAATTTTAAATTGGTTCCAGGGGTACACGGGCAGCAGTGACCTGGTCAGTGTAGTAGTAGTTGAAAGAATGGACCGCAGACAGGCATCGAAGGCCTAAAATAAAAAAATTGGGCTGGCTGTAGGCAATTTTAAATTGGTTCCAGGGGTACACGGGCAGCAGTGACCTGGTCAGTGTAGTAGTAGTTGAAAGAATGGACCGCAGACAGGCTTCGAAGGCCTAACATAACAAAAATGTCAAAACAATGGTATTGTCAGTGCCAGGCATTGAAGGATGTCAGCGGCTAGACTACACATTGGTGAAGCTGTGAGAGATAATTTTGCTAGTGGTAGAGCACTGTTTGAGCTGGGGGGGGGAACTGTCTTGTGGCCGGCGGTACAGGCACAGGGCCCCTCATATTACAACGGTGTGTCTGACGTTGGGTGCGCACCACCACCGCCAGAGACACTTTATTGTACTATGAGGGACCCAGTGGCAGTGCCGTCGACCAAAAGCGGCCACACCCACCTCTTCAGACAAACAGCACTCTCAAGGGTCCAAGCGCAAAGTGGCGATAGCACGGCCCCGTGTGGGGAGTTTGGCCATTTCGTGAGGTGGAAACATGTCGTATGCTGGACAATCAGGTGAAGAAAATTACGAGATTGGAAAAGTCATTCAGAATAGTCCACAGGCAAGACCTTTTCATAGGAAAGCTAGGTGTCAGCCGGGCAGGGTGGGGCAAAAGATTTTGAAATCCAGTTGTGGTTCATTTTAATGAAGGTTAGATCATCTACATTTTGGGTAGCCAGACGAGTCCTTTTTTCTGTTAGTATTGAACCTGCAGCACTGAATACTCTTTCTGATAGGACACTAGCTGCCGGGCAAGCAAGCTCCTGCAATGCATATTCTGCCAATTCTGGCCAGGTGTCTAATTTGGATGCCCAGTAATCAAATGGGAATGACGGTTGAGGGAGAACGTCGATAAGGGATGAAAAATAGTTTGTAACCATACTGGACAAATGTTGTCTCCTGTCACTTTGAATTGATGCTGCAGTACCTGTCCTGTCTGCGGTCATAGAAAAATCACTCCACAACCTGGTCAGAAAACCCCTCTGTCCAACGCCACTTCTGATTTCTGCCCCTCTAACACCTCTGGTCTGCTGGCCCCTGGAGCTCGTGTGAGAACGATCACGGGCGCTGTGTGCAGGGAATGCCAGAAGCAAACGGTCAACAAGAGTTGATTGTTTTGTTGCTAATATTAGTTCCAAGTTCTCATGTGGCATAATATTTTGCAATTTGCCTTTATAGCGAGGATCAAGGAGGCAGGCCAACCAGTAATCGTCATCGTTCATCATTTTTGTAATGCGTGTGTCCCTTTTGAGGATACGCAAGGCATAATCCGCCATGTGGGCCAAAGTTCCCGTTGTCAAATCTGCGGTTGTGCTTGGTTGAGGGGCAGTTGCAGGCAAATCTACGTCACTTGTGTCCCTCAAAAAACCAGAACCCGGCCTTGCCACGCCACCAATTTCCCGTGCCCCCGGGAAAGCTTCCTCATTAAAAATATACTCATCCCCATCATCCTCCTCATCCTCCACCTCCTCTTCGCCCGGTACCTCGTCATGTACACTGCCCTGACCAGACAATCGCTGACTGTCATCAAGGCTTTCCTCTTCCTCTGGTGCAGACGCCTGATCCTTTATGTGCGTCAAACTTTGCATCAGCAGACGCATTAGGGGGATGCTCATGCTTATTATGGCGTTGTCTGCACTAACCAGCCGTGTGCATTCCTCAAAACACTGAAGGACTTGACACATGTCTTGAATCTTCGACCACTGCACACCTGACAACTCCATGTCTGCCATCCTACTGCCTGCCCGTGTATGTGTATCCTCCCACAAAAACATAACAGCCCGCCTCTGTTCGCACAGTCTCTGAAGCATGTGCAGTGTTGAGTTCCACCTTGTTGCAACGTCTATGATTAGGCGATGCTGGGGAAGGTTCAAAGAACGCTGATAGGTCTGCATACGGCTGGAGTGTACAGGCGAACGGCGGATATGTGCGCAAAGTCCACGCACTTTGAGGAGCAGGTCGGATAACCCCGGATAACTTTTCAGGAAGCACTGCACCACCAGGTTTAAGGTGTGAGCCAGGCAAGGAATGTGTTTCAGTTGGGAAAGGGAGATGGCAGCCATGAAATTCCTTCCGTTATCACTCACTACCTTGCCTGCCTCAAGATCTACAGTGCCCAGCCACGACTGCGTTTCTTGCTGCAAGAACTCGGACAGAACTTCCGCGGTGTGTCTATTGTCGCCCAAACACTTCATAGCCAATACAGCCTGCTGACGTATGCCAGTAGCTGCCCCATAATGGGAGACCTGGTGTGCAACAGTGGCAGGTGCGGATGGAGTGTTTGTGCGACTGCGGTCTGTGGACGAGCTCTTGCTTCTGCAGGAGGACGAGGAGGAGGAGGAGGAGGGGGTGCGAACGGCTACAGACAACTGTTTACTAGACCGTGGGCTAGGCAGAACTGTCCCAAACTTGCTGTCCCCTGTGGACCCTGAATCCACCACATTTACCCAGTGTGCCGTGATGGACACGTAACGTCCCTGGCCATGCCTACTGGTCCATGCATCTGTTGTCAGGTGCACCTTTGTGCTCACAGATTGCCTGAGTGCATGGACGATGCGCTCTTTAACATGCTGGTGGAGGGCTGGGATGGCTTTTCTGGAAAAAAAGTGTCGACTGGGTAGCTCGTAGCGTGGTACAGCGTAGTCCAACAGGTCTTTGAAAGCTTCGCTTTCAACTAACCGGTAGGGCATCATCTCTAACGAGATTAGTCTAGCTATGTGGGCGTTCAAACCCTGTGTACGCGGATGCGAGGCTAAGTATTTCCTTTTTCTAACCATAGTCTCATGTAGGGTGAGCTGGACTGGAGAGCTGGAGATCGTGGAACTAGCGGGGGTGCCGGTGGACATGGCAGACTGAGAGACGGTGGGAGATGGTATTGTTGCCGCCGGTGCCCTAGATGCAGTGTTTCCTACTACGAAACTGGTGATTCCCTGACCCTGACTGCTTTGGCCTGGCAAAGATACCTGCACAGATACAGCAGGTGGTGCGCTAAATGGTGGTCCTACACTGCCGGAAGGGATGTTGCGTTGATGACTAGCTTCATTGGCCGAGGGTGCAACAACCTTAAGGGACGTTTGGTAGTTAGTCCAAGCTTTCAAATGCATGGTGGTTAAATGTCTATGCATGCAACTAGTATTGAGACTTTTCAGATTCTGACCTCTGCTTAAGGAAGTAGAACATTTTTGACAGATGACTTTGCGCTGATCAATTGGATGTTGTTTAAAAAAATGCCAGACTGCACTCTTTCTAGCATCGGATACCTTTTCAGGCATTGCAGACTGAGCTTTAACCGGATGGCCACGCTGTCCTCCACCAGGTTTTGGCTTTGCCACGCGTTTTGGGCAAGATACGGGCCCGGCAGATGGAACCTGTGGCGATGTTGATGCCTGCTGCGGCCCCTCCTCCTCCTCTGCTTCAGAACTGCTGCCGCCTGCACCCTGTTCCCCCAATGGCTGCCAATCGGGGTCAAGAACTGGGTCATCTAATAACTCTTCTTGTACCTCCTGCGCAACTTCGTCTGTGTCACCGTGTCGTTCGGTGGTATAGCGTTCGTGATGGGGCAACATAGTCTCATCAGGGTCTGATTCTTGATCAGCACCCTGCGAGGGCAATGTTGTGGTCTGAGTCAAAGGACCAGCATAGTAGTCTGGCTGTGGCTGTGCGTCAGTGCACTCCATGTCAGATTCAATTTGTAATGGGCATGGACTGTTAACTGCTTCACTTTCTAAGCCAGGGACGGTATGTGTAAAGAGCTCCATGGAGTAACCCGTTGTGTCGCCTGCTGCATTCTTCTCTGTTGTTGTTTTTGCTGAAGAGGACAAGGAAGTGACTTGTCCCTGACCGTGAACATCCACTAACGACGCGCTGCTTTTACTTTTACCAGTTTCACGAGATGAGGCAAAAGAGCTAGAGGCTGAGTCAGCAAGATAAGCCAAAACTTGCTCTTGCTGCTCCGGCTTTAAAAGCGGTTTTCCTAATCCCAGAAAAGGGAGCGTTCGAGGCCTTGTGTAGCCGGACGACGAACCTGGCTCCACAGCTCCAGACTTAGGTGCAATATTTTTTCCCCCACGACCACCTGATGCTCCACCACTACCACTACCCTCATTACCAGCTGACAATGAACGCCCCCGGCCACGACCTCTTCCACTAGACTTCCTCATTGTTTTAAAAACGTAACCAAACTAACGTTATTTGTTGCAGTCACACAACTTACACGGTGAGCTATAACTTCAGTATGATTTAGCTACCCCTTTACAGGTTGGTGAGACCACAGCGAAAATCAGGCCCAATGTTACACACTCTTTTTTTGGTGGCTGCAAATTAGAGAGATGCCCCACACGCAGGACTGTCACTGAAGCACAAATGTTAATATTAATGTCACACTATTATTTTTTTTTTATTTTTATTTTTTTCAGGAACACTTTAGAAACCCCCCAAAAAAAAAAAAATAGATTTTTGCAGGGAGAATTTAGAAAACAAATGTAACAAACTATATGCTTTCTATGGGCCACTGAGTGAGAGATGACGCACACAGGAATCAGGAGTGGCACACAAGCCCAGAGGCCAATATTTTTCTACCAATGATTGATGGAGTTATTTTCTCTGGTAGATTTTGGAACCCAAATCAAGGAAAAAAAATGTAGGCTTTCTATGGACCACAATTGGAGAGAGAGAGAGAGAGAGATGGCACACCCAGGAGTCAAGACTGGCACACAAGCAGAAAGGCCAATATTAATCTCCCACTGTTTTTTTTGGTTGTTTTTTTTTTTTTTTTTTTCAGGGAGACTTTAGAAAAAAAAATAATAAAAAAAATATGATTTTATCAGGAAGAATTTAGAAACCAAATAAAATAAAATGATTTTTTCAGGGAGAATTTATAAAACAAATAAAACCAAAAATAGGCGTTCTATGGCCCACTGACTGAGAGATGACGCACCCAGGAGTCAAGACTGGCACACAAGCAGAAAGGCCAATATTAATCTCCCACTGTTTTTTTTTTTTTTTTTCAGGGAGACTTTAGAAAAAAAAATAATAAAAAAAATATGATTTTATCAGGAAGAATTTAGAAACCAAATAAAATAAAATAATTTTTTCAGGGAGAATTTAGAAAACAAATAAAACCAAAAATAGGCGTTCTATGGCCCACTGACTGAGAGATGACGCACACAGGAGTCAGGAGTGGCACACAAACCCAGAGGCCAATATTTTTCTACCAATGATTGATGTAGTTATTTTCTCTGGTAGATTTTAGAACCCAAATCAAGGAAAAAAAATATAGGCTTTCTATGGACCACAATTGGAGAGAGAGAGAGAGAGAGAGAGAGAGAGAGAGAGAGATGGCACACCCAGGAGTCAAGACTGGCACACAAGCAGAAAGGCCAATATTAATCTCCCACTGTTTTTTTGGTTGTTTTTTTTTTTTTTTTTTCAGGGAGACTTTAGAAAAAAAAATAATAAAAAAAATATGATTTTATCAGGAAGAATTTAGAAACCAAATAAAATAAAATGATTTTTTCAGGGAGAATTTAGAAAACAAATAAAACCAAAAATATGCGTTCTATGGCCCACTGACTGAGAGAGAGAGAGAGATGGAACGCTTAGTACTGGCACACAAGCCCAAAGGGCAATATTAATCTCCCTTTTTTTTTCCAGGGAGAATTTCTGAAACCCAAAAAAAAAATAAAATAGGCTTTCTATGGCCCACTATTTGTGAGAGAGATGGGACGCTCAGGACTGGCACAGATGGCACGCTCAGGACTGGCACAGAAGCCCAGAGGCCAATATTAATCTCCCTTTTTTTCTGGGAGAATTTATAAAACCAAAAAAATATTTAAATAGGCTTTCTATGGCCCACTATTTGTGAGAGAGATGGCACGCTCAGGACTGGCACAGATGGCACGCTCACAACTGGCACACAAGCCCAGAGGCCAATATTAATCTCCCTTTTTTCAGGGAGAATTTCTAAAACCCAAAAAAAAAATAAAATAGGCTTTCTATGGCCCACTATTTGTGAGAGAGATGGGACGCTCAGGACTGGCACAGATGGCACGCTCAGGACTGGCACAGAAGCCCAGAGGCCAATATTAATCTCCCTTTTTTTCTGGGAGAATTTATAAAACCAAAAAAATATTTAAATAGGCTTTCTATGGCCCACTATTTGTGAGAGAGATGGCACGCTCAGGACTGGCACAGATGGCACGCTCACAACTGGCACACAAGCCCAGAGGCCAATATTAATCTCCCTTTTTTCAGGGAAAATTTATAAAACAAAAAAAAAAATTAAATAGGCTTTCTATGGCCCACTATTTGTGAGAGAGATGGCACGCTCAGGGCTGGCTGGCACAGATGGCACGCTCAGGACTGGCACACAAGCCCAGAGGCCAATATTAATCTCCCTTTTTTTCTGGGAGAATTTATAAAACCAAAAAAATATTTAAATAGGCTTTCTATGGCCCACTATTTGTGAGAGAGATGGCACGCTCAGGACTGGCACAGATGGCACGCTCACAACTGGCACACAAGCCCAGAGGCCAATATTAATCTCCCTTTTTTCAGGGAAAATTTATAAAACAAAAAAAAAAATTAAATAGGCTTTCTATGGCCCACTATTTGTGAGAGAGATGGCACGCTCAGGGCTGGCACAGATGGCACGCTCAGGACTGGCACACAAGCCCAGAGGCCAATATTAATCTCCCTTTTTTTCAGGGAGAATTTATAAAACCAAAAAAAAAAATAAATAGGCTTTCTATGGCCCACTATTTGTGAGAGAGATGGCACACTCAGGACTGGCACACAAGCCCAAAGGCCAATATTAATCTCCCACTGTATTTTTATCAGGGAGAATTTATACACCCCACAAAAAAAAATACAGAAAAATGAAAAGGCTTTCTATGGCCCACTATGTGAGAGAGATGGCACACACAGGGATGGCACTCTAGCAGAAATGCCAAATTGCCAATCTTAATCTCCCACCAAAAAAAAAAAAAAAAAAAAAACAGGGAATGTCCTACAATTACTATCTCCCTGCCTGCAGTAATCTCAGCCAGGTATGGCAGGCAGCTACTATCTCCCTGCCTGCAGTAATCTCAGCCAGGTATGGCAGGCAGCAATAAGGAGTGGACTGATGCACAAATGAAATAAAAAGTGTGGACAAACAAAAAAGATAGCTGTGCAGAAAGGAAGGAACAAGAGGATTTGTGCTTTGAAAAAAGCAGTTGGTTTGCACAGCGGCGTACACACAGCAATGCAGCTATCAGGGAGCCTTCTAGGGCAGCCCAATGAGCTACAGCGCTGAGGGGAAAAAAAAAAAAAAAAAAAATTCCACTGTCCCTGCACACCGA
Organism: Ranitomeya imitator; assembly: GCF_032444005.1. Classification (NCBI taxonomy): domain Eukaryota; kingdom Metazoa; phylum Chordata; class Amphibia; order Anura; family Dendrobatidae; genus Ranitomeya; species Ranitomeya imitator. Next base: position 515,078,879 of record NC_091282.1, on the reverse strand, counting down.
GGGTGGTGTTGGACAGTGCAAATCGCTGCAGCACAAGCGGTTTTGTGGTTAATGGACCCTGCCTAACGCTATCCCTGCTTCTGACAAAGCGGCAGCAACCTCTCCCTAAGCTCAGATCAGCAGCAGTAAGATGGCGGTCGGCGGGAACGCCTCTTTATAGCCCCTGTGACGTCGCAGACAGCAAGCCAATCACTGCAATGCCCTTCTCTAAGATGGTGGGGACCAGGACCTATGTCATCACGCTGCCCACACTCTGCGTTTACCTTCATTGGCTGAGAAATGGCGCTTTTCGCGTCATTGAAACGCGACTTTGGCGCGAAAGTCGCGTACCGCATGGCCGACCCCGCACAGGGGTCGGATCGGGTTTCATGAAACCCCGACTTAGCCAAAAGTCGGCGACTTTTGAAAATGTTCGACCCGTTTCGCTCAACCCTAGTTATGAGAAATGCCTGTTTAACAAAAAAGTACGATAATCATATTTTTTAACTGTTATGCTATGATAAGTAATTGCTTTTAAATCAAAGTGATATGTTGCTGACATGAAAGATTAAGAGAGACACTTATCTATAGTCTATATATAATTGCGTTTCATAAATAATAAAAGGCTTCTGATTGCAACAAATCACTAATCAGAGCAGCTTTATACACAATATTCAGTGTCATGGAGCGCATACAAATGAATAGTTTATGATCATTAGGTGATGACATTGAACAGAACTGTATGGAGTGAGTTGTAATTCTGCTTACATAAAGAATTACATCTTTGAAAGTGAAGAATGTATGGACTGATTTGTGTGTTTTGTACGATCACTAAACAATAAATAAAATATGAATAAATATAGTGACCCAGCATTCATGGAGCATATTGGCATGAATGACAAAGTTAAAGGTAGGTTAAAGGTCCTTAAAGGGAACCTGTCAGCAGGAATGTGCGCAGTAACCTACAGACAGTGTCAGGTCGGCGCCATTATGCTGATTAAAATTACACCTAGGTGATGAAATCCGTCTTGTGGTTGTTGTTTAATCTTTATTTTCAGCTTTGAGTTAATGATATCTCCGCCTGCTTAGGTATTCATAATTAGGACTGCTGATGACAGGTCACTGATCCTTCAGGAACCTGCCCCATAGTTTAATTAATAAATGATATATATATATATATATTTAAGAAAATTTAAAAAATCACCTTCTGTAGGTAGGCGCTGGCGGCGCCACTTGCACTGCAGCATGATCGCATCTATAAGGTGTATTTAATTATTGTTTTTGAAGGCATACATACATTTTTTTAAAAAAATCAGTCTGAAAATGGCACCGGCTGCGCCTGCATAGTAGCAGCTATCGGCAATCTGATCTAAAATTGTGGTGCCAACTCCTCCACGGGGCTCACAGGGGGATTCACGCTCTACCCTGTGAAGCAGCCCAAGCCTGGCTACTCAGTCCTAACGAAGTAGTACAATGGCAAAGTGCTTTATTTACCTTTAAGTTACCAACAAAAAACATCAGATATTTGTATTCTTGAATAATTTCTATAATTTTCATATGCTCTGCATTTGGATTGGATATTTCTATATTTTTAGATAGGTTACGTTATTTTCCACATGGCGTAATTTAGTAAATTTTAAAAAGGCTGTTTTTCCTCTTACGAAACATCAAACAGGTCCCGTTGGTGGTCATGCAAAATGTGGTCAATAGGTGGCATCCTTTGACTATTCCATACAAACTACATCCGTATTTGTACTAAGCATCACGATAGTCATCTTTTTCACATAGGTTTCCATTTAAAACTACTGAGAATAAAAAAGAGAGAAAAGTTTGCAATATAAAAGCTGTCTCTGTAGTTTGATTATCACATTAGATAGAGATTATAAATGTTTAAAAATGCATATGGTCACAAAATTCTCCCTGCTCCTGAAAGAATGTGAAATTATTCAATTACCTTTTCTTAGCCAGATGAAGAGAATCTCTTGGTAAATGATAAGCTTGTGATTCCAATGATGCAAAACTCAGAATTATAAAGGGGCTAGATTAGGTATGTGATTGGGTATGGCTTTCTGTCCAGGGAGATCAAAGACCACATTATGGTTTGATGTCTATTGTTCCCCAGGGGAAGACAGATATTCTAAAAAGTTGTCTTCTTTATCTGGTGGATTCATTCAATTCCATTTCTTGAGACAAAGGATTAGCAAGTACATTGTACTAACTGGTACTTTGTCCAGCTAATGAATCCCCGTGTCTTACATGTCTCCGCTTTTCTGGAATACAATTGTGCTATATTGACTATTACAGCTATTGTCATTTTAATGAATGTAAGGTGTTATTTCTGCACATGAATATGCAATGATATTAATCTAAGAATAATCTAAGTCATTGTTCATGAGCAGCAAATTCAGAGCCAGGGATAAAATTTGATTCTCCTCTATGATGTAAGTATAGAAGTTTTAAGTACAGAAGATGGTAATCTTATCCTAGCATTGTCATTAAATCACACCAGCCATTAGAAGAGAATTTTCAGAAGAAGCTCGAAATTCCACAGTCCTACATCAATTAGGGCAGCATATATCCAAAAAGTATATTGCAAAGTCATTTTATTAAACGTAAAAGGGCAAAAAAGCACACACCATAAATCCACTTAAAAACCATAAATCAACACGTCATCTACCTAATCAAATTGTTTCTTCAGCGAGGAAGAGAGCTAGAACTCTAGCGTCACCTATAGAAAGTTGAAATCCTAACAGTCATTGTCGACCCTCTAACAAACCTTACAATATGACTTAGGATAAAAGCCAAAACCATCATCTCAATTTGCAGACACTGTGTTTCAGGGTACTGCCCCTCGTCAGGGCAAAGTGTGAGGTCTGGTTTTGGCTGTGTGAAAGGCGTCTGACCACAATCCGAGGGGTAACATTTCTCCTTGCAGAAAGTGACATGTCAAGCCTGAGATGCCGAGTGAGGAGACTTTAAAGCCTAAATAAGTGACAACAACCTGCAGTCACCACCTATTGTCTGCAGGTTGCCATTTCTTATGCATATAGATGTGTGTTGATTTATGGTTTTAAGTGGTTTTATGTTGTATATTATCAATTGCAGTATTATGTTTGATAAAATAATTTTGCAATATACTTTTTGGGTTTGTTCTGTTAATTAATGTAAGTGTTTTTTAGTGTACATTTTGTCTCATACAATACTGCTACACCTTATTTTTATCTGTTGATGGTGTGCATCCTTCTCTTTAATAGAGGTTTCAGAATAAGATGTCATGTATGTTGATCAGCATAAATGAGTACATCCCCTTTGAAAAGAAAGATTTTAGTCAACAACTCACTGAACACAAAAATATTGTCCAAAATTTGGACAAGACTGAGTGTGATAGAACATTTTTTTAACCCAAAACTTGAAAGTAAGGATAATCCCATAGTGTTCATTACAAAATCTTCAGTTTTACTCAAATTAGCTGATGTAAAAATGAATACATCCCACATCAAAAACTACTACATCTGGTATTTGGTATGACCACCCTGATTTTTAAGGACAACATCAAGTCTTCTAGGCATGGAATGAACAGGTTGGCGATATATTGCAACATCTATCTTTTTATCTTGTAAAAGAAATGGTTAATATCTGCAGTATCCTAAAATATGAGAATAATAAGTCTTAAGTAAGAATAACCTGTGTCCCATATGAGGGTATCATCTGTGCCTAATCACTAGTGTTGAGCGATACCGTCCGATACTTGAAAGTATCGGTATCGGATAGTATCGGCCGATACCCAAAAAGTATCGGATATCGCCGATACCGATATCCGATACCAATACAAGTCAATGGGACACCAAGTATCGGAAGGTATTCTGATGGTTCCCAGGGTCTGAAGGAGAGAAAACTCTCCTTCAGGCCCTGGGATCCATATTAATGTGTAAAATAAAGAATTAAAATAAAAAATATTGATATATTCACCTCTCCGACGGCCCCTGGACATCACCGCGGGTAACCGGCAGGCTTCTTTGTTTAAAATGAGCGCGTTTAGGACCTGAGGAATGACGTCGCGGCTTCTGATTGGTCGCGTGCCGCCCATGTGACCGCGACATGACCAATCAGAAGCCGCGACGTCATTCCTCAGGTCCTAAATTCCTAGAATGAGTTTCTCTGACAACGATGGGCACCAACAATTTTGACCACGTGTGCATATGAGGAATAGCACACGTGGTCAAAAAAATAGGAAAAAAAATAGAATTATGTTTTTTTGTATGTGACTTGCATCCTATATTTTTTACATTTCCCTTCTGCATGCTTTATCTACAGCTCTGTCAAAAATTAAGAGACCACTGCAAAATATTCAGTTTGTCTGATTTTTCTCTTTATAGGTATATTTTTGAGTAAAATGTAAATTGTTCTTTTAGTCTATAAACTTCTGACAACATGTCTCCAAATTTCCAAGCAATAAATTGTTCTTTCAGACATCAAATATTGCAAATAAAACAAGTTCATAATCATTTAGAAACAATAACACTAATGTTTTAACTCAGGAAGAGTTCAGAAATCAATATTTTGTGGAATAACCATGATGTTTAATCACAGCTTTCATGCGGCTTGGCATGCTTTCCACCAGTCTTTCACACTGCTTCTGGCTCAAAAATGTAAGCAGTTCTTCTTTGTTTGATGGCTTGTGACTATCCATCATCCTCTTCATTACATTCCAGAGGTTTTCAATGGGGTTCAGGTTATCTGATCCTTCAGTGAGCAGTTCAGTTTGCTTTAAAAACAAAAATATTGTTTTTTCAGAGTGAATGACGATTTCAAGAGGCAGTAAAAAAAAAAGAAGTGGCTCATAAGAAGCATATTTATCTGATTAGATCCAGTTGTGCTCAAAAGTTTACATACCCTGCAGAACTTTTGCTTTCTTGGCCTTTTTTCAGAGAATATGAATGATAACACCAAAACGTTTTCTGCACTCATGGCTAGTGGTTGGGTGAAGACATTTATTGTCAAATAACCAAAAGCATCCAAATGACCCTGATATATTTGTTTAAGCTATTTATGGTGTGAAGCTGCTTTGAATGTTTCAGCTTCCAATATTAAAGGGGTTATGTAGTTTCAGCATTTTTGTTGTAAAAATAATAACCATGCTTTAATCATTCTCCCGGGGCCCCAGTCTTTATTGTTTGCTTGCAGTGCTGTTATCTTCTCAACAGTGCTGCAGTCAATCACTGAGATCAGGAACTTGCGCTGTCTACATCATATCATTAGCATTGTAGGCAGACATTATGGTGGAGACTCCGAGCTGGACCTGAGGGAGGTGAGCAAAGAACAGTTTGCTTTTTTACAACAAAATGATCACGAGTAGAGAACTTTACTTAAAACACTTTTCGACCTTTAGTACAACTGAAAAACTGGTATTCGGTTATTATCATGTCTCTTCCATAGACAAATGCAAGTAATATGAGTATTTTACAGCAAGGATATGTGAATGGTAATAAACGCCTGCCTTCAAAATTAATTGATATTTCCAACAATATTTAATAAGGCAAGATACTGTATGTAGAACTGTTAGAAAATTATAATATTATCATTTTTCTACTTATTTGCAACCTACAAGTAGCAGCAAAGTCTTAAATAACCAGCTCACTGGATCTTTGATGATTATGAACTTGCTTTACCTACTTTTACGCTGCCTAAAATTAAATTGTGCCATAGCAAATTGTCATAATTTGCCTTCATTAACATTTTCTTACCATCCTCTGAGTACCCAAAAACTTTTCAAAAATTCTAAATGATTTTCCAGCATTCACTTACACTATCAACACTACAACTCCGAAATTGAGGCATGGACAACAGAGAGCATAATGTAGTCCACGTTGATCCTTGAACCTGAAAAGTTGAATAGTCCTGCATCTTCCCCCACCCTTGTACCAGGGAATTATTCAGTAAAACTGAGAGCAAAATATGAGTTGGCTTGTGTAGTAATCAAAATGATTGCTTGGTGAAGCTGGAAAAAAGGCGTGATGTATTTTTCGAAGGCAGCTTTGGCCAAACCTCTAGGTCATGCCAAGTGCCAGTAAGAAAATGTATACTTGGTGTCATCATGCACAAGACAGATAGGAACATGTTTTATTAGATAATTTAAAAAAAATCAGCAACGGTTTGGGCAACTTATTTGTTGTTGTAACTAATACTAAAAAAAAACTAACTAAAAAACTAATGGGCCAAGGGGCAAAATACATCCATATACATTTGCATTAGAGAGCATAATTTCTCTGCATTCATGTTATGGTCTGCATAGCAAAATCAGGCCACATTCAATTTCCTTCATAAATTTAGAAATACACCATACAAATGGGTCTTCCAAACCTCTAAGTGCCGTATACTTTCAAAGGTGAAGCTAAATTGATTAATCACAATGAAGTGAAGATAATGGAGTGGCCATCACAAATACCCCAAGGGCAGAACTAAAAAATGTGGAGCAGCAATGAGGTCTACCACTCTGATTCAGTTGCATTATCACTGTCTGGACTAATGGGCCAAAATTCCAGCAATTTTTGAAAAGCTTGTGGAAGACTACCTGAAATTTTTGACCCAGATTACACAATCGTCTACAAACTTCTGAGCCACTGCAATGTAAAAGACCCATAGCGATAAATAAATTTCATACCTCACCTAAATTTGCTCTAGTCATTAAGGCCTACAATACATGCAGGGGATTAAAATGGTTTTGAGTTGGTATGGCCAACCATGACTGGAACATTTACTATAATCTACTACAGTACCTGGGGTAAAATATTGAATAAGATCCAGGCCATAGCAGGTATAAATTAGATTTTCTGCCACAATAATCAGCCCATGCCTCTTAATAAATCTGTGGCATTTTACTAAATTGCTCTTTAATTTATACCATCATTTCTTTATAAATGGATCCCGCTGGGTCTTATCTATCAAGGGTTTCTAAAAGAGAAACTGTATGCTTCCAACGATAACTAATCAAAACACAGTTTTGTGTTCTAGAAAGATGAAAGCTGGGTTGTAATTAGATGCTATGGAAACAAAGACAGGTTTTGCAAGATCAAATTTGGGTTGTGATTAGTTGCTACTGGAATAATGACAGGGTTTTTTAAATTTCAGACACTGCTGATGAAACTGCCCGATTGCTTCAACACTACAAGCACCAGGGAGACAGATATAGTGACACTAAAACGTAGGCAGATAAAGTAAATGATAAAGTTGGAGCACCTAAAGACTAATTAAAAAAGGCAAGTTTGTTAATATCAAACTTCTTTTAGTTCACAGTGTGTCAACTGTATTAATATTGGCCTCTGCCTAATTGCTACACATCCTTGTACTTTTGTTTGTGCTGTGTAGAATAGCGCAGTCTGTTGGGCTATTCTATATAGAGTCATCCCATAATGAAATGAATAATGCAATGTACTTTTTTTTTAACATGGAAACGTACGTGTGATGGATGTCACAACAAGTCAATACTATGACAACTGTTGGTATCATCAGGAAATGTTTGTGATATACTGTATATATCTGATAAACATTACAAACTTTATGCAAAAGCACCTAACCATAGATGTTTGTTGGGAACTCCAGCAACTATTATTATTTATGTTCTACTATAGATCAGTGACAAAGGATGATGGCACTCTCTACTGTGCTAAGCCTATTGGATGTTCATAGCAATGACTCATACCATGTATACTGCTCAAAAAATAAAGGGAACGTTAAAATACGACATCCTAGTTATCATTGAATTAAATATTTCAGTTTCAAATTTTTATTCATTACATAGTGGAATGTGTTAAGATCAATCAAACTTAAAAATGATCAATATGAATCAAAATTAATATCAATACTCAAAATAAAAGTGGAAAATCAAATTACAGGCTGATTCAACTTCAGTGGAAATGCCTCAAGACAAGGAAATGATGCTTAGACATGTGTGCCTGAATGACCTCCCTACAATGCCTGGGCATTATCCTGAGGAGACGGTGGATGTTCTCCTGAGGGATCTCCTTCCAGACCAGGATTAAAGCATCAGTCAACTCCAGGATGGTCTGTGGTGCAACATGGGGTTGGACGATGGAACGAGACATGTTGTCCCAGATGTGTTTGTTTGCGTTCAGGTCTGGGGAATGGATAGGCCAGTCCACAAGATCAATGCCTTCATCCTGTAGGAACTGCTGATACACTTCAGCCACATGAGGCCTAAAATTGCCATTCATTAAAAGCCCAGGGCCCACTGCACCTGCATATAGTCTCACAATTGGTCTGAGGATCTCATCCTGGTACCTAATGACAGTCAGAGTACCTCTGGATAGAACATGAAGGGTTGTGAAGCCCTCCAAAGAAATGCTTTGCAACACCATTACTGACCAACTGCCAAACTAGTCATGCTGCAGGATGTTGCAGGCAGCAAAACTTTCTTCATGGCGTCTCCAGATTCTGTCACATCAGTCACAAGTGTTGGGCCTGTTGGAGGTCATTTTGCAGGGCTTTTGTACTGCTCCTCCTGTTCTTCCTTGCACACAGGAGGAGGTAGCGGTTCTGCTGCTGGTTTGTTGCCCTCCTACAGACCCCCTTCATGATTCCTGGTGTACTAGCCTGTCTTCTGGTATCTGCTTCATGGCCTGGACATTATGATGACAGACACAGCTACCCTTCTTAACACAGCTCGCATTGATATGCCATCCTGGATGAGCTGCACTACCTGGGCAACATCTTTGAGAGCACTGACATAATACAAAAGTGACCAAAACAACATCCAAAAAGGATGAGAACAGAAAAATGGTCTGTGGTGACCACCTGCAGAACTACTCCTACATAGGTGTTATCTTGCTAATTGTCTATCATTTTTAGCTGTTGTCTTATTCCATTTGCTGAACAGCATGAGAAATTGATTCACAATCATTGATTTCACAGAAGTGTGATTGGCTTTGAGTACATTGTATTGTTTAAGTGTTTTCTTTATTTTTTTTTAAGTAGTATACATTAGCTCAACCCCAGGTTATCGGTGGGGGTCAAAGTCCTGCTGATATTACATCCTGAGGCTAGGGTAACTCAACTGTATTTTCTCTCATCTGAGAAAATCAGATCAATTAAGTTAATAAGACTCTGATTCCACTCATCCAAGTGTTAGGAGTCGAGTTTCCTCTGCTGCACAGGGGGAATCTCGATCCGTCTCCGCTGCGGTCTCCCATTCCCCTCCAGCCGCAGTGGAGTCTGCTCAGCAGGGACGTCGATCCCAGCGTCTCGCTCAGTCTGACTCTGTGAGAAGAGTTATTGCTGCTTCTCCAGCTTCTGCCTTTGAAGCCTATTCTGGTCAGCAGCGAGCGGACTTCTCTGGGACTAAGTCCTTATCTGCACACACTGAGCATGCCCAGGGCAAGATCTCCCGTTGGAGATCGAGGGTCATGTGCTCAGGCTCTGCGGCACATTCCATTGGTCCTCTTGGCAGGTCCTAGAAGGGCAAAAGTTCTATAGCCATTTCCTGTGCTGCGGCTATATAAACTGCGCATGACCGCACGGCCATGCGCTAGTATTGTCTTACAATTGATATGTGTGTATGTGTGAGTGCAAGTCGTTCTTGGTTACCCCTTCCCTATTGAATGTCTGTTCGCGGAAGGTGTACGGCTGCTATCTAGCGCCCGACTTAGCCTACTACACTAAACACACATCACAGCGTCCTGTAGCTGTGCCTGCCAGTACGGCGCCGTGCGCCTGCCTTGCGCTTTCCATACCCAAGTCTGGGTGGTTAGTGGCGTCCGTTAGTGCGGCATCGCTCGCGCACTTGTGCGCTTATATTTCTGAAGGTTCTCTACACACCCAGTTGCGGTGTTGTGCCAGCAAGGGCCTAATCGGGCTTCAATCCCTTCTGGGGTTAAGTCCGCTGGCCACTTGCTCGCACTCTAGTGCGGTATTGCGGTCCTGTGAATTAACAGGATCGCTTTCCTCACGCTGGGTGAGGTTTAACCCACGCGTGTTTACTTTAGTGTACCGCTATATAGTCTGCAAATTGCTAGCAGCAGGTTCTCACCTGCACGGTGGACCCCGGACTGCGAACGCATCTTTGTCACCTGTCTTGGTGCGTTCCGCCAGTCCTAACATAATACTAGCGCCAGGGTCTGGCTAGTAAATGGCAGACGGTCAGCGTCTACAGCAGTACATCCAGCAGCTGGAGGGTAGGTTGGCGGCTCTCGAGCGCACAACCTCAGCTGTGGACGTTACTGCTGTCGCTGTTCAGGCTGCAAGTGCAGCTGCAGCCAGTTTGTCCGCTGCCACCCCTGCTCCGACCTTATCCCGTCTCCCGCTTCCAGACAAGTTTGCTGGTGACAGTAAGCCATGTCGGGGATTCGTGAGCCAGTGCTCCATACATCTCGAGCTGCTGGCTGCACGTTTTCCTACGGAACGGGCGAAAGTGGGATTCATTATATCTCTCTTGTCGGGCAGGGCGTTGGAGTGGGCAACGCCGCTTTGGGAACGTGGTGATCGTGTGGTGCAGAGTGCTCCTATCTTCCTGGACGCTCTGAGGCAGGTCTTTCTGGGACCTCGTGTCACCCACGATACCGCGCTCCAATTGTTGGCAATTACTCAGGCTTCGTCCATGGTCAGCCAGTTTGCCATCCTATTCCGGACTCTAGCTTCTGAGCTGGAATGGCCGGATAAAGTCCTTATTCCGGTGTTCTGGAAAGGACTGGCAGATCATGTGAAGGACGCCTTGGCCACCAGGGAGATTCCCGCCACACTGGAGGAGCTTATTACTATAGCTACCCGCATCGATCTCCGTTTTAACGAGCGGAGGTTGGAGCGGACCCAGTGTAGGCAGAGGTTTCGGCTGGCTCCCATCTTTGCCAAACCTCTAGAATCTCCTGTTATGGCGTCCGACTCCCATGAGGCCATGGAGGTTTCTCGAGCGGGATCTAGGTCTCAGACCGCTCGAGTACCTGTGCTATGTAAAAATTGCCAGCAACCGGGACATTTCGCTAATAAATGTCCACGGCGGTCGGGAAAACGATCGCGTCTAGTGTCCATTGGAGGAGGTTCACTGGACACCGCGGCATTTTCCTCAAAATTGTCCTTTAAAGGGACAATCCTGTTAGGCACATCCACTCTTACAGTAGAGCTTTGTGTGGATTCAGGAGCAGAGGGAAATTTTATGTCTTCTGCTTTTGCTCAGCGCCACGCAATACCTCTGGCTATGCTAGCCAAACCAGTAACCGTGAGAGTGGTGAATGGGTCGACACTTCCATTACAGATCACACATCAGACTGTCCCTTTCACGTTAGCCATGTCCCCATCCCACCAGGAGACTATTTCCCTTCTTGTCCTTCCCGAGGGAATGGATGAGATTCTGCTGGGAATGCCCTGGCTTCGTTTCCACTCCCCACATATTGAGTGGACCTCTGGGAGGATATTGGGTTGGAGTGAATCCTGTAAGGGCAGATGTGTGAAAGAGTGCGTTCAGGTTTCCACCACTGAGATACCCGCAGATCTCTCTACTCTCCCCAAACACTATTGGTCTTATGCAGACGTCTTTTCCAAAAAAGCCGCGGAGACCCTTCCGCCTCACCGTCCCTATGACTGTCCTATAGATCTCTTGCCTGGAGCAGAACCTCCTCGGGGACGTGTCTATCCCCTCTCTCTCCCGGAAACGGAGGCTATGTCCCAATACATCCAGGAGAATTTGGCAAGAGGATTTATTAGGAAGTCAGTGTCACCAGCTGGGGCAGGGTTCTTCTTCGTACAGAAGAAGAATGGAGAATTGCGTCCTTGCATAGACTACAGGGGTCTTAACGCCATCACCGTTAAAAATAAGTACCCGCTGCCCCTGATTTCTGAGCTTTTTGATAGGCTACGGGGAGCTAAGGTATTTACCAAATTAGACCTGCGGGGAGCTTATAACCTGATTCGCATTCGTGAGGGGGACGAATGGAAGACGGCGTTTAACACCAGAGATGGGCATTATGAGTATCTGGTGATGCCCTTCGGGCTCTGTAATGCCCCAGCCGTTTTCCAAGACTTTGTCAACGACATCTTCCGGGATATGCTTTCCACCTCGGTCGTAGTCTATCTGGATGATATTCTCATCTTCTCTCCAGATATTGACTCCCACCGGAGAGATGTTGGCAGAGTCTTCGACCTCTTACGGGCAAACTCTCTTTACGCAAAGTTGGAGAAGTGTGTGTTTGAGCAGGAGTCTTTACCTTTCCTGGGCTATATCATCTCTGCCCAAGGATTGGCTATGGATCCTGCCAAACTACAGGCTGTGATGGACTGGCAAGAACCCCATTCACTTAAAGCGGTGCAGCGCTTTATGGGGTTCATTAATTATTACCGCCAGTTCATCCCCCATTTCTCAACTTTGGTAGCTCCCTTGGTAGCCCTCACCAAGAAGGGAGCAAATCCCAAAGTGTGGTCTGAAGAGGTCTCCAGGGCCTTTTCTTCTACTAAGTCTCATTTTGCTAGCGCTCCCATCCTACATCGTCCCGATGTCGATAAGCCGTTTATAATGGAGGTGGATGCCTCTTCCGTTGGTGCTGGAGCAGTCCTCTTCCAGAAGGATGCTCAAGGTCGGAAGCATCCGTGCTTTTTCTTCTCCAAGACCTTCACACCAGCGGAGAGGAATTATTCCATCGGGGACAGGGAGTTGCTAGCGATGAAATTGGCTTTCTCTGAGTGGAGACATCTCTTGGAGGGGGCTCGTTTTCCCTTTCAAGTATTTACAGACCATAAAAATTTGCTATATTTGCAAACAGCCCAGAGGCTAAATTCTCGCCAGGCCAGATGGTCCTTATTCTTCTCCCGATTCCACTTCACCCTCCATTATGTCGCTGGGGAGAAGAACATTCGAGCTGATGCTCTTTCTCGCTCTGTTGTGTCATCTGAGGAGGAGGAAGGAGAGCCTCGGCTTATTGTTCCTTCTGAGAGCTTGAGAACCGTGGCTCCGGTGTCGCTTGAGTCTGTGCCTCCGGGCAAGACTTTTGTGCCCATAAATTTGCGACCGGAGGTTCTCTCTTGGGCTCATTCCTCCAGGGTGGGTGGACACTTTGGGACTAAAAGGACATCTGAGCTGCTGGCGAGGACGTACTGGTGGCCGCATATGCTGCGAGATGTCAGGGATTACGTTCTGGCGTGTGTCTCATGCGCCAAAAATAAGTCTCCTCGACAACGGCCGTCTGGGTTACTCTATCCCTTGCCGGTGGCAGACAGGCCCTGGGAGATGGTCGGGATGGACTTTGTAGTGGGTTTGCCCAAGTCTCGCGGCTGTACCGTCATTTGGGTAATTACCGATCATTTCTCGAAAATGGTGCACTTGGTGCCGCTCCCACGGTTACCTTCTGCACGGGCCTTGGCAGCGTTGTTCATAAGACACATCTTCCGCCTACACGGCATGCCAGACAAAATTGTCAGTGACCGGGGTCCCCAGTTTGCGTCTCGGTTCTGGAGAGAGCTTTGTCGTCTTCTCAGCATTGAGTTAAATCTCTCTTCCGCATATCATCCCGAGACGAATGGGTTGGTAGAGAGGGCCAATCAGACTCTGGTCACATATCTGCGACATTTTGTTTCTGCCAGGCAGGATGACTGGGCATCTTTATTACCATGGGCAGAGTTCGCCCTTAATAACGCTGTAGCCGATTCCACCGGTCAGACTCCTTTCCTCCTTAATTACGGCCAGCATCCGCGGGTTCCTGTGCCTATGCCCGTGTCCTCTGCTGACTCCAGGGTGGCAGACTGGGCAGTGGAGGCACGGGACATTTGGGACCGCACTCAGGATGCCATTCGGGCCTCGAAGGAGAGAATGAGGTCCTCCGCCGATGCACATCGGCGCCCTGCCCCGGTCTTTGCTCCTGGCGACTTGGTGTGGCTCTCCGCCCGTAACATCAGGCTGCGAGTTGAGTCCACTAAGTTTGCTCCTCGCCACTTGGGCCCATTCAAGGTCCTCGAGCAGGTTAATCCCGTGGTCTACCGCCTGGCTCTTCCTCCACGCTTGGGTATCACCGACACCTTTCATGTGTCCCTCTTGAAACCCGTATACATGTGCCGGTTTTCCGAGTCATCTGCCGGGACATCGGGTTCGTCTACGGACGATTACGAGGTGAACGCTATTTTGGGGTGCAAGGTGGTACGCGGCAAAAAGTTTTATTTGGTGGATTGGAAGGGTTATGGTCCAGAGGACAGGTCTTGGGAGCCTGCTGAAAACATTCGGGCCCCACAGCTCATTGCTGCCTTCGAGCGTAGCGAGGCCCAAGGAGGGGGGGGCCCTAGGAGGGGGGGTAATGTTAGGAGTCGAGTTTCCTCTGCTGCACAGGGGGAATCTCGATCCGTCTCCGCTGCGGTCTCCCATTCTCCTCCAGCCGCAGTGGAGTCTGCTCAGCAGGGACGTCGATCCCAGCGTCTCGCTCAGTCTGACTCTGTGAGAAGAGTTATTGCTGCTTCTCCAGCTTCTGCCTTTGAAGCCTATTCTGGTCAGCAGCGAGCGGACTTCTCTGGGACTAAGTCCTTATCTGCACACACTGAGCATGCCCAGGGCAAGATCTCCCGTTGGAGATCGAGGGTCATGTGCTCAGGCTCTGCGGCACATTCCATTGGTCCTCTTGGCAGGTCCTAGAAGGGCAAAAGTTCTATAGCCATTTCCTGTGCTGCGGCTATATAAACTGCGCATGACCGCACGGCCATGCGCTAGTATTGTCTTACAATTGATATGTGTGTATGTGTGAGTGCAAGTCGTTCTTGGTTACCCCTTCCCTATTGAATGTCTGTTCGCGGAAGGTGTACGGCTGCTATCTAGCGCCCGACTTAGCCTACTACACTAAACACACATCACAGCGTCCTGTAGCTGTGCCTGCCAGTACGGCGCCGTGCGCCTGCCTTGCGCTTTCCATACCCAAGTCTGGGTGGTTAGTGGCGTCCGTTAGTGCGGCATCGCTCGCGCACTTGTGCGCTTATATTTCTGAAGGTTCTCTACACACCCAGTTGCGGTGTTGTGCCAGCAAGGGCCTAATCGGGCTTCAATCCCTTCTGGGGTTAAGTCCGCTGGCCACTTGCTCGCACTCTAGTGCGGTATTGCGGTCCTGTGAATTAACAGGATCGCTTTCCTCACGCTGGGTGAGGTTTAACCCACGCGTGTTTACTTTAGTGTACCGCTATATAGTCTGCAAATTGCTAGCAGCAGGTTCTCACCTGCATGGTGGACCCCGGACTGCGAACGCATCTTTGTCACCTGTCTTGGTGCGTTCCGCCAGTCCTAACACCAAGTGCGATCTGATTTTTTCCATGGACTGAATGATTGACAATGGCCGCGTGTGATCAAAATACCTGATGTAAATCGTGTATGCTGTTATATTTTCTTTAGACAGGCTGAGGAAAAAATTGAGTAGGTGCACATCCCCATAGAATAATATTGGCCCTAGTGTGATCCAATATTATGTCAGCTCGCACTTGACCCAAAAATACCATGTTAGGTGTCGAGTTCCCGCCGCTGCCCAGGGGGAATCTCGAACCATGTCTGCTGCGGTCTCCCATTCTCCTCCAGCTGCAGTGGAGCCTGCCCAGTGGAGACGTCGGTCCCAGCATCTGGCTCAGGCAGATACTGGACGACTGGGTACTACTGCCCTTCCAGGCTCTGTCATTATAGCCAGCAATGTTCAGCAGCAAGTAGGTCTTTCTGGGACTAAGTCCCGCTTTTCCCATACTGAGCATGCCCACGCATCGACCTCCCATTGGAGGTCTGGGGTCACATGCTCAGGTCCTGTAGCAGCTCCTATTGGACCACCTGGAAGTTCCTTGTCTGTTACAGCTATAAAAGGTTCGCATGGCCGCACGGCCATGCGCTAGCATCAACCTATGTTTTGGGCCTTGCTACTGTGTGGTCACTTGCATGAGGTCAGGGTTGGCAGAAATAAGCCCCTAGAATATCGGCACCTCCGGTGAGGAGTTTTGTGTGTTTGGATACAGGTCTTGGCTGAAATAAGCCCCAAGAATACTGGCACCTCCGGTGAGGAGTTGTTTGTGTGCTATGCTGAATGCATGACCACAATTTTGCTCTGTTTGATAGCGGTGTTCCTCTATGAGGTTAACAGGGCACAGCATTTCCCTATCCTAGCAATTCTGTGAAGTAAAAGAGTTCACTAATACCACCATATAGCACCGCCAATTGCTAGCAGCAGGTTCCTCTCCTGCCCGGTGGACCTCGGGTTGAGAACGCACCTATTATTACATATATTTATACTCTGTGCGATCCGCCAACCCTAACATATGGGCCCTAAGGCTAGGCTATCAATGTATTTTTATTGAAAAACTTGACTTCACAATTAATTGACTTCAAAATTTCGATAACGAGTTCTTGAATGCAGCAAAACGGAGGGCAGAAGCCTAGCGGAAAAAAGCAGATAAGCAGTGGGACAGGTATGGGGACAGACAAGGAGAATATCGTTTTTTTCCTTCAGATTTGATTTGCACCAAATTTACTTGATGTAGATTTAATCTAACTCCAGGATTAGGGGAACCTGCCCGATTTGAATGTCAGAAGATTCCCTGAAGTCTAGTTTTAAATAAACAGTGGCCGATGTGCTGCTTTTTATTATTAATAATAATAATTATTTATCCATTGGAAAGATAAGTTCTCAGATCATTTTTGCTGCCTTGTGCATTGCTCAAAGCTACTCTTCCTTTTTTTTTCACGTCAAACATGTTATTCCGTGCGACTGGAAAAACGTGATGTTAGAGTTCTAGAAGACTTCATAAAGCAACAAGGATATCAGAGGGAAAAAGTATATGTACAGATGATGAAGTAAAAAGCATATTCAACTAACCTGACAGTTAGATGTGGGCTGAAGGACTCTACTGAATTGATTTATTCTAACGCTTTAAAACATCAGACTATTTTTACTGGCATTGCTCATTGCAATTGATGGAGAACAATTAATTAAATGCTGACACTGAATATTCTGTTCAGTAAAACTGCTGGTTTCTCTGCATAAATCTCTCAGTGCAATTGAAAGCATAGCAAAGCTTTCCTATTTTCTAAGGTTCTCCTAGCTCACATACTGCCAGCTCTCTCTGATTGCTTCCAAAAGTAAGGTGTTTGATTTAAATGAAAAGGACCATCTATTATTTTATAATGTTTTCAGAGCTTGGCACTACCGACTGCTTCAAATCTA
Organism: Ranitomeya imitator; assembly: GCF_032444005.1. Classification (NCBI taxonomy): domain Eukaryota; kingdom Metazoa; phylum Chordata; class Amphibia; order Anura; family Dendrobatidae; genus Ranitomeya; species Ranitomeya imitator. Next base: position 515,061,735 of record NC_091282.1, on the reverse strand, counting down.
TCTTCAATAATTTAGGAGGTAGAGTGCATGCAAAAACGACATACTTTCCAGCCACTAATTAATTAATTTTAGAGTTTTAAAACTTCGTCAGGGAGTTCTGTGTAGATTCTGAATAAATTGGGGGATGTGTCATTTCACTAATAATACGATTGCAAATTTCTTTTTTGCTACAAGTAGATGCACAACATATTAATTTATGATATATCATGTCTAAGTAAGATCGGATCAAAAATTCATTAAACTTTTACCGTCAAATACAGGATGTGTTCATTTTCAAGGTGCAAAGATCAAAAATATAAAACGGAGTAACCTTGGTTATTTTGATGGAAACATTAAAGAAAACTTGTCATCCGTTTCATACAGTCCAAGCTTCAGAAAGGCTCCTTCATTATAGAAAGCTATATTTTAGTCTGAACCACTGTAGCTTTTCAGAGAAATCACAGCTTGGAAAACAAGCCAAGCACAGAGAGAGGAGTCCAGACACAATGAGAGCAGTCCTCTGGGTGACTACCTCTGGCTTCTCCTCTTCCACTTGGCTTGATAGACAGGCATTTCACTAAAGGCAAATAGCGACTACTTCTCTCACGTCTTGATTGTTTTTCAAACTCTGTTTTTTTCTTAAAATAATGCAACATAGCCATCATGAAATCAGGATTCAGAAAGCTATGGTTTGGCTGACTGGTTGCCTTAAGCTTCAAAATAACTGAATATTTTATATGTATTATGTGCTTAGAATCACTCCGCATAACATTACTGGTCCAATAGTAAATGAGAAAAATTTGTTTATGTCATATCTATCGATATTCATGAATAATTCAACTGGTATTTTGGTGAGCAGCATAGCTATGGCTACTCTTTTATATATTTATTTATGCTGCTTATATTGCGCCAACATATTCCTCACTCATGGTCATCATTTACTGTCACCAGTAGGGCTGATGATTTCAATTCCAACAGTATATCTTTAGAGCATGGGTAGAAATCGGAGTAACTTGAAGCAAGCCATGAAAACATATAAAGAGCATACAAACACCATACAGACATTTTTGGAGCACGGATACCCTTTCAGCAGGCAAGTTTACAAATGAATGACTGAGAGATAAGCACTAGTGATGAGCGAGTATGCTCGTTTCTTGGGTTTTCCGAGCATGCTCTGGTAATCTTCGAGTATTTTGGCCATGCTCGGAGATTTATTTTGTGTCGCTGCAGCTGCATGATTTGTGGCTGCTAGACAGCCTGAACACATGTGTGGATTGTCTATTTGTTAAGGAATCCCCACATGTATTTAGGCTATCTAGCAGCCGCAAATCATGCAGCTGCAGCGTCACAAACTAAATCTCATAGCACGCCCAAAATA